>NC_067250.2:211637013-211940043 GCF_019359855.2 Lolium perenne | reverse complement strand
GCAAATAATGTTCCATAGGTTTTTTAATTTTCGCATCACATAATTCATGTCTTAACTTAGGAAATAAATTAAAAAGCTCACTGTTGTTTTCCATTATGCCTAACTAGTGAAAAATAAAAAACAAGAAACAAAAAGATGCAATTGCAGGATCTAAAGGAAATAGCTTCGAGCACTCACACACCGGCAACAATGCTAGGAAATAGCTTAGTAGTCGGAGGATGTGAATACCTTTTACCTTACCTCCCCGGCAACGGCGCCAGAAAATAGCTTGATGTCTACGCACGCTTCTTTTCCTGTAGACAGTGTTGGGCCTCCAAGAGCAGAGGTTTGTAGAACAGTAGCAAGTTTCCCTTAAGTGAATCACCCAAGGTTTATCGAACTCAGGGAGGTAGAGGTCAAAGATATCCCTCTCAAGCAACCCTGCAATTACGATACAAGAAGTCTCTTGTGTCCCCAACACACCTAATACACTTGTCAGATGTATAGGTGCACTAGTTCGGCGAAGAGATAGTGAAATACAAGTAATATGGATGAATATGAGTGGTAATAACAATCTGAAATAAATATTGCAGCAAGTAAAAATGCAGTAAAACAGTAAATAAACGGTGATTCGATATTTGGAAACAAGGCAAGGGATCATACTTTCACTAGTGGACACTCTCAACATTGCAATCATAATTGAATATAAATATAAGGACTTCATCATACTACTCTCTTATTGGATAGAGAACTCAAATTCATTGGGCAAGTGTGCAAAAGCACACCTCAAAGGCGTATTCCCAAGTACTAATAAACACACCACACTGTCGCCGTGAGCATTCATAGGAGGTACTAACACACCACAATTCATAAGGGAGTTACACAGGGCGCACACACCATCACCATTACACCGAGGTCACAGTAACTCCAAAGTTCACATAATTAAGCACTTGAATAGCATATGACATCTAGATTACAAAGCTCATCATATGGATCTCGATCATGTAAGGCAGCTCATGAGATCTTTGTATTGAAGTACATGGGAGAGAGAGAGATTAACCACATAGCTACCGGTAGAGCCCTCAGCCTCGGGGGAGAACTACTCCCTCCTCATCATGGGAGACAGCGATGGCGATGAAGATGGCGGTGATGTCGATGGAGATGACTTCGGGGGCAATTCCCCGTCCCGGCAGGGTGCCGGAACAGAGACTTCTATCCCCCCGAATTGGAGTTTCGCGATAGCGGCGGCGTCCCTGGAGTCTTTCTGGAGTTTCGTCAATCGGTGTCGAAGTTTTAGGTCACGAGGAGTCTTATAGGCGAAGAGGCGGAGTCGGAGGGGCCCTGGGGGACCCACACACTAGGGGGGCGCCCCCCCCTTGGCCGCGCCGCCATGTGGGGTGGGGCCCCCTGGGCTCCCCTCTGGTCCCTCTTCGGTGCTCTGGAAGCTTCCGGGAAAAATAAGATATTGGGCGTTGATTTCGTCCGATTCCGAGAATATTTCCTTTGTAGGATTTCTGAAACCAAAAACAGCAGAAAACAACAACTGGCCCTTCGGCATCTCATCAATAGGTTAGTTCCGGAAAATGCATAAATATGTCATATAGTGTGTATAAAACATGTGAGTATCATCATAAAAGTAGCATGGAACATAAGAAATTATGGATACGTTGGAGACGTATCAGCGACAAGGCCTGCTGAGACGACGTAGCCGGCTGCACCTCTGCCGACACCAGCGCGCACGGTGGCTCTGCAGTCGGCTGCAGAGGCAGTGTAGAAGGCGCCGAAGTGCCTGGCCACCCATCTAGACAAGCCGAGGACGCAAGGGGTGGCTGCACCACCGACATCGGCTGCGACACTGAGTCCGTCTGAGTCGAAGTAGAAGGCGGATCCAGTGACCCCCGCTGCAAGCTTGGTGAAGAGGAAGCCAGACGAGTACGACCCTGCATGAAAATCCGAACTCTGGAGGGTGAGGGATCCCGTGGAGTCGTCGGGGAAGACGCGACCAAGTGTGGAAACTCTACTCTAGCACGAGCCACAATCTGATGCCCTCTATCCGTCATCAGCGAGTGGTTGAAAGGAGTCAAGGCCACCTATGCCGACGGCACCGCCGAAGTGCCAACAGAATGCGTTGGAGGATGTCCATCAACATCCATACTAGCAGCCTCCGGCGCCGCATCAGCTGTGGCCTCATCATACCTCTCCTCCTCAAAGCCGTGCGAACCATCATCATCCCTTCCTTCCTTCCATAAAAGATGCCGGAACCGAGGGTCTAGCTGATACCCCACTGTCTCACGACTAAAACGAAAACTGTAACCATTAAGCTGTAGCAGTGCAATCACCTCCATGCAACCATTATTCTTCTCCATAACTGTAGGATCACGCATAGCCACAAGAACACGAATAATCCCCTGACTCCAAAGAGAAAACCAATCAACATCGAGAGTGGTGCCAATAAGAGAACCCACTGCCCAAAGACCTAAAAATGACAAACAGAGTCGGGTACTCCGTTGACGTGCACCCAAACCGGCTCCATAACAAAAAGTGGCTGAACATCCTGATGCACCCATGAAGAAACTAGAGCCTAAGCATTAATCTTGGGCACACTCATCTGCATACCATAAATCTGGGACAAGTCTTCAGCTGTAGGAATACCAATAAGAAAAATAATTAACCCCATGGGGCACCGCCTCCCATTTCCATGCTGGGTTCCCTGGACACATGCGGGCCATAAGACTCTGAATATCAGCTGCAGAGACAGCCCCCTCCGCTGACACCTGCACTAAAGCTGTGGGTGCTCCAGAAGTAATCAGCTGTGGCTTATAAACTGAGTTTGGAAGCTGAAGATCAAGCGTGGCATCATTACCGCAACCAACAAAAAAGCTCGTAGGTCTAGGCAACTTCAGGATAGGACACCTGATGGTCGGGTGTGCCCCAGAATCACAAACCAAACAATAATGAATAGCCTTACAATATTTACTTGCATGAGTATTTACGGCACATTTCCAGCATCTTCCCGCCTTCTTCTGCTTCGCCACTGGTGCAACAGGATCAGAAATAGGGACGGTAGTCTGCACAGGTATCAAAGGAACATCAGAATTTACCACCAAAGATTGCTATCCCATGGAGCCCGGCACAATCTGACCCAAAGGCGGCACCGGCTGCCCCAAAGGCGGCACTTGCTGCCCCACAGAAGACGCCGTCTGCCCCACCGATGCGGCAGTCTTCTTCTTCCGTCTCTTTTTCACTTGCCCAGGTTGCGGCGGTGGTTGCTGATGCGCAGGTTGCTGTATAAGAGGCTGCACCATACTCTGCTGGCCAGACACATGATACTGAAAAGGACCTTGATACGGCTGAAACGGCTGTTGTGGCATGTACTGCATCTGAGGTACTGGCGGCTGACATGGCGGGCGATACCCCATTGATGGTCTCGGATGTGGTGCGGCCGGCCTTGGGACAGGGGCAGGCTGCGGCATGGGCACCCCTGCCGGCCACCCCTGGAAGCCCGGAGGTCCCATGTAGGAACCCAGAGCGACAGCAGCCGCAGCCCCCTCAGGAGCCGCCCCAGGTGCCGCCGACGCGGGCGCAGGCGCCACCGAAGACGCCCCGGGAGGCGCAGGAGGCCGCGCAGCCCCGGCCATCCCCGCGTTTGAGGAGAACCCAACGACGACCTGCGCGAAAGAGCGCCGCTGCCCTGGTCTTGGAGACGGCGAGGAAGGTGATGGCGACGATGATGAGACGACGGCGGCGGCTTGAGGGCGAACGGCGGCGGTGAGGGTCTGTGTGTTGTGATACGATTCGATCACGGGCGATCGTGATTGCATGTACTGATCGTGAACAGCGTCACAAGGCCTCCTCTACACAGCCAACACAACCCGCCCAAACCAGACCCACCTCGCCTGCGGCCCACTAGAGGAGGCCTCCAGTGTAGGGATTCGTAGCATAGAAAACAAAAAATTCCTACCGCGAGAACGCAATCCAAGCCAAGATGCAATCTAGAAGACGGTAGCAACGAGGAGATGATCGAGACTCACCCTTGAAGATTTCCAAAGCCTACAAGAGTAGGCTCTTGTTGCTGCGGTAGACGATCACTTGCCGCTTGCAAAAGCGCGTAGAAGATCTTGATCACAGTGCCACGATCGGGCAGCACCTCCGTACTCGGTCACACGTTCGGTGTTGATGAAGACGACGTCCTTCTCCCCGTTCCAGCGGGCAGCGGAAGTAGTAGCTCCTCCTTGAATCCGGCAGCACGACGGCGTGGTGGCGGTGGTGGTGGAGAACTCCGGCGAAGCTTTGCTAAGCGTGCGGGAGAGGTGGAGGAGAGAGGGGGCGGCTAGGGTTTGGGAGAGGGGGGCGCCGACCACTATGGGGTGCGGCCACCTTGTGGTCTTTAGGTGGCCGGCCCCCTCCCCTTGGCCCCTCATTATATAGGTGTAACCCCCAAGTGTTGGACTACAAGTCTTCGAATAAGACCCCAACCCAAAACCTTCCATGTAGTAGGGAAACCTACCCAAGGTGGGACTCCCACTTGAGGTGGGATTCCCCCCTTCCATGTGGGGGGGTGGCCGGCCCCCTTAGGTGGAGTCCACCTTGGACTCCCCTACTAGGGTTGGCCGGCCATGGGAGGTGGAGTCCCTTCGGGACTCCGCCTTCCAAATTAATTTCTTCCGGACTTTTCTAGAACCTTCTAGAACCTTCCATAAAATCATCCGGATCATTTTATAACTTATAAAATGACTTCCTATATATGAATCTTATTCTCCGGACCATTCCGGAACTCCTCGTGATGTCCGGGATCTCATCCGAGACTTCAAACAATACTTCGAACTCCATTCCATATTCAAGTTCTACCATTTCAACATCCAACCTTAAGTGTGTCACCCTACGGTTCGCGAACTATGCGGACATGGTTGAGTACTCTCTCCGACCAATAACCAATAGCGGGATCTGGAGATCCATAATGGCTCCCACATATTCAACGATGACTTCAGTGATCGAATGAACCATTCACATACGATACCAATTCCCTTTGTCACGCGATATTTTACTTGTCCGAGGTTTGATCATCGGTATCACTCTATACCTTGTTCAACCTCGTCTCCTGACAAGTACTCTTTACTCGTACCGTGGTATGTGGTCTCTTATGAACTTATTCATATGCTTGCAAGACATTAGACAACATTCCACCCAGAGGGCCCAGAGTATATCTATCCGTCATCGGGATGGACAAATCCCACTGTTGATCCATATGCCTCAACTCATACTTTCCGGATACTTAATCCCACCTTTATAACCACCCATTTACGCAGTGGCGTTTGATGTAATCAAAGTACCTTTCCGGTATAAGTGATTTATATGATCTCATGGTCACAAGGACTAGGTAACTATGTATCGAAAGCATATAGCAAATAACTTAATGACGTGATCTTATGCTATGCTTAATTGGGTGTGTCCATTACATCATTCATACAATGATATAACCTTGTTATTAATAACATCCAATGTTCATGATTATGAAACTAATCATCCATTAATCAACAAGCTAGTTAAGAGGCATACTAGGGACTCTTTGTTGTTTACATATCACACATGTATCAATGTTTCAGTTAATACAATTATAGCATGGTATATAAACATTTATCATAAACATAAAGATAAATAAGAACCACTTTTATTATTGCCTCTTGGGCATATCTCCAACAGTCTCCCACTTGCACTAGAGTCAATAATCTAGATTACATTGTAATATACCTAACACCCATGGCATTCTGGTGTTGGTCATGCTTTGCCCTAGGGAGAGCTTTAGTCAACGGATCTGCTACATTCAGATCAGTCTGTACTTTGCAAATCTTTACTTCTCCATCTTCGATGTACTCGCGAATCGAGTGATAACGCAGCTTGATATGCTTCAGCCTCTTGTGTGACCTTGGTTCTTGTGCATTGGCGATGGCACCCATGTTGTCACAGTAGATGACTAGTGGGTCCAATGCACTAGGAACCACACCGAGCTCTACAATGAACCTCTTCATCCATACCGCTTCTGATGAAGCCTCTGAAGCCGCTATGTACTCTGATTCTGTTGAAGACTTCGCCACCGTGCACTGCTTCGAGCTTGCCCAGCTTACTGCAGCACCATTCAATATAAACACGTACCCAGACTGTGACTTAGAGTCATCAGGATCAGTGTCCCAACTTGCATCGGTGTAACTTGTTACAACGAGCTCTTGGTCACCTCCATAACAAAGAAATATATCCTTAGTTCTTTTCAAGTACTTTAGGATATTCTTGACCGCTGTCCAGTGTTCCATCCCTGGATCACTTTGATATCTGCTAGTCAAACTAATAGCATGTGCAATATCCGGTCTAGTACATAGCATGGCATACATAATAGAGCCTACTGCCGAAGCATAGGGGATCTGACTCATCCTTTCTCTTTCTTCTGCCGTAGCCGGTCCTTGAGTCTTACTCAAGACCTTGCCTGGTAACATAGGTAAGAACCCTTTCTTACTTTCGTCCATTCTAAACTTCTTTAGAATCTTGTCCAGGTATGTACTCTGTGATAGCCCAATTAGGCGTCTTGATCTATCTCTAGAAATCTTGATGCCTAATATATACGATGCTTCACCAAGGTCTTTCATTGAAAAAATATTATTCAAATAACCTTTTATACTGCTTAATAGTTCTATATCATTCCCAATCAATAATATGTCATCTACATATAATATCAGGAATGCTACAGAGCTCCCACTCACTTTCTTGTAAATACAGGCCTCTCCATGACACTGTATAAACCCGAAGTCTTTGATCACCTTATCAAAGCGTCGGTTCCAACTTCTCGATGCTTGCTTCAGTCCATAGATTGAACGCTGAAGTTTGCATACTTTGTCAGCATTTTTAGGATCGACAAAACCTTTGGGTTGTACCATATACAACTCTTCCTCAATGTCTCCATTAAGGAACGCCATTTTGACATCCATCTGCCAAATCTCATAATCGAAAAATGCAGCTATTGCTAACAAAATCCTCACAGATTTTAGCTTCGCTACAGGTGAGAAAGTCTCATCGTAGTCAACTCCTTGAATTTGTCGGAAACCCTTTGCGACAAGTCGAGCTTTATAGACAATTGATACGTCTCCGACGTATCGATAATTTCTTATGTTCCATGCCACATTATTGATGTTATCTACATGTTTTATGCACACTTTATGTCATATTCGTGCATTTTCTGGAACTAACCTATTAACAAGATGCCGAAGTGCCGATTCTGTTTCTCTTTGTTTTTGGTTTCAGAAATCCTAGTAAGGAAATATTCTCGGAATTGGACGAAATCAAAGCCCAGGGGCCTATTTTTCCACGGAGCCTCCAGAAGACCGAAGAACACACGAAGTGGGGCCACGAGGTGGCGACACCACGTGGCGGCACGGCCCAGGGGGGGCCCGCGCCGCCCTATGGTGTGGCCCCCTCGTCTGGCCCCCGACTCTGCCCTTCCGCCTACAAATAGCCTCCGTGACGAAAACCCCAGTACCGAGAACCACGATACGGAAAACCTTCCAGAGACGCCGCCGCCGATCCCATCTCGGGGGATCCAGAGATCGCCTCCCGCACCCCCGCCGAGAGGGGAATCATCTCCCGGAGGACTCTACGCCGCCATGGTCGCCTCCGGTGTGATGTGTGAGTAGTCTACCCCTGGACTATGGGTCCATAGCAGTAGCTAGATGGTTGTCTTCTCCCCATTGTGCTATCATTGTCGGATCTTGTGAGCTGCCTAACATGATCAAGATCATCTATCTGTAATTCTATATGTTGCGTTTGTTGGGATCCGATGAATAGAGAATACTTGTTATGTTGATTATCAAAGTTATGCTTATGTGTTGTTTATGATCTTGCATGCTCTCCGTTACTAGTAGATGCTCTGGCCAAGTAGATGCTTGTAACTCCAAGAGGGAGTACTTATGCTCGATAGTGGGTTCATGCCTGCATTGACACCTGGGACAAAGGACAGAAAGTTCTAAGGTTGTGTTGTGTTGTTGCCACTAGGGATAAAACATTGATGCTATGTCTAAGGATGTAGTTGTTGATTACATTACGCACCATACTTAATGCAATTGTCTCGTTGCTTGCAACTTAATACCGGAGGGGGTTCGGATGATAACCTGAAGGTGGACTTTTTAGGCATAGATGCAGTTGGATGGCGGTCTATGTACTTTGTCGTAATGCCCAATTAAATCTCACTATACTCATCATGATATGTATGTGCATTGTCATGCTCTCTTTATTTGTCAATTGCCCAACTGTAATTTGTTCACCCAACATGCTGTTCGTCTTATGGGAGAGACACCTCTAGTGAACTGTGGACCCCGGTCCAATTCTCTTTCTTGAAATACAATCTCTTTGCAATACTTGTTCTACTGTTTTCTGCAAACAATCATCTTCCACACAATACGGTTAACTCTTTGTTACAGCAAGCCGGTGAGATTGACAACCTCACTGTTTCGTTGGGGCAAAGTACTTTGGTTGTGTTGTGCAGGTTCCACGTTGGCGCCGGAATCCCTGGTGTTGCGCCGCACTACATCTCGCCGCCATCAACCTTCAACGTGCTTCTTGGCTCCTCCTGGTTCGATAAACCTTGGTTTCTTTCTGAGGGAAAACTTGCTGCTGTGCGCATCATACCTTCCTCTTGGGGTTGCCCAACGAACGTGTGAAATACACGCCATCAAGCTCTTTTTCTCGGCGCCGTTGCTCTGGGAGATCAAGACACGCAGCAAGGGGAGTCTCCACTTCTCAATCTCTTTACTTTGTTTTTGTCTTGCTTAGTTTTATTTACTACTTTGTTTGCTGCACTAAATCAAAATACAAAAAAATTAGTTGCTAGTTTTACTTTATTTGTTATCTTGTTTGCTATATCGAAAATACAAAAAAAAATTAGTTTACTTGCATTTACTTTATCTAGTTTGCTTTATTTACTGTTGCTAAAATGGCCAACGCTGAAAATACTAAGTTGTGTGACTTCACAACCACAAATAATAATGATTTCTTATGCACACCTATTGCTCCACCTGCTACTACAGCAGAATTCTTTGAAATTAAACCTGCTTTACTTAATCTTGTTATGAACAATCAATTTTCTGGTGTTAGTTCTGATGATGCTGCTACCCATCTCAATAATTTTGTTGAACTATGTGAAATGCAAAAATATAAAGATGTAGATGGTGATATTATTAAACTAAAATTGTTCCCTTTCTCATTAAGAGGAAGAGCTAAAGGTTGGTTGCTATCTCTGCCTAATAATAGTATTGATTCATGGACTAAATGCAAGGATGCTTTTATTGGTAGATATTATCCCCCTGCTAAAATTATATCTTTGAGGAGTAGCATAATGAATTTTAAACAATTAGATACTGAACATGTTGCTCAAGCTTGGGAAAGAATGAAATCTCTGGTTAAAAATTGCCCAACCCATGGACTGACTACTTGGATGATCATCCAAACCTTCTATGCAGGACTAAATTTTTCTTCACGGAATTTATTGGATTCAGCTGCTGGAGGGACCTTTATGTCCATCACTCTTGGTGAAGCAACAAAGCTTCTTGATAATATGATGATCAACTACTCTGAATGGCACACGGAGAGAGCTCCACAAGGTAAGAAGGTAAATTCTGTCGAAGAAACCTCTTCCTTGAGTGATAAGATTGATGCTATTATGTCTATGCTTGTGAATGATAGGACTAATATTGATCCTAATAATGTTCCATTAGCTTCATTGGTTGCACAAGAAGAACATGTTGATGTAAACTTCATTAAAAATAATAATTTCAACAACAATGCTTACCGGAACAATTCTAGTAACAACTATAGGCCATATCCTTATAATAATGGCAACGGCTATGGTAATTCTTATGGGAATTCTTACAACAATAATAGGAGTTCACCCCCTGGACTTGAAGCCATGCTTAAAGAATTTATTAGTACACAAACTGCTTTTAACAAATCTGTTGAAGAAAAGCTTGGGAAAATTGATATACTTGCTTCTAAAGTCGATAGTCTTGTTGCTGATGTTGATCTTTTGAAATCAAAAGTTTTGCCTAATGAGAATCATCATAATAAAATTACTACTACAGCAAATGCCATTCAAGTTAGAATTAATGAGAATATAAGATTAATGGCTGAAGCTGTGCTAGGTGGGATAGAGAAGAAAATGAAAAACTAGCTAAAGAGAAGAATATAGCTAAAGTTTGGACTATTACCACCACTAGTAATGCTAATGCTACACATGTTGCTGCACCTTCTACTCATACTAATAAAAGAATTGGTGTTAGCAATGTTTCCACTTCTAATGCAAAGCGCGAAAAACTGCCTGAAACTGCTAAAACTGCTGAAACTGCCTGTGATAAAGCTGCTGAAATTTTTTCCAACATTGGGGATGATGATCCCATTGCTTTAGATTATAATGGTTTGAATTTTGATGATTGCCACATCTCTGAAGTTATAAAGTTCTTGCAAAAACTTGCTAAAAGTCCTAATGCTAGTGCTATAAATTTGGCTTTCACGCATCATATTACAAATGCTCTCATAAAAGCTAGAGAAGAGAAACTAGAGCGCGAAGCCTCTATTCCTAAAAAGCTAGAGGATGGTTGGGAACCCATCATTAAGATGAAAGTTAAAGATTTTGATTGTAATGCTTTATGTGATCTTGGTGCAAGTATTTCTGTTATGCCTAAGAAAATTTATAATATGCTTGACTTGCCACCGCTGAAAAATTGTTATTTGGATGTTAATCTTGCTGATCATTCTACAAAGAAACCTTTGGGTAAAGTTGATAATGTTCGCATTACCGTTAACAATAACCTTGTTCCCGTTGATTTTGTTGTCTTGGATATTGAATGCAATGCATCTTGTCCCATTATATTGGGAAGACCTTTTCTTCGAACTGTTGGTGCTACCATTGATATGAAGGAAGGTAATATAAAATATCAATTTCCTCTCAAGAAAGGTATGGAACACTTCCCTAGAAAGAGAATGAAGGTACCTTTTGATTCTATTATGAGAACAAATTATGATGTTGACACTTCATCTCTTGATAATACTTGATGCACACTTTCTGCGCCTAGCTGAAAGGCGTTAAAGAAAAGCGCTTATGGGAGACAACCCATGTTTTTACCTACAGTACTTTGTTTTTATTTTGTGTCTTGGAAGTTGTTTACTACTGTAGCAACCTCTCCTTATCTTAGTTTTGTGTTTTGTTGTGCCAAGTTAAGCCGTTGATAGAAAAGTAAGTACTAGATTTGGATTACTGCACAGTTCCAGATTTCTTTGCTGTCACGAATCTGGGTCCACCTCCCTGTAGGTAGCTCAGAAAATTAAGCCAATTTACGTGCATGATCCTCAGATATGTATGCAACTTTCATTCAATTTGAGCATTTTCATTTGAGCAAGTCTGGTGCCATTTTAAAATTCGTCAATACGAACTGTTCTGTTTTGACAGATTCTGCCTTTTATTTCGCATTGCCTCTTTCGCTATGTTGGATGAATTTCTTTGATCCACTAATGTCCAGTAGCATTATGCAATGTCCAGAAGTGTTAAGAATGATTGTGTCACCTCTGAATATGTCAATTTATAATGTGCACTAACCCTCTAATGAGTTGTTTCGAGTTTGGTGTGGAGGAAGTTTTCAAGGATCAAGAGAGGAGTATGATGCAACATGATCAAGGAGAGTGAAAGCTCTAAGCTTGGGGATGCACCCGGTGGTTCACCCCTGCATATATCAAGAAGACTCAAGCGTCTAAGCTTGGGGATGCCCAAGCCATCCCCTTCTTCATCGACAAATTATCAGGTTCCTCCCCTGAAACTATATTTTTATTCCATCACATCTTATGTGCTTTTTCTTGGAACGTCGGTTTGTTTTTGTTTTTGTTTTGTTTGAATAAAATGGATCCTAGCATTCACTTTATGGGAGAGAGACACGCTCCGCTGTAGCATATGGACAAGTATGTCCTTGGTTTCTACTCATAGTATTCATGGCGAAGTTTCTCCTTCGTTAAATTGTTATATGGTTGGAATTGGAAAATGATACATGTAGTAATTGCTATAAATGTTTTGGGTAATGTGATACTTGGCAATTGTTGTGCTCATGTTTAAGCTCTTGCATCATATGCTTTGCACCCATTAATGAAGAAATACATAGAGCATGCTAAAATTTGGTTTGCATATTTGGTTTCTCTAAGGTCTAGATAATTTCTAGTATTGAGTTTGAACAACAAGGAAGACGGTGTAGAGTCTTATAATGTTTTCAATATGTCTTTTATGTGAGTTTTGCTGCACCGGTTCATCCTTGAGTTTGTTTCAAATAAGCCTTGCTAGCCTAAACCTTGTATCGAGAGGGAATACTTCTCATGCATCCAAAATACTTGAGCCAACCACTATGCCATTTGTGTCCACCATACCTACCTATGCTACATGGTATTTTCCGCCATTCCAAAGTAAATTGCTTGAGTGCTACCTTTAAAATTCCATCATTCACCTTTGCAATATATAGCTCATGGGACAAATAGCTTAAAAACTATTGTGGTATTGAATATGTAATTATGCACTTTATCTCTTATTAAGTTGCTTGTTGTGCGATAACCATGTTTATCGGGAACGCCATCAACTCATTGTTGAATTTCATGTGAGTTGCTATGCATGTTCGTCTTGTCTGAAGTAAGGGCGATCTACTCTGAGTTGAATGGTTTGAGCATGCATATTGTGAGAGAAGAACATTGGGCCGCTAACCGAAGCCATGTTCCATGGTGGAAGTTTCAGTTTTGGACAAACATCGTCAAATCTCTAATGAGAAAAGAATTAATTGTTGTTGAATGCTTAAAGCATTAAAAGAGGAGTCCATTATCTGTTGTCTATGTTGTCCCGGTATGGATGTCTAAGTTGAGAATAATCAAAAGCGAGAAATCCAAATGCGAGCTTTCTCCTTAGACCTTTGTACAAAGGCGGCATAGAGGTACCCCTTTGTGAT
This sequence comes from Lolium perenne, assembly GCF_019359855.2. Taxonomy (NCBI): domain Eukaryota; kingdom Viridiplantae; phylum Streptophyta; class Magnoliopsida; order Poales; family Poaceae; genus Lolium; species Lolium perenne. The sequence goes on along the minus strand of NC_067250.2, from coordinate 211,927,060 downwards.
ACTTGGTTAAAGCATATGTATTGCGGTGATAATCCAGGTAGTCCAAGCTAATTAGGACAAGGTGCGGGCACTATTAGTACACTATGCATGAGGCTTGCAACTTATAAGATATAATTTACATGATGCATATGCTTTATTACTACCGTTGACAAAATTGTTTCATGTTTTCAAAATCAAAGCTCTAGCACAAATATAGCAATCGATGCTTTTCCTCTATGAGGACCATTCTTTTACTTTCAATGTTGAGTCAGTTCACCTATTTCTCTCCACCTCAAGAAGCAAACACTTGTGTGAACTGTGCATTGATTCCTACATACTTGCTTATTGCACTTATTATATTACTCTATGTTGACAATATCCATGAGATATACATGTTACAAGTTGAAAGCAACCGCTGAAACTTAATCTTCTTTTGTGTTGCTTCAATGCCTTTACTTTGAATTATTGCTTTATGAGTTAACTCTTATGCAAGACTTATTGATGCTTGTCTTGAAGTGCTATTCATGAAAAGTCTTTGCTATATGATTCACTTGTTTACTCATGTCATACACATTGTTTTGATCGCTGCATTCACTACATATGCTTTACAAATAGTATGATCAAGATTATGATGGCATGTCACTCCAGAAATTATCTGTGTTATCGTTTTACCTGCTCGGGACGAGCAGAACTAAGCTTGGGGATGCTGATACGTCTCCGACGTATCGATAATTTCTTATGTTCCATGCCACATTATTGATGTTATCTACATGTTTTATGCACACTTTATGTCATATTCGTGCATTTTCTGGAACTAACCTATTAACAAGATGCCGAAGTGCCAGTTGCTGTTTTCTGCTGTTTTTGGTTTCAGAAATCCTAGTAAGGAAATATTCTCGGAATTGGACGAAATCAAAGCCCAGGGGCCTATTTTTCCACGGAGCTTCCAGAAGACCGAAGAACACACGAAGTGGGGCCACGAGGTGGCGACACCACGTGGCGGCGCGGCCCAGGGGGGGCCCGCGCCGCCCTATGGTGTGGCCCCCTCGTGGGCCCCCCCGACTCTGCCCTTCCGCCTACAAATAGCCTCCGTGACGAAAACCCCGCATCGAGAACCACGATACGGAAAACCTTCCGGAGACGCCGCCGCCGCCGATCCCATCTCGGGGGATCCAGAGATCGCCTCCGGCACCCTGCCGAGAGGGGAATCATCTCACGGAGGACTCTACGCCGCCATGGTCGCCTCCGGTGTGATGTGTGAGTAGTCTACCCCTGGACTATGGGTCCATAGCAGTAGCTATATGGTTGTCTTCTCCCCATTGTGCTATCATTGTCGGATCTTGTGAGCTGCCTAACATGATCAAGATCATCTATCTGTAATTCTATATGTTGCGTTTGTTGGGATCCGATGAATAGAGAATACTTGTTATGTTGATTATCAAAGTTATGCTTATGTGTTGTTTATGATCTTGCATGCTCTCCGTTACTAGTAGATGCTCTGGCCAAGTAGATGCTTGTAACTCCAAGAGGGAGTACTTATGCTCGATAGTGGGTTCATGCCTGCATTGACAGCTGGGACAGTGACAGAAAGTTCTAAGGTTGTGTTGTGCTGTTGCCACTAGGGATAAAACATTGATGCTATGTCTAAGGATGTAGTTGTTGATTACATTACGCACCATACTTAATGCAATTGTCTGTTGCTTGCAACTTAATACTGGAGGGGGTTCGGATGATAACCTGAAGGTGGACTTTTTAGGCATAGATGCAGTTGGATGGCGGTCTATGTACTTTGTCGTAATGCCCAATTAAATCTCACTATACTCATCATGATATGTATGTGCATTGTCATGCTCTCTTTATTTGTCAATTGCCCAACTGTAATTTGTTCACCCAGCATGCTGTTCGTCTTATGGGAGAGACACCTCTAGTGAACTGTGGACCCCGGTCCAATTCTCTTTACTGAAATACAATCTACTGCAATACTTGTTCTACTGTTTTCTGCAAACAATCATCTTCCACACAATACGGTTAACTCTTTGTTACAGCAAGCCGGTGAGATTGACAACCTCACTGTTTCGTTGGGGCAAAGTACTTTGGTTGTGTTGTGCAGGTTCCACGTTGGCGCCGGAATCCCTGGTGTTGCGCCGCACTACATCTCGCCGCCATCAACCTTCAACCTGCTTCTTGGCTCCTCCTGGTTCGATAAACCTTGGTTTCTTTCTGAGGGAAAACTTGCTGCTGTGCGCATCATACCTTCCTCTTGGGGTTGCCCAACGAACGTGTGAAATACACGCCATCAACAATAATATTACCATCAGCATCTGTTTTTCTCTTGAAGATCCATTTATTCTCGACAGCCTTGCGGATATCAGGTAAGTCTACCAAAGTCCATACTTTGTTATCATACATGGATCCCATTTCGGATTTCATGGCTTCTTGCCATTTGTTGGAATCTGGGCTCATCATCGCTTCTTCATACGTCGCAGGGTCCTCATCATTGTTGTCCACAATCATGACATTTAGACAAGGATCATACCAATCTGGAGTGGCACGTTCCCTTGTCGATCTGCGAGGTTCAGTAGTTTCCTCGTTCGACGTTTCATGATCATTATCATTAGCTTCCTCTGTTGCCGATGTAGGCGGCACGGGAATAGTTTCTGGTACTGCGCTACTTTGATCAACGAGTAAAGATTCATCAATCTCATCAAGTTCTACTTTTCTTCCAGTCACTTCTTTAGTGAGAAATTCTTTCTCAAGAAAGGTTCCGTTCTTAGCAACAAAGATTTTGCCTTCGGATCTGTGATAGAAAGTGTACCCTATAGTTTCCTTAGGGTATCCTATGAAGACGCATTTCTCCGCTTTGGGTTCTAGCTTGTCCGGTTGTAACTTCTTTACATAGGCTTCGCAACCCCAAACTTTAAGGAACGATAGCTTTGGTTTCTTATTAAACCATAATTCATACGATCTCGTTTCTACGGATTTTGATGGTGCTCTATTTAAAGTGAATGCGGCTGTCTCTAATGCATAACTCCAAAATGATAACGGCAAATCAGTAAGAGACATCATAGAACGAACCATATCTAAGAGAGTTCGATTACGACGTTCGGACACACCGTTTCGTTGTGGTGTTCCCCGCGGTGTCAATTGTGAAAGTATTCCGCATTTCTTTAAATGCATGCCAAACTCATAACTCAGATATTCACCTCCACGATCAGATCGTAGAAATTTAATCTTCTTGTTACGTTGATTTTCTACTTCACTTTGGAATTCCTTAAACTTCTCGAAAGTTTCGGATTTATGTTTCATGAAATAGATATACCCATATCTACTCAAATCATCTGTGAAGGTTAGAACATAACGATAACCACCGCACGATGCTACACTCATTGGTCCGCACACATTGGTATGTATGATTTCCAATAAGTCAGTATCTCGCTCCATCATACCAGAAAATGGAGTCTTAGTCATTTTTCCCATTAGACATGCTTCGCATCTATCAAGTGACTCAAAGTCAAGTGATTCAAGTAATCCATCGGTATGGAGTTTCTTCATGCGTTTCACTCCAATATGACCAAGACGACAATGCCACATATAAGTGGAACATCATTCAATTTAATTCGCTTAGCATCAATGTTATGTATATGCGTATCACTACTATCGATATCTAACATAAATAAGCCATTCTTTTTAGGTGCTCGACCATAAAAGATATTATTCATAAAAATAGAACAACCATTATTCTCAGACTTGAATGAATAACTGTCTTGCATTAAACAAGATCCAGATATAATGTTCATGCTCAACGCGGGTACAAAATAACAATTATTTAGGCTTAAAACTAATCCCGAAGGTAGATGTAGAGGAAGTGTGCCGACAGCGATCACATCGACTTTGGATCCGTTTCCAACGCGCATCGTCACTTCATCTTTCAGTAGTCTTCGTTTATTCTTTAGTTCCTGTTTTGAGTTACAAATATGAGCAACCGAACCAGTATCAAATACCCAGGTACTAGTACGAGAACCAGTGAGATAAACATCTATAACATGTATATCAGATATACCTTCTTTCTTCTTCTTGACAAGGCCGCTCTTGAGATCAGCCAGATACTTGGAGCAATTACGCTTCCAGTGTCCCTTCTCCTTGCAGTAATAGCACTCAGCATCAGGCTTAGGCCGTTCTTAGGTTTCATAGGAGGCGTGGCAGCCTTCTTGCCACCATTCTTGAATTTCCCTTTAGACTTGCCCTGTTTCTTGAAACTGGTGGTCTTGTTGACCATCAACACTTGGTGCTCTTTCTTGATCTCAATCTCAGCAGCTTTTAGCATGCCAAAGAGTTCAGGTAACTCTTTGTTCATGTTCTGCATATTGTAGTTCATCACAAAGTTCTTGTAACTTGGTGGCAGTGATTGAAGGACACGATTAATCCCCAGTCTGTTAGGAATCACTATTCCCAAGTCACTGAGTTTCTTTGCATGCCCGGTCATGGCGAGCATGTGCTCACTAACGGAGCTGCCTTCTTCCATCATGCAGCTGAAGAAGTGTTTCGATGCTTCATAGCATTCCACGGCCGCATGAGTTTAAAATATAGCTTTCAGCTCATTGACCAACTCATGAGGATCATGGTGCTCAAAACGTTTTTGAAGATCGGCTTCCAGACTGCACAGGATGGCACACTGAACTTGAGAGTACCTAGCTTTCCGAGTCGCGTAAACATTCTTTACTTCATCGGTTTCAGTTTCTGCAGGAGGGTCACCTAGCGGTGCATCAAGCACATATTGCAGATTTCCACCAGAGAGGAAGATCCTCACATGATGGAACCAGTCGGTGAAGTTGCTACCGTTTCTCTTAAGCTTTTCTTTCTCTAGGAACTGGTTAAAATTGATTGGGGACGCCATCTCTACAACATATATTTGCAATAGTTTAGACTAAGTTTATGACAAATTGAGTTCAAATTTTAATTCAACATAATTAAAAATCTAGGTGAACTCCCACTCAAAACAATATCCCTCGCATTGTCTTAGTGATCACATGAACCAAATCCACCACACCTAAGTCAGATCATCACGAGACAAGGTGTAATTTCAATGGCGAACACTCAAAGTGTTCATCATATCAATCATATGATTCATGCTCTACCTTTCGGTATCACTTGTTCCGAGACCATGTCTGTACATGCTAGGCTCGTCAAGGCCACCTTAGTATCCGCATGTGCAAAACTGGCTTGCACCCGTTGTATGCACTTGTTGATTCTATCACACCCAATCATCACGAGATGCTTGATACGTCTCCGACGTATCAATAATTTCTTATGTTCCATGCCACATTATTGATGTTATCTACATGTTTTATGCACACTTTATGTCATATTCGTGCATTTTCTGGAACTAACCTATTAACAAGATGCCGAAGTGCCAGTTGCTGTTTTCTGCTGTTTTTGGTTTCAGAAATCCTAGTAAGGAAATATTCTCGGAATTGGACGAAATCAAAGCCCAGGGGCCTATTTTTCCACGAAGCTTCCAGAAGTCCGAAGGAGAGACGAAGAGGGGCCACGAGGGGACCACACCCTAGGGCGGCGCGGCCCCCCCTTGGCCGCGCGGCCCTGTGGTGTGGGGCCCCCGTGCCGCCTCTTGACCTGCCCTTCCGCCTACAAATAGCCTCCATGACGAAACCCCCAGTACCGAGAGCCACGATACGGAAAACCTTCCAGAGACGCCGCCAACGCCGATCCCATCTCGGGGGATCCAGGAGATCGCCTCCGGCACCCTGCCGGAGAGGGGAATCATCTCCCGGAGGACTCTACGCCGCCATGGTCGCCTCCGGTGTGATGTGTGAGTAGTCTACCCCTGGACTATGGGTCCATAGCAGTAGCTAGATGGTTGTCTTCTCCCCATTGTGCTATCATTGTCGGATCTTGTGAGCTGCCTAACATGATCAAGATCATCTATCTGTAATTCTATATGTTGCGTTTGTTGGGATCCGATGAATAGAGAATACTTGTTATGTTGATTATCAAAGTTATATCTACGTGTTGTTTATGATCTTGCATGCTTTCCGTTACTAGTAGATGCTCTGGCCAAGTAGATGCTTGTAACTCCAAGAGGGAGTACTTATGCTCGATAGTGGGTTCATGCCTGCATTGACACAGGACGATGTGAGAAAGTTCTAAGGTTGTGTTGTGCTGTTGCCACTAGGGATAAAACATTGATGCTATGTCTAAGGATGTAGTTGTTGATTACATTACGCACCATACTTAATGCAATTGTCTGTTGCTTTGCAACTTAATACTGGAAGGGGTTCGGATGATAACCTGAAGGTGGACTTTTTAGGCATAGATGCAGTTGGATGGCGGTCTATGTACTTTGTCGTAATGCCCAATTAAATCTCACTATACTCATCATGATATGTATGTGCATGGTCATGCTCTCTTTATTTGTCAATTGCCCAACTGTAATTTGTTCACCCAACATGCTGTTCGTCTTATGGGAGAGACACCTCTAGTGAACTGTGGACCCCGGTCCAATTCTCTTTACTGAAATACAACCTACTACAATACTTGTTCTACTGTTTTCTGCAAACAATCATCTTCCACACAATACGGTTAATCCTTTGTTACAGCAAGCCGGTGAGATTGACAACCTCACTATTTCGTTGGGGCAAAGTACTTTGGTTGTGTTGTGCAGGTTCCACGTTGGCGCCGAATCCTCGGTGTTGCGCCGCACTACATCCCGCCGCCATCAACCTTCAACGTGCTTCTTGACTCCTACTGGTCCGATTAAACCTTGGTTTCTTACTGAGGGAAACTTGCCGCTGTGCGCATCACACCTTCCTCTTGGGGTTCCCAACGGACGTGCCAACCACACGCATCAAGCAAATTTCTGGCGCCGTTGCCGGGGAGATCAAGACACGCTGCAAGGGGAGTCTCCACTTCTCAATCTCTTTACTTTGTTTTTGTCTTGCTTAGTTTTATTTACTACTTTGTTTGCTGCACTAAATCAAAATACAAAAAATTAGTTGCTAGTTTTACTTTATTTGCTATCTTGTTTGCTATATCAAAAACACAAAAAAAATTAGTTTACTTGTATTTACTTTATCTAGTTTGCTTTATTTACTGTTGCTAAAATGGCCAACGCTGAAAATACTAAGTTGTGTGATTTCACAACCACAAATAATAATGATTTCTTATGCACACCTATTGCTCCACCTGCTACTACAGCAGAATTCTTTGAAATTAAACCTGCTTTACTGAATCTTGTTATGCGAGAGCAATTTTCTGGTGTTAGTTCTGATGATGCTGCTGCCCATGTTAATAATTTTGTTGAATTATGTGAAATGCAAAAATATAAAGATGTAGATGGTGATATTATTAAACTAAAATTGTTCCCTTTCTCATTAAGAGGAAGAGCTAAAGATTGGTTGCTATCTCTGCCTAAGAATAGTATTGATTCATGGACTAAATGCAAGGATGCTTTTATTGGTAGATATTATCCCCCTGCTAAAATTATATCTTTGAGGAGTAGCATAATGAATTTTAAACAATTAGATACTGAACATGTTGCTCAAGCTTGGGAAAGAATGAAATCTCTGGTTAAAAATTGCCCAACCCATGGGTGACTACTTGGATGATCATCCAAACCTTCTATGCAGGACTAAATTTTTCTTCACGGAATTTATTGGATTCAGCTGCTGGAGGTACCTTTATGTCCATCACTCTTGGTGAAGCAACAAAGCTTCTTGATAATATGATGATCAACTACTCTGAATGGCACACGGAAAGAGCTCCACAAGGTAAGAAGGTAAATTCTGTCGAAGAAACCTCTTCCTTGAGTGATAAGATTGATGCTATTATGTCTATGCTTGTGAATGATAGGACTAATATTGATCCTAATAATGTTCCGTTAGCTTCATTGGTTGCACAAGAAGAACATGTTGATGTAAACTTCATTAAAAATAATAATTTCAACAACAATGCTTACCGGAACAATTCTAGTAACAACTATAGGCCATATCCTTATAATAATGGCAACGGCTATGGTAATTCTTATGGGAATTCTTACAACAATAATAGGAGTTCACCCTCTGGACTTGAAGCCATGCTTAAAGAATTTATTAGTACACAAACTGCTTTTAACAAATCTGTTGAAGAAAAGCTTGGGAAAATTGATATACTTGCTTCTAAAGTCGATAGTCTTGCTGCTGATGTTGATCTTTTGAAATCAAAAGTTTTGCCTAATGAGAATCATCATGATAAAATTGTTACTACAGCAAATGCCATTCAAGTTAGAATTAATGAGAATATAAGATTAATGGCTGAACTGCGTGCTAGGTGGGATAGAGAAGAAAATGAAAAACTAGCTAAAGAGAAGAATGTAGCTAAAGTTTGGACTATTACCACCACTAGTAATGCTAATACTACACATGTTGCTGCACCTCCTACTCATTCTAATAAAATAATTGGTGTTAGCAATGTTTCCACTTCTAATGCAAAGCTAAAAACTGCATAAGCTGCTAAAACTGCTGAAACTGCCTGTGATAAAGCTGCTGAAATTTTTTCCAACATTGGGGATGATGATCCTATTGCTTTAGATTATAATGGTTTGAATTTGGATGATTGCCACATCTCTGAAGTTATAAAGTTCTTGCAAAAACTTGCTAAAAGTCCTAATGCTAGTGCTATAAATTTGGCTTTCACGCATCATATTACAAATGCTCTCATAAAAGCTAGAGAAGAGAAATTAGAGCGCGAAGCCTCTATTCCTAAAAAGCTAGAGGATGGTTGGGAGCCCATCATTAAGATGAAGGTTAAAGATTTTGATTGTAATGCTTTATGTGATCTTGGTGCAAGTATTTCTGTTATGCCTAAGAAAATTTATAATATGCTTGACTTGCCACCGCTGAAAAATTGTTATTTGGAAGTTAATCTTGCTGATCATTCTACAAAGAAACCTTTGGGTAAGGTTGATAATGTTCGCATTACCGTTAACAATAACCTTGTCCCCGTTGATTTTGTTGTCTTGGATATTGAATGCAATGCATCTTGTCCCATTATATTGGGAAGACCTTTTCTTCGAACTGTTGGTGCTATTATTGATATGAAGGAAGGTAATATAAAATATCAATTTCCTCTCAAGAAAGGTATGGAACACTTCCCTAGAAATAGAATGAAGGTACCTTTTGATTCTATTATGAGAACAAATTATGATGTTGACACTTCGTCTCTTGATAACACTTGATACACACTTTCTGCGCCTAGCTGAAAGGCGTTAAAGAAAAGCGCTTATGGGAGACAACCCATATTTTTACCTACAGTACTTTGTTTTTATTTTGTGTCTTGGAAGTTGTTTACTACTGTAGCAACCTCTCCTTATCTTAGTTTTGTGTTTTGTTGTGCCAAGTTAAGCCGTTGATAAGAAAGTAAGTACTAGATTTGGATTACTGCACAGTTCCAGATTTCTTTGCTGTCATGAATCTGGGTCCACCTCCCTGTAGGTAGCTCAGAAAATTAAGCCAATTTACGTGCATGATCCTCAGATATGTACGCAACTTTCATTCAATTTGAGCATTTTCATCTGAGCAAGTCTGGTGCCATTTTAAAATTCATCAATACGAACTGTTCTGTTTTGACAGATTCTGCCTTTTATTTCGCATTGCCTCTTTTGCTATGTTGGATGAATTTCTTTGATCCACTAATGTCCAGTAGCATTATGCAATGTCCAGAAGTGTTAAGAATGATTGTGTCACCTCTGAATATGTCAATTTATATTGTGCACTAACCCTCTAATGAGTTGTTTCGAGTTTGGTGTGGAGGAAGTTTTCAAGGATCAAGAGAGGAGTATGATGCAACATGATCAAGGAGAGTGAAAGCTCTAAGCTTGGGGATGTCCCGGTGGTTCACCCCTGCATATATCAAGAAGACTCAAGCGTCTAAGCTTGGGGATGCCCAAGGCATCCCCTTCTTCATCGACAAAATTATCAGGTTCCTCCCCTGAAACTATATTTTTATTCCATCACATCTTATGTGCTTTTTCTTGGAGCGTCGGTTTGTTTTTATTTTTTGTTTTGTTTGAATAAAATGGATCCTAGCATTCACTTTATGGGAGAGAGACACGCTCCGCTGTAGCATATGGACAAGTATGTCCTTGGTTTCTACTCATAGTATTCATGGCGAAGTTTCTCCTTCGTTAAATTGTTATATGGTTGGAATTGGAAAATGATACATGTAGTAATTGCTATAAATGTCTTGGGTAATGTGATACTTGGCAATTGTTGTGCTCATGATTAAGCTCTTGCATCATATGCTTTGCACCCATTAATGAAGAAATACATAGAGCATGCTAAAATTTGGTTTGCATATTTGGTCTCTCTAAAGTCTAGATAATTTCTAGTATTGAGTTTGAACAACAAGGAAGACGGTGTAGAGTCTTATAATGTTTTCAATATGTCTTTTATGTGAGTTTTGCTGCACCGGTTCATCCTTGTGTTTGTTTCAAATAAGCCTTGCTAGCCTAAACCTTGTATCGAGAGGGAATACTTCTCATGCATCCAAAATACTTGAGCCAACCACTATGCCATTTGTGTCCACCATACCTACCTACTACATGGTATTTTCCGCCATTCCAAAGTAAATTGCTTGAGTGCTACCTTTAAAATTCCATCATTCACCTTTGCAATATATAGCTCATGGGACAAATAGCTTAAAAACTATTGTGGTATTGAATATGTAATTATGCACTTTATCTCTTATTAAGTTGCTTGTTGTGCGATAACCATGTTCACTGGGGACGCCATCAACTATTCATTGTTGAATTTCATGTGAGTTGCTATGCATGTCCGTCTTGTCTGAAGTAAGAGAGATCTACCACCTTATGGTTAAGCATGCATATGTTAGAGAAGAACATTGGGCCGCTAACTAAAGCCATGATCCATGGTGGAAGTTTCAGTTTTGGACAACAATCCTCAAATCTCAAATGAGAAAATTATTAATTGTTGTTATATGCTTATGCATAAAAGAGGAGTCCATTATCTGTTGTCTATGTTGTCCCGGTATGGATGTCTAAGTTGAAGAATAATCAATAGCGAGAAATCCAATGCGAGCTTTCTCCTTAGACCTTTGTACAGGCGGCATAGAGGTACCCCTTTGTGACACTTGGTAAAAACAATGCATTGTGATGATCCGGTAGTCCAAGCTAATTAGGACAAGGTGCGGGCACTATTAGTACACTATGCATGAGGCTTGCAACTTATAAGATATAATTTACATGATGCATATGCTTTATTACTACCGTTGACAAAATTGTTTCATGTTTTCAAAATCAAAGCTCTAGCACAAATATAGCAATCGATGCTTTTCCTCTATGGAGGACCATTCTTTTACTTTCAATGTTGAGTCAGTTCACCTATTTCTCTCCACCTCAAGAAGCAAACACTTGTGTGAACTGTGCATTGATTCCTACATACTTGCTTATTGCACTTATTATATTACTCTATGTTGACAATATCCATGAGATATACATGTTACAAGTTGAAAGCAACCGCTGAAACTTAATCTTCTTTTGTGTTGCTTCAATGTCTTTACTTTGAATTATTGCTTTATGAGTTAACTCTTATGCAAGACTAATTGATGCTTGTCTTGAAGTGCTATTCATGAAAAGTCTTTGCTTTATGGTTCACTTGTTTACTCATGTCATATACATTGTTTTGATCGCTGCATTCACTACATATGCTTTACAAATAGTATGATCAAGATTATGATGGCATGTCACTCCAGAAATTATCCGTGTAATCCTTTGACCTGCTCGGGACGAGCAGAACTAAGCTTGGGGATGCTGATACGTCTCCGACGGATCGATAATTTCTTATGTTCCATGCCACATTATTGATGTTATCTACATGTTTTATGCACACTTTATGTCATATTCGTGCATTTTCTGGAACTAACCTATTAACAAGATGCCGAAGTGCCAGTTGCTGTTTTCTACTGTTTTTGGTTTCAGAAATCCTAGTAAGGAAATATTCTCGGAATTGGACGAAATCAAAGCCCAGGGGCCTATTTTTCCACGAAGCTTCCAGAAGTCCGAAGGAGAGACGAAGAGGGGCCACGAGGGGACCATACCCTAGGGCGGCGCGGCCCCCCCCTTGGCCGCGCGGCCCTGTGGTGTGGGGCCCCCGTGCCGCCTCTTGACCTGCCCTTCCGCCTACAAATAGCCTCCGTGACGAAACCCCGCATCGAGAGCCACGATACGGAAAACCTTCCAGAGACGCCGCCAACGCCGATCCCATCTCGGGGGATCCAGGAGATCGCCTCCGGCACCCTACCGGAGAGGGGAATCATCTCCCGGAGGACTCTACGCCGCCATGGTCACCTCCGGTGTGATGTGTGAGTAGTCTACCCCTGGACTATGGGTCCATAGCAGTAGCTAGATGGTTGTCTTCTCCCCATTGTGCTATCATTGTCGGATCTTGTGAGCTGCCTAACATGATCAAGATCATCTATCTGTAATTCTATATGTTGCGTTTGTTGGGATCCGATGAATAGAGAATACTTGTTATGTTGATTATCAAAGTTATATCTACGTGTTGTTTATGATCTTGCATGCTTTCCGTTACTAGTAGATGCTCTGGCCAAGTAGATGCTTGTAACTCCAAGAGGGAGTACTTATGCTCGATAGTGGGTTCATGCCTGCATTGACACAGGACGATGTGACAGAAAGTTCTAAGGTTGTGTTGTGTTGTTGCCACTAGGGATAAAACATTGATGCTATGTCTAAGGATGTAGTTGTTGATTACATTACGCACCATACTTAATGCAATTGTTTGTTGCTTTGCAACTTAATACTGGAAGGGGTTCGGATGATAACCTGAAGGTGGACTTTTTAGGCATAGATGCAATTGGATGGCGGTCTATGTACTTTGTCGTAATGCCCAATTAAATCTCACTATACTCATCATGATATGTATGTGCATGGTCATGCTCTCTTTATTTGTCAATTGCCCAACTGTAATTTGTTCACCCAACATGCTGTTCGTCTTATGGGAGAGACACCTCTAGTGAACTGTGGACCCCGGTCCAATTCTCTTTACTGAAATACAACCTACTGCAATACTTGTTCTACTGTTTTCTGCAAACAATCATCTTCCACACAATACGGTTAATCCTTTGTTACAGCAAGCCGGTGAGATTGACAACCTCACTGTTTCGTTGGGGCAAAGTACTTTGGTTGTGTTGTGCAGGTTCCACGTTGGCGCCGGAATCCCTGGTGTTGCGCCGCACTACATCCCGCCGCCATCAACCTTCAACGTGCTTCTTGACTCCTACTGGTCCGATTAAACCTTGGTTTCTTACTGAGGGAAACTTGCCGCTGTGCGCATCACACCTTCCTCTTGGGGTTCCCAACGGACGTGCCAACCACACGCATCAATGCTTCGAAACGACAAGTCTTGGCAACGGGGTGCTACTAAGGATGAACACTTTATTATCTTGATATTTTAGTGAGGGATCATCTTACAATGCTACCGTCGCGATCTAAGCAAAATAAGATGCATAAAAGGATTAACATCACATGCAGTTCATATGTGATATGATATGGCCCTTTTGTCTTTGCGCCTTTGATCTTCATCTCCAAAGCACGGATATGATCTCCATCATCTTCGGGCATGATCTCCATTATCATCGGCGTAGCGTCAAGGTCCATGGCGCTGTCTTCATGGTTGTTCACCTCATGTAGAAACTATTACAACTACTTTGAAATACTATTCAACATGAAATTTAAAGACAACCATAAGGCTCCTGCCGGTTGACACAATACAATAATGATCATCTTATACATATTCATCATCACATTATGGCCATATCACATCACCAAACCCTGCAAAAACAAGTTAGACGTCTCTAATTTGGTTTGCATATTTTACGTGGTTTAGGGTTTTCGAGAGAGATCTAATCTACCTACGAACATGAACCACAACGGTGATACTAGTGTTGTCAATAGAAGAGTAAATTGAATCTTCACTATAGTAGGAGAGACAGACACCCGCAAAGCCTCTTATGCAATACAAGTTGCATGTTGAACGAGGAACAAGTCTCATGAACGCGGTCATGTAAAGTTAGTCCGAGCCGCTTCATCCCACTATGCCACAAAGATGCAAAGTACTCAAACTAAAGACAACAAGAGCATCAACGCCCACAAAACCATTGTGTTCTACTCATGCAACCATCTATGCATAGACACGGCTCTGATACCACTGTAGGGATTCGTAGCATAGAAAACAAAAAAAAATTCCTACCACGAGAACGCAATCCAAGCCAAGATGCAATCTAGAAGACGGTAGCAACGAGGAGATGATCGAGACTCAACCTTGAAGATTTCCAAAGCCTACAAGAGTAGGCTCTTGTTGCTGCGGTAGACGATCACTTGCCACTTGCAAAAGCGCATAGAATATCTTGATCACGGTGCCACGATCGGGCAGCACCTCCGTACTCGGTCACACGTTCGGTGTTGATGAAGACGACGTCCTTCTCCCCGTTCCAGCGGGCAGCGGAAGTAGTATTGATGTCTACGTTCCCCCTCCTTTCCTGTAGACAGTGTTGGGCCTCCAAGAGCAGAGGTTTGTAGAACAGCAGCAAGTTTTCCCTTAAGTGGATCACCCAAGGTTTATCGAACTCAGGGAGGAAGAGGTCAAAGATATCCCTCTCATGCAACCCTGCAACCACAAAGCAAGAAGTCTCTTGTGTCCCCAACACACCTAATAGGTGCACTAGTTCGGCGAAGAGATAGTGAAATACAGGTGGTATGAATATATATGAGCAGTAGCAACGGTGCCAGAAAATAACTTGTTGGCGTGTAGTGATGGATGGTAGTATTGCAGCAGTAGTAACACAGTAAAACAGTAAACAAGCAGCGATAGCAGTATTTAGGAACAAGGCCTAGGGATTAGACTTTCACTAGTGGACACTCTCAACATTGATCACATAACAGAATAGATAAATGCATACTCTACACTTTTGTTGGATGATGAACGCATTGCGTAGGATTACACGAACCCTCAATGCCGGAGTTAACAAGCTCCACAATTTGTTCATATTTAGTAACCTTATAGTGTAAGATAGATCAAAAGACTAAACCAAGTACTAACATAGCATGCACACTATCGCCTTCATGCATATGTAGGAGGAATAGATCACATCAATACCATCATAGTAATAATTAACTCCACAATCTACAAGAGATCATGATCATAGCCTACGACAAGAACCACACGGTGCACACACTAATCACCTTTACACACGTGCAGGAGGAATAGAACTACTTTAATAACATCACTAGAGTAGCACATAGATAAATTGTGATACAAAACTCATATGAATCTCAATCATGTAAAGCAGCTCATGAGATTATTGTATTGAGGTACATGGGAGAGAGATGAACCACATAGCTACAGCGAAGCCCTCAGCCTCAGGGGTGAATTACTCCCTCCTCATCATGGGGGCAGCGATGGCGGTGAAGATGGCGGTGAAGACGGCGGTGGAGATGGCTCCGGGGGCAATTCCCCGTCCGGCAGGGTGCCGGAACAGAGAGTTCTGTCCCCCGAATTGGAGTTTCGCGATGGCGGCGGCGCCCTGGAGTCTTTCTGGAGTTTCGTCAATTGGTGTCGAGGTTTTAGGTCACGACGACTTAAATAGGCGAAGAATCGGAGTCGGAGGGGGCCTGGGCTGGCCACACCATAGGGGGGCGCGCCCCCCCTTGGGCCGCGCCACCCTAGGGTGTGGGGCCCCCCCGACTCTCCTTCGGTGTTCTGGAGCCTTCCGGGAAAAATAGGAGGTTTGGCGTTGATTTCGTCCAATTCCGAGAATATTGCCCGAACAGCCTTTCTGGAACCAAAAACAGCAGAAAATAGCAACTGGCCTCTCGGCATCTCGTCAATAGGTTAGTTCCGGAAAACGCATAAAAATGATATAAAGTGTGAACAAAACATGTTGGTATTGTCATAAAACAAGCATGGAACATCGGAAATTATAGATACGTTGGAGACGTATCAGCATCCCCAAGCTTAGTTCCTACTCGTCCTCGAGTAGGTAAACGATAAAAGATAATTTCTGAGGTGACATGCTACCAACATAATCTTAATCATACCATTGTAAAGCATATGAGATGAATGCAGCGATTCGAAACAATGTAAATGCAATGAGTAAACAATTGAATCATATAGCAAAGACTTTTCATGAATAGTACTTTCGAGACAAGCATCAACAAGTCTTGCATAAGAGTTACTCATAAAGCAATAAATTCTTAGTAAAGGTATTGAAGCAACACAATGGAAGATTAAGTTTCAGCGGTTGCTTTCAACTTGTAACATGTATATCTCATAGATAGTTGTCAATGCAAAGCAATATAACAAATGCAATAAGCAAGTATGTAAGAATCAATGCACAGTTCACACAAATGTTTGCTTCTTGAGGTGGAGAGAAATAGGTGAACTGACTCAACAATAAAAGTAAAAGAATGGTCCTTCAAAGAGGAAAGCATCGATTGCTATATTTGTGCTAGAGCTTTGGTTTTGAAAACATATAGAGAGCATAAAAAGTAAAGTTTTGAGAGGTGTTTGTTGTTGTCAACGAATGGTAATGGGTACACTAACTACCTCGCCAACCGGACTTCCAAGAGCGGCTCCCATGAATTATTTTATTTTTGGGTGGCACTCCTTCCGACCTTTCTTTCACAAACCATGGCTAACCGAATCCTCGGGTGCCTGCCAACAATCTCATACCATGAAGGAGTGCCTTTTTATTTTAGTTTTATTATGATGACACTCCTCCCAACCTTTGCTTACACAAGCCATGGCTAACCGAATCCTTCAGGTGCCATCCAACAATCACATACCATGGAGGAGTGTCTATTTTTGTTAATTAATTTGGGACTGGGAATCCCATTGCCAGCTCTTTTTGCAAAATTATTGGATAAGCGGATGTACCACTAGTCCATATGAGAGTCCGTCAAAAGTAAATGACAAGGTTGAAAGCTAAACACCACATACTTCCTCATGAGCTATAAAACATTGACACAAATCAGAGGTGATAAATTTTGAATTGTTTAAAGGTAGCACTCAAGCAATTTACTTTGGAATGGCAGGAAATACCACATAGTAGGTAGGTATGGTGGACACAAATGGCATAGTGTTGTTTGGCTCAGGATTTGGATGCATGAGAAGTATTCCCTCTCGATACAAGGTTTAGGCTAGCAAGGTTGTTTGAAGCAAACACAAGCACGAACTAGTACAGCAAAACTCACATAAAAGACATATTACAAGCATTATAAAACTATACATCGTCTTCCTTGTTGTTCAAACATCTTACTAGAAAATATCTAGACTCTAGAGAAACCACTCATGCAAACCAAATTTTAACAAGCTATATGTATTTCTTCACTAATAAGTGTAAGGTATATGATGCAAGAGCTTAAACATGAGCACAACAATTGCCAAGTATCACATTACCCAAGACATTATAGCAATTACTCCATGTAGCATTTTCCAATTCCAACCATATAACAATTTAACGAAGAGGAAACTTCGCCATGAATATCATGAGCTAAGAACACATGTGTTCATATGCAACAGCGGAGCGTGTCTCTCTCCCACACAAGCATGATGTAATCCAATTTATTCAAACAAAAACAAAAACAAAAGCACACAGACGCTCCAAGTAAAGCACATAAGATGTGACCGAATAAAAATATAGTTTCAAGAGAAGGAACCTGATAATTTGTCGATGAAGAAGGGGATGCCTTGGGCATCCCCAAGCTTAGACGCTTGAGTCTTCTTGATATATGCAGGGGTGAACCACCGGGGAATCCCCAAGCTTAGAGCTTTCACTCTTCTTGATCATAGTATATCATCCTCCTCTCTTGACCCTTGAAAACTTCCTTCACACCAAACTTCTCATAAACTTCATTAGAGGGGTTAGTACATAATCAAAAACTCACATGTTCAGAGGTGACACAATCATTCTTAACACTTCTGAACATTTCTCAAAGCTACTGGAGTTTAATGGAACAAAGAAATCCATCCCACATAGCAAAAGAGGCAATGCGAAATAAAAGGCAGAATCTGTCAAAACAGAACAGTCCGTAAAGACGAATTTCTAATAAATACTTCCGTTGCTCAGATCAGAAAACTCAAAACTAATGAAAGTTGCGTACATATCTGAGGAACACGCACGTAAATTGGCATATTTTTCTGATTTTTCTACAGAGAGAAAATCCCAGATTCGTGACAGATAGAAATCTGTTTCTGTGCAGAAATCCAAATCTAGTATCAACCTTCGATTAGAGGCTTCACTTGGCACAACAAAACACAAAACTAAGATAAGGAGAGGTTGCTACAGTAGTAAACAACTTCCAAGACACAAATATAAAACAAAGTACTGTAGCAAAATAACACATGGGTTATCTCCCAAGAAGTTCTTTTCTTTATAGCCATTAAGATGGGCTCAGCAGTTTTAATGATGCACTCGCAAGAAATAGTATTTGAAGCAAAAAGAGAGCATCAAAAGGCAAGTATGAAACAAATTTAAGCCTAACATGCTTCCTATGCATAGGAATCTTGTAAATAAACAAGTTCAAGAAGCATAATGCAACAAGCATAGAAAGATAAAACAAGTATAGCTTCAAAAATTTCAGCACATAGAGAGGTGTTTTAGTAACATGAAAATTTCTACAACCATATTTTCCTCTCTCATAATAACTTTCAGTAGCAACATGAGCAAACTCAACAATATAACTATAACATAAAGCATTCTTATCATGAGTCTCATGCATAAAATTATTACTCTCCACATAAGCATAATCAATTTTATTAGTAATAGTGGGAGCAAATTCAACAAAGTAGCTATCATTATTATTCTCATCAAGTGTAGGAAGCATAGTATAATCACAACAAAATTTACTCTCCATAGTAGGTGGCACCAAAAGACCACTATCATTATAATCATCATATATGGGAGGCAAAGTATCATCAAAGAAAATTTTCTCCTCAATGCTTGGTGGACTAAAAAGATCATGCTCATCAAAACCAGCTTCCCCAAGCTTAGAATTTTCCATATCATTAGCAGCAATGGTGTTCAAAGTATTCATGCTAACATGTTCCATGGGTTTTTTAATTTTCGCATTAAACCATTCATGTCTTGACTCAGGAAATAGTACAAAGAGCTCACAGATGTTTTCCATTATGCCTTACTAGTGTAAACAAGAAACAAAAAGATGCAATTGCAGGATCTAAAGGAAATAGCTTCGAGCACAAACACAATGGCGCCAGAAAAGTACTTTACCTGGAACCGGAGTATGAGTGCCTTTTACCTTTCCTCCCCGGCAACGGCGCCAGAAAAGTGCTTGATGTCTACGTTCCCCCTCCTTTCCTGTAGACAGTGTTGGGCCTCCAAGAGCAGAGGTTTGTAGAACAGCAGCAAGTTTTCCCTTAAGTGGATCACCCAAGGTTTATCGAACTCAGGGAGGAAGAGGTCAAAGATATCCCTCTCATGCAACCCTGCAACCACAAAGCAAGAAGTCTCTTGTGTCCCCAACACACCTAATAGGTGCACTAGTTCGGCGAAGAGATAGTGAAATACAGGTGGTATGAATATATATGAGCAGTAGCAACGGTGCCAGAAAATAACTTGTTGGCGTGTAGTGATGGATGGTAGTATTGCAGCAGTAGTAACACAGTAAAACAGTAAACAAGCAGCGATAGCAGTATTTAGGAACAAGGCCTAGGGATTAGACTTTCACTAGTGGACACTCTCAACATTGATCACATAACAGAATAGATAAATGCATACTCTACACTTTTGTTGGATGATGAACGCATTGCGTAGGATTACACGAACCCTCAATGCCGGAGTTAACAAGCTCCACAATTTGTTTATATTTAGTAACCTTATAGTGTAAGATAGATCAAAAGACTAAACCAAGTACTAACATAGCATGCACACTATCGCCTTCATGCATATGTAGGAGGAATAGATCACATCAATACCATCATAGTAATAATTAACTCCACAATCTACAAGAGATCATGATCATAGCCTACGACAAGAACCACACGGTGCACACACTAATCACCTTTACACACGTGCAGGAGGAATAGAACTACTTTAATAACATCACTAGAGTAGCACATAGATAAATTGTGATACAAAACTCATATGAATCTCAATCATGTAAAGCAGCTCATGAGATTATTGTATTGAGGTACATGGGAGAGAGATGAACCACATAGCTACAGCGAAGCCCTCAGCCTCAGGGGTGAATTACTCCCTCCTCATCATGGGGGCAGCGATGGCGGTGAAGATGGCGGTGAAGACGGCGGTGGAGATGGCTCCGGGGGCAATTCCCCGTCCGGCAGGGTGCCGGAACAGAGAGTTTTGTCCCCCGAATTGGAGTTTCGCGATGGCGGCGGCGCCCCTGGAGTCTTTCTGGAGTTTCGTCAATTGGTGTCGAGGTTTTAGGTCACGACGACTTAAATAGGCGAAGAATCGGAGTCGGAGGGGGCCTGGGCTGGCCACACCATAGGGGGGCGCGCCCCCCCCTTGGGCCGCGCCACCCTAGGGTGTGGGGCCCCCCTGGCACTCCTCCGACTCTCCTTCGGTGTTCTGGAGCCTTCCGGGAAAAATAGGAGGTTTGGCGTTGATTTCGTCCAATTCCGAGAATATTGCCCGAACAGCCTTTCTGGAACCAAAAACAGCAGAAACAAAGAATCTGGCCTCTCGGCATCTCGTCAATAGGTTAGTTCCGGAAAACGCATAAAAATGATATAAAGTGTGAACAAAACATGTTGGTATTGTCATAAAACAAGCATGGAACATCGGAAATTATAGATACGTTGGAGACGTATCAAGTATCTCCTCCTTGAATCCGGCAGCACGACGGCGTGGTGGCGGTGGTGGTGGAGAACTCCGGCGGAGCTTCGCTAAGCGTGCAGGAGAGGTGGAGGAGAGAGGGGGTGGCTAGGGTTTGGGAGAGGGGGGCGCCGGCCACTATGGGGTGCGGCCACCTTGTGGTCTTTAGGTGGCCGGCCCCCTCCCCTTGGCCCCTCATTATATAGGTGGAACCCCCAAGTGTTGGACTACAAGTATTCGAATAAGACCCCAACCCAAAACCTTCCATGTAGTAGGGAAACCTACCCAAGGTGGGACTCCCACTTGAGGTGGGATTCCCCCCTTCCATGTGGGGGGGTGGCCGGCCCCCTTAGGTGGAGTCCACCTTGGACTCCCCTACTAGGGTTGGCCGGCCATGGGAGGTGGAGTCCCTTCGGGACTCCGCCTTCCAAATTGATTTCTTCCGGACTTTTCTAGAACCTTCCATAAAATCTTCCGGATCATTTTATAACTTATAAAATGACTTCCTATATATGAATCTTATTCTCCGGACCATTCCGGAACTCCTCGTGATGTCCGGGATCTCATCCGAGACTTCAAACAATACTTCGAACTCCATTCCATATTCAAGTTCTACCATTTCAACATCAAACCTTAAGTGTGTCACCCTACGGTTCGCGAACTATGCGGACATGGTTGAGTACTCTCTCCGACCAATAACCAATAGCGGGATCTGGAGATCCATAATGGCTCCCACATATTCAACGATGACTTCAGTGATCGAATGAACCATTCACATACGATACCAATTCCCTTTGTCACACGATATTTTACTTGTCCAAGGTTTGATCATCGGTATCACTCTATACCTTGTTCAACCTCGTCTCCTGACAAGTACTCTTTACTCGTACCGTGGTATGTGGTCTCTTATGAACTTATTCATATGCTTGCAAGACATTAGACGACATTCCACCGAGAGGGCCCAGAGTATATCTATCCTTCATCGGGATGGACAAATCCCACTGTTGATCCATATGCCTCAACTCATACTTTCCGGATACTTAATCCCACCTTTATAACCACCCATTTACGCAGTGGCGTTTGATGTAATCAAAGTACCTTTCCGGTATAAGTGATTTATATGATCTCATGGTCACAAGGACTAGGTAACTATGTATCAAAAGCATATAGCAAATAACTTAATGACGTGATCTTATGCTATGCTTAAATGGGTGTGTCCATTACATCATTCATACAATGATATAACCTTGTTATTAATAACATCCAATGTTCATGATTATGAAACTAATCATCCATTAATCAACAAGCTAGTTAAGAGGCATACTAGGGACTCTTTGTTGTTTACATATCACACATGTATCAATGTTTCGGTTAATACAATTATAGCATGGTATATAAACATTTATCATAAACATAAAGATATATAATAACCACTTTTATTATTGCCTCTTGGGCATATCTCCAACATCCAGTGCCGCTGAAGCCGATTTGAACCTCGGCTGAAAACATGCTGTGATCGTCGTCCGTGCTGCCGCCTCCGAGGACACCACGGCCGGCACCGACGGTGAAGCCTCTGAACTCGCCTCCACCGCCACATGGTACGCAGTCGACGGCGACCCGAGCCTCAAGGAGGGAGCAGACCTCGGCGATGAACCCAACAATGCGTTCTCCGCCGGCAGACGCGACGAGGCATCAGCGAGGAAGTCCCCGAAGATGGGCGCCAGCGTGACTCATTGACGGGGAAGCGGGCCTCTCCAGGGCTTCATCCACGGAATGCGGGATAGCCTCAGTCCTACCGGAGAAGATGACTCCGCCCTCGACGCCAGACCCTTGGCCTTCACTCCCGGCGATGGCGACGCTGACCTTGCCCTCTCCGACGACCTGCATGCAGAAAAGCTTACCTCTGGCGACGCAGATCTTGGCCATAATCTAGACTCGCTGGTCGGATAGCCAATCTTGGCCCAGAAGTCGGCTTTCACCTCCTCTTGGGACAATGCCGGCGACCGCCCGATCTGCTGAACCTCTGGCTCAAACCCTAGCACAGACCATGCCGCTTCCTCCACAATCTCCCGTGTTTCTTCGAAGGAAACCTCGTCCTCCACTAGGCAGAAGAACCTGGACCCGACGGCATGCCCTGCCGGCGATAGAGGGCCGACGGTCGGCGCACGGGTCGACGAGGTCGCCTCTGCCATCTCCCCACTTCCTGCCACACCTAACAAAATGGCTTATACCAACTAACAAAATGGCTGAAAAACTAGAGAAACAATGCCTCACCTACGCAGATTAGTGCCAACAAAGGAAAAGGTATTGGACAAGCACAAAGCATATGGATGGAGGCGGTGCTAATGGATCCCGCTTATTATGGAGCATTGCCTAGCCGAATGTCGGCCTGTAGGGTCATGTCGGTCCTCTCACTACTAGAAAAACACCTAGCCCCAAGAAGGGGTTTCGTTCCCCACTTACCAGTGGCGCACCATCATGGTGCAACCCTTGGATCGGCTTTTCAGTTTTCAAAAAAATAAAAGAAAACAATAGAAAATTTACAATTTCAAATCCTTTGAAATGTTCATATGTTATGTAATCTAGTTTGAAGGAAAATTAACAAACATAAATTTGATTTTTTTCGCAAAAGGGAGCCATGTTTCGGTAAAATGGCTCTTAATTTTGCATACGACGTTTGATGAAAAAGTTTTTTATATGAAAATGTAACTACATAAAAAGTTACATCTGATTTCAACCAATTTCCTTCGATTTCTGAAAATCAAAAAGAAAAACAGAACTTATGATGTTTTATAAAAAGGTTTAAAAAGGGAAAAGTTAGGAGCGGCGCGCCATGTTTTGGTGCGCCACTGCTAACTTTTCCATCCTTTGAAGTTTGAATTGGCTGTCACCGGACCGCACTACCCTTATTCACCTCCCTCCGCCACACATTCCTCTTATCCTCCTCCATCCTCTCTTCCTCGTACTCTCCTCCCTCTTTTTGTCCTCCCCCTCTCCTCCATCCTCTGCATCTTCTCCCACTTCCTCCACCCTACTCTCCGGCGCCCGGTCTCCTCCCTTCTTCCTCCTCTCCTCCCCCGGCCTCCCCTTCTCATTATTCCTCTTCTACTTCCCCGGCCACCAACCCATCCCTCCTCCTCCCTCTCTTCTCCTCCTCCCTCCATTCTCTTGGGCCATCGGGTAATCTCTCCTCTCCCTCCATCCATCCTCTTAGTCCACGGGGTAACTCTCCTCTCCGGCCACCGAATAAGTAATCATTCAAAAAAGAAAAGCGAGAAAAAATAACGAGCAATAAAAACGAGAAAAAATGAGCAAACAAAAATGGTGCCAGATCTAGATCTAGATTTCAAAAATAGCAGTGACGCACCTTATTTTGTACTAGCAGCACACCTCGGATAACTACCAGTGGCGCACCTTGGATAAATACCAGTGGCGCACCAAGAAACTAGTAGTGTCGCAGCACACGGTGTGCCACTAATATGTACCTTACCAATGACGCGGCACAGCCGTCCCAGCATGCAACTATTCCTCTGTCATTGGTATACCAGGGGCCATCCCCTCGATGCAGGCAGTCCCACGTCCACGCCATCTCGCCCTCAACGTGTAACATCCCAAATTTCAATAAGAAGAAGAAGAAGAAGAAGAAGAAGAAGAATTCCAGAGATCCAAATTTCAGAACCAACAAAAACTTTTATTTGCATATAGTGCCATGCATAGGACTTGTTCATTTGAGTGATATGCCATGATGATTGTTATTTTGTTTATGTGCTAAACCCTAAAACCCTAAAGTGATCAAGTGAAGATCACAAACCAAATAAAACAAAAAGAGAAAGAAATCAAATAAGAACAAAACCCTAAAACCCTAACATATGGTTTATGCCATTTTTGCAAATCTTTACCCTAGACCAATTTAACCTTCACCATTAGTTGTATTATGTTACTAAACACTTATTACAACTTTTGGAATCAAAGAAACACAAATCAAATCAAATTCAAACTCAAATTGGGATCACATATGATAATGGTCAAATCTGCCATTTATTTTCTGGTCACTACTTTGAGCCCCTGCATTTGAAGTTTTTCAAACCAAACTTTCCCAATTCTTTGCACCTCATCCAAGAGCACATCAAGGTGAACAACTTTGGTCAAGACCACCATGCCAAAATCATCTTGGATCAAAAACTATGCTCATGCAAAGTGGAGACTTTTTAACATATACAACAATCTCACACTTTGCAGATTTGCATTTCTTTGATTTTTAAAATTCCACCACCACTTGTGTTTGTCTCTGGTCATTTGTAACTTACCCAAATGCACCAATTTCAAATTTTGAAACCGTTGGAGCTCAACCAAATTTTGCAAGAAATTGAATTGGGCAAATAAACAAATCCAAAACACTATTTTGCATAGTGTTGGCCTAACCCTAAGTGCACACTCAACTCTACCTTGTCCCGTGGTCCCTTCTACCTCTACTAACCCAAATAGCAAGCCTAGAGGAGAGCCACACATGGCAAGCTCAAACCATGCCGGCCATGGACATGCCCACTCACTTCTCCTCTCTTCTCTCAACACCAGCCCCGACCACCTTGCCCTAGAGCCTCCCCTTGGTCCCCTGAGCACGCGAGTATGCGCCATTCGTCGAAAGGTGGACCACAGAGCCCAGGCCAGCACGCACCCACGATGCACTGGTGCGACAGGAGCGGCATGGCCATGCCATTGCATGCCTGTCGACGCGCGCGCCACGGCCACACGTCGCCTCGCCGCATCACTCTCCCTCTGGCCCCCCTTTCTTCACTAACGGCCTCGCCGTGCCACCGCGGACACGCCAGACATGCTCGCGATGCGGACCCTTGCCCGCCGCCGCCGGAGACGACGACCGTATTCCACGTCTGCCGCGCAGTACCCCGCGACCATCCGACCGATTTAGGTGCCGCCCGACCAAGCTGTCGCCGCCAAACGCACCGCCTAGACACGCAGCACAGTGCCCCACCATCCTCTAGCTCGCTATCTCGCCGGAGCACCCGAGTCGATGTTGACTTCGTCGCAGCCCCCCAGCACCTCCGCGATTCTATAAATAGGGCGCTCCCTCGACTCAACCAAGCACACCATCTCACTCCCCTCTCTTCACCGATTCTCCTCACACCAGTAGTTAGCTCGATCGTCGCCGGAGTCGCTGGAATTGCAAGCTCGGAGCCGCGGAAGCCCGGAGATCATCGCCATCGATTCGAGTCTCCCCAAGCTCCGCCACTGCTACCAGCCACCTCAGCATCGTCGACAACCTCGCCGTGAACCTCGTCGCCGACCGCCGGAGCCCTGGTACTCCCTCCGGCCCCCTAGGTTCGCTGCCAGAGCCTCGGGTTCTCGCCGGAGAAGACGATGATCGTGCGCCGCACGATCACCATCTAATCCAACACCCCACAGCTCGCGTACAGTTTCGCGCGTTTAAGAGACGCTGACGGGTGGCCCCTACCTCGTCAGACGGCCCACTCGCACTGGATGCGTTGCTGGGCTGGTTTTCTCTGATTTAAACCGTTTCGGCCCAACTCAGTTTCCCGCCGGCCCTTTTAATTCAAAATTGGATTTCCAAATCCATTTAAATTCAATACTGGTCCTGACTTTGAAATTCAATAGAATCTGTTTGGCTTGGCCAAATCTAACAAACTTTATATTGTTGGAAAGCTATTGAAAAGTTCTAAACAATTCCACTGGTCTCATTGTGAGATCTATTGTAGAAATAATGTGACAAAAATATTAAGTCAGGGACTTTTGCACACTCAAATAAATCTTAAAAATCAACCAAAAATGATATTTAGTTGATTCCAACTCTAATAACTCACATTTCACTTACACTAATTGTTTCTGCAAAAATATGGTATGGTCACTTTGAATGATCATGCCCTAGTTTAAACAAAGGACTATATGGCTAGTTTAATTAAGTGATATTGTCCAAAACTATTATGCAAATCATATGAAGTGTTTCACTTCATTTAAATCTTGTCCCAAGTACTTTCATATGAAGTTTGGACCACTGGTCAAATACTCTCACATGAAATACTTGGTGATTTTAAATCATATATAGAATTGTTAAATTGTATGAGGTATCTTACTTCATTTAAATCATTTTCTCAAATGATGATGATGAATGGTTAACTTAGGTCAACATGATTTCATTTATGATTATTTGAGAAGTTAAATCTTAAGAAGATTCAATGAGAGGAAATTATTTCTTCCAACACTAAATGGAAACTATCATTTACATATGTAATGAGAGGAAATTATTTTTCCTCAATAAAGAAAGCCAATGCACCAAATTATATTAAGTGTGTGCTAAGAATAGTTTGTGTGAAGTGATGATATGCTTAGTATAGCTATTGAACCTTGTTGAGTGATTATACCTCGTATTCGTATTTAGACGCTAGCACCGGAGAATACCCGGAAGAGGAAGGATTCTACCAAGAAGAGGAAGAGGAGCACCTTGAGAACTACCAAGGCAAGCTAATATTCTTGCAAAGTGCAAAGCCCCTTTGGGGCAAGGCACCATTAGTCTTACCTTTCTTACCACATACCCCTCCCAAGTTTTTACTTGTTTTTATCAAAGAGTTACTTTTATAGTTAACTTTGGTCTAAGTTAAGAGTGTCACTAGAGTAGCAAAGTTAGTCTCAAAACTAGCCAAGCAAGATAGCACCCTTCATGATTAGTGCTAGTGCTAAATATTAAAACTTGACTACTCTAGATGGGATCATGAGACTTGAAATAAAATTGAAACCTTGGAATGATGAGTCATTCCATTGAAAGATTTTTGAAGGTGAATATGACTTGGAGAAGATGGTGATTTTTGATAAAACAGATATTGGTTTGGATGCGATACCTTTCCAATTTTGAGTACCCCCACAATACCTGATTATGGGTAGGGCTTAACTGGAAATTTACGCATCTTAGTATGGGTTCCCTCTGAACACACATCATAGGGGTTATGCCGAGGCTGCATCCCTTGTTGAGAAATGATGTGAATTGAGGTGAATTGTACGGCCAAGCCCTGTGCAGTTCCCGAGTTGACAGTTGGTCTTCACCGGGAGGCCAAGCTCATGGGGAGAGGTGCTCATACTAGGGTTTGTAAGTGAAAGGTTATGGTTGATGATCCGCATACTATGTTACGATGATTCGGGGTTATCCCGACGGATGAAATCAAATGCTGTGGCACAAGTGTGCAACCTCTGCAGAGTGTAAACCTATTCGAATAGCCGTGTCCACGGTTACGGACGGTTGGAAAGGCCATACAGTTTCCAGTGTCAGATTCTTGAAAATGTTGGGGAAATGAATGGTGAATGGTGACTTGTTGTGAATCACAACTTGAGTATTGGGAATGACACTAATATTCCCACTTGAGTTAGTTAGCACATGAATAAGTCTTTTCTCAATTACTTGTGAACTAAAATTAGATTTATGCAAATAAACTAGAGCTTAGCACCCCTTACTAGAGTTATGAGCACTTACACTAGTATTAGTTTGCGAGTACTTAAAGTACTCACGGCTTTGTCCCTGGCTATTTGATACGTCTCCAACGTATCAATAATTTCTTATGTTCCATGCTACTTTATTGATGATATCTACATGTTTTATACATACTTTATGTCATATATATGCATTTTCCGGCACTAACCTATTAACGAGATGCCGAAGAGCCAGTTGCTGTTTTCTGCTGTTTTTGGTTTCAGAAATCCTAGTAAGGAAATATTCTCGGAATTGGACGAAATCAACGCCCAGGATCTTATTTTTCCACGAAGCTTCCAGAAGTCTGGAGAGGAAACGAAGTCGGGCGACGAGGTAGCCACACACCAGGGCGGCGTGGCCCAGGCCCTGGCCGCGCCGGCCTATGGTGTGGGCCCCTCGTGGCGCCCCCTGACCTACCCTTCCGCCTACATAAGCCTTCGTCGAGAATAACTCCAGTACCGAGAGCCACGATACGGAAAACCTTCCAGAGACACCGCCGCTGCCAATCCCATCTCGGGGGATTCAGGAGATCACCTCCGGCACCCTGCCAGAGAGGGGAATCATCTCCCGGAGGACTCTTCACCGCCATGGTCGCCTCCGGAGTGATGAGTGAGTAGTTCACCCCTGGACTATGGGTCCATAGCAGTAGCTAGATGGTCGTCTTCTCCTAATTGTGCTATCATTGTTGGATCTTGTGAGCTGCCAAACATGATCAAGATCATCTATCTGTAATGCTACATGTTGTGTTTGTTGGGATCTGATGAATAAGTGAATGCTATGTTATGTTGATTATCAATATCATCTATGTGTTGTTTATGATCTTGCATGCTCTCCGTTGCTAGTAGAGGCTCTGGCCATGTTTTTCTTGTAACTCTAAGAGGGAGTATTTATGCTCGATAGTGGGTTCATGTCTCCATTAAATCTGGGGGAGTGACAGAAACCTCTAAGGTTGTGGATGTGCTGTTGCCACTAGGGATAAAACATCAATGCTATGTCTAAGGATATATTTGTTGATTACTTTACGCACCATACTTAATGCAATTGTCTGTTGTTTGCAACTTAATACTGGAGGGGGTTCGGATGATAACCTGAAGGTGGATTGTTTAGGCATAGATGCATGCTGGATAGCGGTCTATGTACTTTGTCGTAATGCCCAATTAAATCTCACAATACTCATCATAACATGTATGTGCATGATCATGCCCTCTTTATTTGTCAATTTCCCAACTGTAATTTGTTCACCCAACATGCTTATTCTTATCGGAGAGACACCACTAGTGAACTGTGGACCCCGGTCCATTCTTTTACATCGAATACAATCTACTGCAATACTCGTTCTACTGTTTTCTGCAAATATCATCATCCACACTATACATCTAATCCTTTGTTACAGCAAGCCGGTGAGATTGACAACCTCACTATTATGTTGGGACAAAGTATCTTGGTTGTGTTGTGCAGGTTCCACGTTGGCGCCGGAATCCCTGGTGTTGCGCCGCACTACACTCCGCCGCCATCAACCTTCAACGTGCTTCTTGGCTCCTACTGGTTCGATAAACCTTGGTTTCTTACTGAGGGAAAACTTGCCGCTGTACGCATCACACCTTCCTCTTGGGGTTCCCAACGGACGCGTGCTGTACGCGTATCAAGACCGTTTTTTGGCGCCGTTGCCGGGGAGATCAAGACACGCTGCAAGGGGAGTCTCCACTTCCAATCTCTTTACTTTGTTTTTGTCTTGCTTTATTTTATTTACTACTTTGTTTGCTGCATTATATCGAAAACACAAAAAAATTAGTTACTTGTTTTACTTTACTTAATATCATGCATGTTTTTATTTCACTAGTTAAGCATAATGGAAAGTAACAGTGAGCTTTTGAAGCTATTTCCTGAGTTAAGACATGGATTGTTTGATGCGAAAATTAAAAAACCTATTGAACCTTATTTGCATGCTAGTAGCAATGTTATTAGTATGAACACTATTATTTCTAAAGCTATGGAAGAATCTAAGCTTGGGGAAGCTGGTTTTGATGAGCATGATATTTTTAGTCCCCCAAGCATTGAGGAGAAAATTTTCTTTGATGATACTTTGCCTCCTATTTATGATGATTATAATGATAGTGGTCTTTTGGTGCAACCTACTATGGAGAGTAAATTTTATTATGATTATACTATGCCTCCTACACTTGATGAGAATAATAATGATAGCTACTTTGTTGAATTTGCTCCCACTACAACTAATAAAATTGATTATGCTTATGTGGAGAGTAATAATTTTATGCATGAGACTCATGATAAGAATGTTTCATTTGATAGTTATATTGTTGATTTTTCTCATGATGCTACTGGATATTATTATGAGAGAGGAAAATATGGTTGTAGAAATTTTCATATTACTAAAACACCTCTCTTTTTGCTGAAAATCTTGAAGTTGCGCTTGTCTAGTCTTTCTATGCTTGTTGCATTATGCTTCATGAACTTGTTTACTTACAAGATTTCTTTTCATAGGAAGTGGGTTAGACTTAAATGTGTTTTGAATTTGCCTTTTGATGCTTTCTTTTGCTTCAACTCTTATTTTTTGGGAGTGCATCATTAAAATTACTGAGCCCATCTTAATGGCTATAAAGAAAGCACTTCTTGGGAGATAACCCATGTGTTTATTTTACTACAGTACTTTTGTTTTATATTTGAGTCTTGGAAGTTGTTACTACTGTAGCAACCTCTCCTTATCTTAGTTTTTTTGCATTGTTGTGCCAAGTAAAGTCTTTGATAGTAAGGTTCATACTAGATTTGGATTACTGCGCAGAAACAGATTTCTTGCTGTCACAAATCTAGGCTGAATTCTCTGTAGGTAACTCAGAAAATTCTGCCAATTTACGTGAGTGATCCTCAGATATGTACGCAACTTTCATTCAATTTTATCATTTTCATTTGAGCAAGTCTGGTGCCTCTTACAAATTCATCTTTACGGACTGTTCTGTTTTGACAGATTCTGCCTTTTATTTCGCATTGCCTGTTTTGCTATGCTTTATGGATTTTTCTATTCCATTAACTTTCAGTAGCTTTGTGCAATGTCCAGAAGTGTTAAGAATGATTATGTCACCTCTGAACATGTGAATTTTGATTGTGCACTAACCCTCTAATGAGTTGTTTTAAGTTTGGTGTGGAGGAAGTTTTCAAGGATCAAGAGAGCAGGATGATACAATATGATCAAGGAGAGTGAAAGCTCTAAGCTTGGGGATGCCCCGGTGGTTCACCCCTGCATATTTCAAGAAGACTCAAGCGTCTAAGCTTGGGGATGCCCAAGGCATCCCCTTCTTCATCGACAACATTATCAGGTTCCTCTAGTGAAACTATATTTTTATTCCATCACATCTTATGTACTTTGCTTGGAGCGTCTGTTTGTTCTTGTTTTGTTTTGTTTGAATAAAATGGATCCTATCATTCATTGTGTGGGAGAGAGACACGCTCCGCTGTTGCATATGGAAAAATATGTCCTTAGGCTTTACTCATAATGTTCATGGCGAAGGTTGAATCTGCTTCGTTAAATTGTTATATGGTTGAAAACGGGAAATGCTACATGTAGTAATTGGTATAATGTCTTGAATAATGTGATACTTGGCAATTGTTGTGCTCATGTTTAAGCTCTTGCATCATATACTTTGCACCTATTAATGAAGAAATACATAGAGCTTGCTAAAATTTGGTTTGCATGATTGGTCTCTCTAAAGTCTAGATATTTTCTAGTAAGGGTCGAACAACAAGGAAGACGGTGTAGAGTCTTATAATATTTACAATATGTCTTTTATGTGAGTTTTACTGTACCGCTTCATACTTGTGTTTGTTTCAAATATCCTTGCTAGCCTAAGCCTTGTATCGAGAGGGAATACTTCTCATGCATCCAAAATCCTTGAGCCAAACACTATGCCACTTGTGTCCACCATACCTACCTACTACATGGTATTTCTCCGCCATTCCAAAGTAAATTGCTTGAGTGCTATCTTTAAAATTTCCATTCTCTATCTTTGCAATATATAGCTCATGGGACAAATAGCCTAAAAACTATTGTGGTATTGAATATGTACTTATGAATTTTATCTCTTATTAAGTTGCTTGTTGAGCGATAACCATGTTCCTGGGGACGCCATCAACTACTCCTTGTTGAATATCATGTGAGTTGCTATGCATGTTCGTCTTGTCTGAAGTAAGGGCGATTTACCATGAGTTGAATGATTTGAGCATGCATATTGTTAGAGAAGAACATTGGGCCGCTAACTAAAGCCATGATCCATGGTGGAAGTTTCAGTTTTGGACAAATATCCTCAATCTCATATGAGAATATTAATTGTTGCTAAATTCTTATGCATTAAAGAGGAGTCCATTATCTGTTGTCTATGTTGTCCCGGTATGGATGTCTAAGTTGAGAATAATCAAAAGTGAGAAATCCAATGCGAGCTTTCTCCTTAGACCTTTGTACAGGCGGCATAGAGGTACCCCTTTGTGACACTTGGTTAAAACATATGTATTGCGGTGATAATCCTGGTAATCCGAGCTAATTAGGACAAGGTGCGGGCACTATTAGTATACTATGCATGAGGCTTGCAACTTGTAGGATATAATTTACATGATACATATGCTTTATTACTACCGTTGACAAAATTGTTTCTTGTTTTCAAAATCAAAGCTCTAGCACAAATATAGCAATCAATGCTTCCCTCTGCGAAGGGCCTTTCTTCTACTTTTATGTTGAGTCAGTTCACCTATTTCTCTCCCATCTCAAGAAACAAACACTTGTGTGAACT
The DNA here is from genome assembly GCF_019359855.2 of Lolium perenne. Taxonomy (NCBI): domain Eukaryota; kingdom Viridiplantae; phylum Streptophyta; class Magnoliopsida; order Poales; family Poaceae; genus Lolium; species Lolium perenne. Next base: position 211,893,910 of record NC_067250.2, on the reverse strand, counting down.
GTGCATTGATTCCTACATACTTGCATATTGCACTTGTTATATTACTTTACATTGACAATATCCATGAGATATACATGTTACAAGTTGAAAGCAACCGCTGAAACTTAATCTTCCTTTGTGTTGCTTCAATACCTCTACTATGAATTTATTGCTTTATGAGTTAACTCTTATGCAAGACTTATTGATGCTTGTCTTCAAAGTACTATTCATGAAAAGTCTTTGCTATATGATTCAATTGTTTACTCATTGCATTACCATTGCTTCGAATCGCTGCATTCATTACATGTGCTTACAATAGTATGATCAAGATTATGATGGCATGTCACTTCAGAAATTATCTTTGTTATCGTTTACCTACTCGGGACGAGCAGGAACTAAGCTTGGGGATGCTGATACGTCTCCAACGTATCGATAATTTCTTATGTTCCATGCTACTTTATTGATGATATCTACATGTTTTATACATACTTTATGTCATATTTATGCATTTTCCGGCACTAACCTATTAACGAGATGCAGAAGAGCCAGTTGCTGTTTTCTACTATTTTTGGTTTGAGAAATCCTAGTAAGGAAATATTCTCGGAATTGGACGAAATCAACGCCCAGGATCTTATTTTTCCACGAAGCTTCCAGAAGTCCGGAGAGGAAACGAAGTCGGGTGACGAGGCAGCCACACACCAGGGCGGCGCGGCCCAGGCCCTGGCCGCGCCGGCCTGTGGTGTGGGCCCCTCGCGGCGTCCCCTGACCTACCCTTCTGCCTACTTAAGCCTTCATCGAGAATAACTCCAGTACCGAGAGCCACGATACGGAAAACCTTCCAGAGACGCCGCCGCCGCCAATCCCATCTCGGGGGATTCAGGAGATCGCCTCCGGCACCCTGCCGGAGAGGGGAATCATCTCCCGGAGGACTCTTCACCGCCATGGTCGCCTCCGGAGTGATGAGTGAGTAGTTCACCCGTGGACTATGGGTCCATAGCAGTAGCTAGATAGTCGTCTTCTCCTAATTGTGCTATCATTGTTGGATCTTGTGAGCTGCCTAACATGATGAAGATCATCTATCTGTAATGCTACATGTTGTGTTTGTTGGGATCTGATGAATAAGTGAATGCTATGTTATGTTGATTATCAATATCATCTATGTGTTGTTTATGATCTTGCATGCTCTCCGTTGCTAGTAGAGGCTCTGGCCAAGTTTTTGCTTGTAACTCCAAGAGGGAGTATTTATGCTCGATAGTGGGTTCATGTCTCAATTAAATCTGGGGGAGTGACAGAAACCTCTGAGGCTGTGGATGTGTTGTTGCCACTAGGGATAAAACATCAATGCTATGTCTAAGGATATATTTGTTGATTACATTACGCACCATACTTAATGCAATTGTCTGTTGTTTGCAACTTAATACTGGAGGGGGTTCGGATGATAACCTGAATGTGGACTTTTTAGGCATAGATGCATGCTGGATAGCGGTCTATGTAATTTGTCGTAATGCCCAATTAAATATCACAATACTCATCATAACATGTATGTGCATGGTCGTGCCCTCTTTATTTGTCAATTGCCCAACTGTAATTTGTTCACCCAACATGCTTATTCTTATCGGAGAGACACCACTAGTGAACTGTGGACCCCGGTCCATTCTTTTACATCGAATACAATCTACTACAATACTTGTTCTACTGTTTTCTGCAAATATCATCATCCACACTATACATCTAATCCTTTGTTACAGCAAGCCAGTGAGATTGACAACCTCACTGTTACGTTGGGACAAAGTATCTTGGTTGTGTTGTGCAGGTTCCACGTTGGCGCCGGAATCCCTGGTGTTGCGCCGCACTACACTCCGCCGCCATCAACCTTCAACGTGCTTCTTGGCTCCTACTGGTTCGATAAACCTTGGTTTCTTACTGAGGGAAAACTTGCCGCTGTACGCATCACACCTTCCTCTTGGGGTTCCCAATGGACGCGTGCTGTACGCGTATCACTATTCAAATGGCCAGAGTATGAAGATGAACAGAACTACCAAGGTGACGACCAGCAGGACGCCTACGACAACTAGGAGTCTTCCGACGTCAAGCGTTGGCCTGTGGACTAGAGAGTCCATTTATCTTTACGCTTCTGCTATGAACTTGTGTTTGTTCGTTGATCAATAGATCAACTATTTGTGTAATATGGATCATGTGATTGAAGTTGTAAGACAATATGGGTTGTAATGAATGATGACTATGATATTCAACTATTATGCCTCGCAACAACAATATTCCTGGGATTGCGATGAATGACATAATAGGCATCTGGACTTAAAAATCCGGGTGTTGACAAGTTGGTATCAGAGCCATTGTTTGACCTTAGAAGACCCTAGTTAGAATGGACGTTCAGAAAAACTTAACTTTGAAATAAAATGAAGGGAATATTTATGAAAATTTATTCACACTCTTGTCTTTGAGACTTTTTCAAAAATTTGATGAATCATGCTCTTTCTTATTTGAATCTACTTAAAAATTTTCCACACTTGTTCACTCTCTAACTTACTTATCCATTTCGCTTTCAGATGGAGCCGAATGAACCCATCAACACCAAGTTCTACCAGCCTGGGAATGGTGGAAGCTTGATCTTCGAGCACGACCTCAACACCCTCTCAGACTTCCTTGGCTGCCCACACCCCGAGTTCCACGGGATCCAGTTGGACGACCAGCCTGGAGGAGAGTTGAAGTGGGTCATCACTGCTGACTTGAGGGGCAAGATGGAGCCTCCCACCTCGGAGAGGATCCTCTTCTTCTTCCGCGAGAGCAACTGGCTCGACGGTCTTGCACGTGCCCTTCAGGAGTCACTTGCTCGCCTCTGCGGGCAGAATGTGGTGCGCATCCTCGCATCCCGCTTCACGCATCTTGTGAGGCATGATGCCATGGGAGTGCCCATGGAGCTGCAGCCGCACCCGAAGTTGAGGCACCATGCTGAGTACCTCGACTTCATGCTGTACCAGACTCAGAAGGATCTGGACGCCTCCCGCGTGTACGCCAACCAGACCCACGCTCACATCACCGAGCAGGGTGAGGCGATCAAGCTACTCGCCCGCGACCGCAAGACCCTTCGCCAGCAGCGTGCCAAGAAGGACGCTACCATCGTGCGCCTTCGCGCTAAGATAGCATCCTTGGAGGCCACTGTCAAGGCCCAGGAGGACCAGCTGAGAGAGATGGAGGAAGACGATGGAGGTATCGACCTTCAGGGAGGAGCAGCCTTCCTGAGCGACGACGACGACTTTGAGGAGGAAGAGTTCACCGAGGAGGAGGACTCCGAGTTCCTGGAGGAAGGACCCGATGACTTCGTCCCGATCGATGTCGAGGATGAGGAGTAGTTGCACTTGATCACTTATGTAGGTGTGAGTTGTATCCCGCTCGTTGTATCGTAGCATGAGAAATGGTTCTTAAAACCATGGGAAGTGTTAGTTTGTAATGTGTGATGTTGAATGAATGAATGAATGTTTGTGTTTGTCATCAAAAGAATTCAAGTTTCAAAGTTTTGAACTTACTCAAAATAAGCCATAGAAGTTTCCCTCTTATCTCATGATCTTCTGTATGTTCAGATGGCCCCTCCCAATCGCAACAACAACGACGCCATGATGCAACTGCTGCAAACTCTGATGGCAGATCGAGAGGCTGATAGGGCTGAACGCCAAGCAAACATCGCAGCACTGCAAAACCTTGTCAACCAAGGCCACAGAAATCATGACCACCCCGGATCCAATCTCAAGAACTTTCAGAACACCAACCCTCCGGTGTTTAGCAAGACTGAAGAACCCCTCGACGCCGACGACTGGCTCCAGACTATGGACAACAACTTGGAAGTAGCTGGAGTGGAAGCCAACGAGAAGGTCCTGTTCGCAACCCATTACCTTGCCGGACCAGCCCGAGCCTGGTGGACTAGCACCCGTGCCATGAACGGAGGTCAAGTCATGACTTGGGCAGACTTCAAGCTCAAGTTTAGCAAGTACCATGTGCCAACGGGTCTTATCAAGAAGATGAGGGATGAGTTCCGCAAACTCAAGCAAGGACGCATGACGGTGGTAGAATACCGCGACAGGTTCCTTACACTGTCAAGGTACGCCCCCGACGAGACCGACACCACCGAGAAGAGGCAGGAGAGATTCTTGAACGGACTGCATGATGAGATGCAGACTGTCCTCGTCAACATCCCCTTCGCCGACCTTGAAGCCTTAGTGGATTCCGCCATCCAGAAGGAGGGCAAGCTGAACCAAGCCAATGAGAACCGCAAACGCCGTATGATGCACCAGAGTGGGCCTAGCAACGCCCCGAAGTATCGCCCCAGCTCAAGCGGAGGTTTCACTCCGAGAAACAACAACAAGCCCCAGATGCAGATTTCACGCCCCGGTTATCAGAACCGGAGTGGAGGAAACTCCAGGCCAGGAGGCCACAACAGCAACAACAACAACAACAACAACTTCTACCGCGCTCCGCCCAGAGCCCCCAACAACAACAACAACAACACCAACACCGCCCCCAGAACTGGAAGCAACGCCATCCCCGTCGCAACCAAGGACAAGGCCACCATCACTTGTTATGAGTGTGGTGTGGTGGGACACTACTCCAATGAGTGCCCCAAGAGGTTAGCCAAGATTGCAGGCAACACCGTTGCACCTGCTCAGCAACAACGCCGTGTCTCCACCGGCAAGAAGTTCGTCCCCAACAACCCCAATAACCGCAACGGCCGTCTCTTCCACATGAATGCCGAAGAAGCCCAGGAAGCCCCAGATGTTGTACTGGGTATGTTTTCTGTCAACTCCATCCCTGCCAGAGTTCTGTTTGATTCCGGAGCATCTCATTCATTTGTCACCGAAGACTTTGCATCCACAAGTAAAATTCAACCTATCACTTTGAAGCATGTCATGATAGTTCAAATTCCCGGATCAACCACCAAAGCCAGAAAATTTTGCAAAAATGTACCCATCAGAATCCATGAAGTAGATTTTTATGCCAATCTGATTATTCTGGGAACCAAAGGTTTGGAAGTCGTACTAGGAATGGACTGGATGTCAAAACACCATGGACTGATTGACTGTGCTAAGAAAGCCATCACCATGACTAGCAGCACCGGTATCCTAGTAGAACATGTATCTGAAAGACTACCCAGAAAATTCACCTGCAACCAAAGTGTAGCCAAACCAACTCTGGATCAGATCAGGGTCGTTTGTCGATACCCTGATGTGTTTCCGGATGATCTACCCGGTATGCCCCCGGATCGGGATATCGAGTTCATCATCGAGTTAATCCCCGGAACTGGACCTATAGCGCAGAGAGCCTATAGTATGAACCCAACAGAGCTTGTGGAGCTGAAGAAGCAGATCGATGATATGTTAGCCAAAGGTTTGATTCGTCCTAGTGCATCACCCTGGAGATCACCTGTGTTGTTTGTGGACAAGAAGGATGGTGCCACTCGTTTATGTACGGATTACCGTAAGCTTAACGATGTCACCGTCAAGAACAAGTACCCCCTACCCAAGATAGAAGACCTGTTCGATCAGTTGACCGGAGCCAAAGTGTTCTCTAAGATAGATCTTAGGACTGGTTATCATCAGCTGAAGATTCGCGCCACAGATATCCCCAAGACTGCCTTTACCACCAGATATGGGTTGTATGAGTACAACGTCATGTCATTTGGATTAACCAATGCCCCAGCTTATTTCATGAACCTCATGAGTAAGATCTTCATGAACTTTTTGGACAAGTTTGTCATTGTCTTCATCGACGACATTCTTATCTACTCCAAGTCCGAAGAGGAACATGAACAGCATTTGGAGACTATCCTAGAAACCCTTAGACACCACCAGTTGTATGCCAAGTTCAGCAAATGCGAGTTTTGGTTGAATGAATTAGGATTCCTGGGACACATCTTGTCTGCAGGAGGAATTGCCGTAGATCCCGCCAAGATCAAAACTGTTACAGAATGGTAAGCCCCAACCACCCAAACCGAGGTCCGCGCTTTTCTTGGATTAGCCGGATATTACCGCAGATTTGTAGAAGGCTTTTCGAGCATCGCTCGACCAATGACACAACTGTTGAAGAAGGACAAGAAGTTTGAATGGACTGACAAATGTGAAGAGAGTTTCCGACAACTCAAGAGTAGATTGACCTCAGCCCCAATCCTGATCATGCCAGGCATCACCATGCCCTTTGACGTCTATTGCGACGCTTCCAAGATTGGTCTTGGATGTGTCTTGATGCAAGAAGGCAAAGTGATTTCATACCTTTCCAGACAGCTGAAGCAACATGAGCAGAATTATCCAACCCATGACTTAGAGCTTGCAGCCGTTGTCCTAGCCTTGAAAGTTTGGCGTCATTACCTCATGGGTAATCGATGCGAGATGTACTCCGACCACAAGAGCCTGAAATATATCTTCACCCAGAAAGAGCTGAATATGAGACAACACCGATGGATAGAATTGATCAAGGATTACGACATGGAGATTCACTACCACCCCGGCAAGGCCAATGTGGTAGCGGATGCTTTGAGTCGACTGCCGTGTCAGTTGAACTCCATGATCGCAATCGAGCAGCCCAGCCTGTTTCAGGAGTTTGAACAGTTTAGACTGGAACTTGTTAGTGAAGGATTCCTAGCCAGCATAGAGCTTCAACCCACCTTGATCATCCAGATCAAGGAAGCCCAGAAAGGAAACGCTAGCATCGACGGAATCAAGAACCAGATAGCCGCAGGAAAAGCACCAGGATTCACCGTAGATGAAGCCGGAGTTCTTTGGTACAAAGGACGCCTGTGTGTGTGCCATCGGACTCAGACTTGAAGCAAGTCATCCTGAAAGAAGCCCATGACACCCTTTACTCAATCCACCCAGGAGGTACCAAGATGTATCAAGACCTGAAGGAACAATTTTGGTGGCATGGAATGAAGAGAGAAATCGGAAGCTACATCGCCAAGTGTGATATCTGTCAGAGAGTCAAGTCGGAACATCAGCGACCCGCAGGACTGTTGCAGCCCCTGCAGATTCCCGAATGGAAATGGGACTCCGTAGGAATGGACTTTATCACAGGTTTGCCCAAATCCAGCAAGGGAAATGATTCAATATGGGTAGTTGTCGATAGACTGACCAAGGTAGCCCACTTCATCGTCGTCAAGACCACATAACAAGGCCCAAAGTTAGCTGAACTGTACATCTCCAGAATAGTCGCCCTAACGGAACCCCGAAGTCGATAGTGTCAGATAGAGGATCACAATTCACCTCAAGATTCTGGCAGAAGGTGCACGAAGGACTAGGAACCCGTCTGAATTTCAACACCGCCTATCACCCTCAGACCGATGGACAGACTGAAAGAGTCAACCAGATACTGGAGGACATGTTGAGAGCATGTGTACTGGAATATGGATCCAAATGGGATGACTGCCTGCCTTATGCAGAATTCTCTTACAACAACAACTACCAAGCCAGCTTACAGATGGCCCCCTTTGAAGCCTTGTACGGAAGGAAATGCCGTACCCCTCTGAATTGGTCGGAAGTCAGAGAAAGCCAAGTCTTTGGACCAGATGTTCTTCGTGAAGCCGAAGAGAAGGTACACAAGATCCGCAAGTACCTCAAGACGGCGCAATCAAGACAGAAGAGCTACGCCGACAAGCGACGCCGAGAGATGACCTTCAAGATCGGAGATTTTGTCTATCTCAAAGTATCCCCTCTGAAAGGAATGTAGAGATTCCAACTGAAAGGAAAGCTCGCACCCCGATATGTCGGACCCTTCAAAGTTCTGAGTCGCCAAGGCGAAGTATCTTACCAACTGGAGCGGCATGGCCATGCTGTTGCATGCCTGCCGACGCGTGCGCCACGGCCACACGTCGCCTCGCCGCATCACTCCCCCTCTGCCCCCCTTTCTTCACCAACGGCCTCGCCGTTCCACCGCGGACGCGCCAGACATGCTCGCGACGCGGACCCTTGCCCGCCGCCGCTGGAGACGACGACCGTATCCCGTGTCTGCCGCGCAGTACCCCACGACCATCCGACCAATTTAGGCGCCGCCCGACCAAGCTGTCGCCGCCAAACGCACCGCCTGGACACGCAACACAGTGCCCCGCCATCCTCTAGGTCGCTAGCTCGCCGGAGCAACCGCGTCGATGTCGATTTCGTCGCAGCCCCGCAGCACCTCCGCAATTCTATAAATAGGGCGCTCCCTCGACTCAACCAAGCACACCATCTCACTCCCCTCTCTTCAACGCTTCTCCTCACACCAGTAGCTAGCTCGATCATCGCCGGAGTCGCCGGAATTGCAAGCTCGGAGCCGCGGAAGCCCGGAGATCATCGTCGTCGATTCGAGCCTCCCCAAGCTCCGCCACTGCTACCAGCCGCCTTAGCATCGTCGACAACCTCGCCGTGAACCTTGCCGCCGACCGCCAGAGCCCTGGTACTCCCTCCGACCCCCTAGGTTCGCCGCCAGAGCCTCGGGTTCTCGCCGGAGAAGACGATGATCGTGCGCCGCACGATCACCATCTAATCCAACGCCCCACAGCTCGCGTACCGTTTCGCGCGTTTAAGAGACGCTGACGGGTGGCCCCCACCTCGTCAGACGGCCCACTCGCACTGGATGCATTGCTGGGCTGGTTTTCTCTGATTTAAACCGTTTGGCCCAACTCAGTTTCCCTCCGGCCCTTTTAATTCAAAATTGGATTTCCAAATCCATTTAAATTCAATACTGGTCCTGACTTTGAAATTCAATAGAATCTGTTTGGCTTGGCCAAATCTAACAAACTTTATATTGTTGGAAAGATATTGAAAAGTTATAAACAATGCCACTGGTCTCATTGTGAGATCTGTTGTAGAAATAGTGTGACAAAAAGATTAAGTCAGGGACTTTTGCACACTCAAATAAATCTTAAAAATCAACCAAAAATGATATTTAGTTGATTCCAACTCTAATAAGTCACATTTCACTTACACTAATTGTTTCTTCAAAAATATGGTGTGGTCACTTTGAATGATCATGCCCTAGTTTAAAGAAAGGACTATATGGCTAGTTTAATTAAGTGATATTGTCCAAAACTATTATGCAAATCATATGAAGTGTTTCACTTCATCATTTAAATCTTGTCCCAAGTACTTTCATATGATGTTTGGACAACTGGTCAAATACTCTCACATGAAATACTTCGTGATTTTAAATCATATTTAGAATTGTTAAATTGTATGAGGTATCTTACTTCATTTAAATCATTTTCTCAAATGATGATGATGAATGGTTAACTTAGGTCAACATGATTTCATTTATGATTATTTGAGAAGTTAAATCTTAAGAAGATTCAATGAGAGGAAATTATTTCTTCCAACACTAAATGGAAACTATCATTTACATATGTAATGAGAGGAAATTATTTTTCCTCAATAAAGAAAGCCAATGCACCAAATTGTATTAAGTGTGTGCTAAGAATAGTTTGTGTGAAGTGATGATATGCTTAGTATAGCTATTGAACCTTGTTGAGTGATTATACCTCGTATTCGTATTTAGACGCTAGCACCGGAGAATACCCGGAAGAGGAAGGATTCTACCAAGAAGAGGAAGAGGAGCACCTTGAGAACTACCAAGGCAAGCTAATATTCTTGCAAAGTGCAAAGCCCCTTTGGGGCAAGGCACCACTAGTCTTACCTTTCTTACCACATACCCCTCCCAAGTTTTTACCTTACAAGTTTTTACTTGTTTTTATCAAAGAGTTACTTTTATAGTTAACTTTGGTCTAAGTTAAGAGTGTCACTAGAGTAGCAAAGTTAGTCTCAAAACTAGCAAAGGAAGATAGCACCCCTCATGATTAGTGCTAGTGTTAAATATTAAAACTTGACTACCCTAGATGGGAACATGAGATTTGAAATAAATTTGAAACCTTGGAATGATGAGTCATTCCATTGAAATATTTTTGAAGGTGAATATGACTTGGAGAAGATGGTGATTTTTGATAAAACTGATATTGGTTTGGATGCGATACCTTTCCAATTTTGAGTACCCCCACAATACCTGATTATGGGTAGGGCTTAACTGGAAATTTACGCATCTTAGTATGGGTTCCCTCTGAAAACACATCATAGGGGTTATGCCGAGGCTGCCTCCGTTGTTGAGAAATGATGTGAATTGAGGTGAATTGTACGGCCAAGCCCTGTGCAGTTCCCGGGTTGACAGTTGGTCTTCACCGGGAGGCCAAGCTCATGGGGAGAGGTGCTCATACTAGGGTTTGTAAGTGAAAGGTTATGGTTGATGATCCGCGTACTGTGTTACGATGATTCGGGGTTATCCCAACGGATGAAATCAAATGTTGTGGCACAAGTGCGCAACCTCTGCAGAGTGTAAACCTATTCAAATAGTCGTGTCCACGTTTATGGACGGTTGGAAAGGCCATATAGTTTCCGGTGTCAGATTCTTGAAAATGTTGGGGAAATGAATGGTGAATGGTGACTTGTTGTGAATCACAACTCGAGTTGTGGGAATGACACTAATGTTCCCACTTGAGTTAGTTAGCACATGAATAAGTCTTTTCTCAATTACTTGTGAACTAAAATTGGATTTATGCAAATAAAATAGAGCTTAGCACCCCTTACTAGAGTTATGAGCACTTACACTAGTATTAGTTTGCGAGTACTTAAAGTACTCACGACTTTGTCCCTGGCTATTCAAATGGCCAGAGTATGAAGATGAACAGAACTACCAAGGTGACGACCAACAGGACGCCTACGACAACTAGGAGTTTTCCGACGTCAAGCGTTGACCTGTGGACTAGAGAGTCCATTTATCTTTACGCTTCCGCTATGAACTTGTGTTTGTTCGTTGATCAATAGATCAACTATTTGTGTAATATGTGAAGGGATTCGTAGCATAGAAAACAAAAATTTTCCTACCGCGAACACGCAATCCAAGCCAAGATGAAATCTAGAAGACGGTAGCAACGAGGGGATTATCGAGTCTCACCCTTGAAGAGATTCCAAAGCCTACAAGATGAGGCTCTTGTTTCTGCGGTAGACGATCACTTGCCGCTTGCAAAAGCGCGTAGAAGATCTTGATCACGGCGCCACGAACGGGCAGCACCTCCGTACTCGGTCACACGTTCGGTGTTGATGAAGACGACGTCCTTCTCCCCGTTCCAGCGGGCAGCGGAAGTAGTAGATCCTCCTCGGAATCCCGGCAGCACGACGGCGTGGTGGCGGTGGTGGTGGAGATCTCCGACAGAACTTCGCCTAAGCTATGTGGGAGAGAGAGGTAGGAGGGAACCGGTAGGGTTTGGGAGAGGGGGCGCCGGCTAGGGCAGCCATGAGGGGTGCGGCCATGGTGGCAAGGGTGTGGCTGGCCAGCCCCTCTCCTATCCTCTTTATATAGGTGGAAGCCCCAAGGTTTAGGTCAAAGTGTCCGAATAAGACCCCAACAAAAACCTTCCATGTGACCAAACCTAGGGGGAGTGGGACTCCCCCCTTTCCTTGGTGGGGTGGCCGGCCACCATGGTGGGGAGTCCACTTGGGACTACTCCTCCCTTAGGCTGGCTGGCCAAGGTGGGTGGAGTCCCAGAGGGACTCCACCTTCCATCCTTATTTCTTCCGAACTCTTCTAGAACCTTCTAGAACCTTCCAGACAAAATACCGGATCATTTTCAAACCTAGAAAATGACTTCCTATATATGAATCTTATTCTCCGGACCATTCCGGAACTCCTCGTGATGTCCTGGATCCCATCCGAGACTCCGAACAAAACTTCGAACTCCATTCCATATTCCATATCTACTTTAAACGACATCAAACCTTAAGTGTGTCACCCTACGGTTCGCGAACTATGTAGACATGGTTGAGACTTCTCTCCGACCAATAACCAATAGCGGGATCTGGAGATCCGTAATGGTTCCCACATATTCAACGATGACTTTAGTGATCGAATGAACCATTCACATACGATACCAATTCCCTTTGTCACGCGATATTTTACTTGTCCGAGGTTTGATCATCGGTATCACTCTATACCTTGTTCAACCTCATCTCCTGACAAGTACTCTTTACTCGTACCGTGGTATGTGGTCTCTTATGAACTTATTCATATGCTTGCAAGACATTAGACGACATTCCACCGAGAGGGCCCAGAGTATATCTATCCGTCATCGGGATGGACAAATCCCACTGTTGATCCATATGCCTCAACTCATACTTTCCGGATACTTAATCCCACCTTTATAACCACCCATTTACGCCGTGGTGTTTGATGTAATCAAAGTACTTTTCCGGTATAAGTGATTTACATGATCTCATGGTCATAAGGACTAGGTAACTATGTATCAAAAGCTTATAGCAAATAACTTAATGACGTGATCTTATGCTACGCTTAATTGGGTGTGTCCATTACATCATTCATATAATGATATAACCTTGTTATTAATAACATCCAATGTTCATGATTATGAAACTAATCATCCATTAATCAACAAGCTAGTTAAGAGGCATACTAGGGACTCTTTGTTGTTTATATATCACACATATACTAATGTTTCGGTTAATACAATTATAGCATGGTATATAAACATTTATCATAAACATAAAGATATACAATAACCACTTTATTATTGCCTCTAGGGCATATCTCCTTCAGTCTCCCACTTGCACTAGAGTCAATAATCTAGTTTACAGTTGTAAAGATATAACACCTTGGCCTTCCGGTGCTTTATAATGTTTTGCTCACGGGAGACGTTTTAGTTAACGGATCTGACACGCTCAGAAACGTATGTATTTTGTAATTCATTTGCGTCTCAACGCATCACTCATTTCCAAATGAGTCGGCATTAAATATATGTTTGGTCTTTTGGTGGAACCTTAATTCCGCGGTCTGAAATATGTCACTAATATTGTCACACACAATATAGCTTCAAAGTTCTGACTCTGTCGGAACTACACCAAGTTCTCAAAGAACCTCTTGACTTTAACATCCTTTGTCATTGTCAAAACAATGACATACTCTACCTTATTTTGCAGAATCCGTCACAATATTTAGAAATCTTCTAAATCTAGCATAGACAACTTCTAGCTCATTGTGCTACCTTTTAAACAACACTTAGTCTAATTTGAGATTGAAATTTTATTTTCATATGTGACAAAACAAATATCGGTGCAACACTTTACAGCGATTTGTTTGTCATTTCTCCATATAAAACTATATATATATATCCTTTGTTCTTCTTAAGTACTCAAGAATATTCTTACTGTTTTTCAATGATCATCACATGAATCATTCTGGTACATGCTCATAACATTTTTAAGAGCACATGACATCTGATTGTGTACATATTATTTGTGATCTATAATCACTCATGTGTTTTTACTCATTGAGTGTCAGATACACTCAAGTCTTGTTAAAACTTCACATGACAAGAACATTTTCTTAATATTTCTATATTGAACTACTTCAATATCCATTCTATGTACTTTGACTTAAACTTATTATGTGTTTAAATCTATCTTCATAGATCTTGTCACTAAATTTGTTTCAGTCCATATCCTTTCATTGAAGTTAATTTCTCAATGAAACCTTTTTAATCAAGTATATAATTACATCATTTATAACCAACTATATGTCATCTACATAAAGTATTATAAATATGTCTCAGCGCTCCCACTTAATTTCTTGCAAATGCAAGTCTCTTCATCGTCTCTGATGAAATCAAAAACTCTTTGACTATTTCATCTGGTGAAGATTCCAACTCCATGATACTTACTTCATCCAATTGAAGTTTGTATACCTATCTAGTATTCCACGGACCAGCAAAACTCTTGGTTGTATCTTGTATACACCTTTAATACACACTTCTGATAAGTAATGTATTTTGCCATCCTACTATCATATCTCATAAAAGAAATATGTAGTGATTACTAGAATAATCCACATAGACTATAAGCATTCCTACAGAAGATCTAATCTTATTGTATTCAACTCTTTGAACTTTGTCGTAAACAACTTTTCGACAAGTCAAGCTTCATCTATTTTATAGATCCATTTACTTTCAATAAGTGTTCATCTATCTTGGATTTCATGGCGTATCGCCATTTTAAACGGAGTCAGGGCCCATCATAACTTCTTTGTTTGTAGTTGGTTTATCATTGTTCAAAATCAATCCTTTATCCACAAATCATTTATTTGATCACAAAGTAAACCGTACCTACAAGATTCAATATGTACTTCGATCTCCATGGCTAAAACACTTTGTAGTCATGAGAGCCATGATCGTTGTGGCCTCTTCCGGAACCAATTTCCGATGCTGCGCTACTCTGATCATTATGCTCAGGTTCATAAACCTTATCAAGTTCTATTGTCCTCCCACTCAAATACTTCGCTAGAAAACAATTTCTTGGAAATAAGAAACATTGACAAACACTTTTGTCTTTGTCTCGTGGGAAGAATTCCCAATCAAATTTCTGGGATAACCAACAAAGACATTTATCCGATTTTGGTTGTAAACTTATTTACTTAAGCTATGCATACCAAAATTTAAGAAAATATTATCAGGGTTCATACCCATGCCATAACTCATATGGTGTCATTTCAACGGATCATGATGATGCTCTATTCAGTGTAAAAGCGGTAGTCACTAAAGCAAAATCCATAAAAATATAATGGCGTCATAATATTTTATCTCATCATTAATCCAACAAGGTTTGGATACATCTCTCGGATACTATATCATCATTATGATACTCCAAGAAATGTGAGTTGTAGAACAATTTCATGACTCTCTTAGATGTTCGCTAAAACTCGTAATTCAAATATTTCCACCATGATCCAATCATAGATATTTGACTTTTCTATTACGATGATTTCCATTTCATGCTGAAATTTATTTGAATCTATTCAAATGTTTCAAACTTCTTCCTTATCGAATATATCCACATATATATACTCAATTCATTGTTGGAAGTTTTTCATGAAGTAGAAGAATCTCCCGCAAACAACTATGCACTAGTGAACCACATACATCATCATGTATTTTTCACCAAGTTAGTTGTCCGTTCAACTCTTGGCCTATGAACGGTATTTTAGTCATTCTCTTTAGAAAAGATTTGCAAGCGCCAAACGATTCAAAAATCAAATGAATCCAAAAATCCATTTGCATGGAGTTTCTTCATGCGTTCCTTTCCAACATAACCTAAATGGCGGTTCCACAAATAAGTGGAGTTCAAATCATTTGCCTTATGGCATTTTAGCGTCAGTATTATGTGTGTGTGTTTCACCATTAAGATTTATAATAACTTATCCATCATACATGGAGTAATGTCATAATTTGAACAACTCATTGTTTTCATTTGACCAGAGCAAAATAACAATTATTAAGTTCTTTATTATAAATTCTAAGGGCTAGATAGAATGCCAACGACGAACATAATAACACTTTATTTTGTTCCAGACGTGTATTCCTATCATATTCCTTGCCAGTCACTTAGGCCATTGTATTCTTGTATTGCGTTGTTTTGTATGACACTTCATACCAACCAATATAGTACTAATACCCAAGAATTTCATAGTGTGACTTAACTAGGAATACAACCATAACATGTATATCATTTATATACACTTGAGCTAGACTTTCTAGTCTTTTCTTTTCTTTCTGCCAAAATATCTTTTGCAGTTTCTCTTTTAGCTTTCCTCATTATTCAGAAAAACACTTTAACATTATTAACTTCTAGGTTTGTTGGTCAAATACCAATAACCTTGAGGTTCTTACTTTTAAGTTGATCATCATATGACAAGTGTTTTAGATTTCACTATTAGTAACTTTGTAATATGATGAACAATTTCACTCATAATTTTATCCATCATATCATGACGACTTTCCGAGACCATGTCTGTACATGCTAGGCTCGTAAAGTTTTAACCTTGGTATTCGCATGTGCAAATCTGGCTTGCACCCGTTGTATGCACACGTAGAATCTATCACACCCGATCATCACGTGATGCTTCCAAATGACGAGTCTTAGCAACGGTGCATACTAAGGACGATAACTTCATGGATATGCGAATATTATTAGTGCCCCAATAGTTGGAGGATTATGACGCCTGGCGTCTACAACCTTCATACATTCCCATAAAACTTATGAGTTTATGTAGTCTCACCAAATTATATTCTATCATCTTGTAATAAGGTCTTAGATATCACATATATCTCATACCTTGATTATTTCTGAAAACTAATTTTTCAGCTCCTTACTTTTCAAACAAATTTGAACGGAGACAAGATAACTTTAGGTACTAATTGAAAACATAGCTCTTTGAATTAACAATGTGAGGTTTACTAAAAGTTTGCAATAGGACTTAATCAATTCTTGATTCTTTAACAATACGGTACCAATCCATAAAGTTATACACTATTTCTATCTCAATTACAAGACTAGCGCATGGTAGAATACGGATGCCAATACTGCAAAATTAATTCAAAATACTACTCAGACTAAGTTTATGATAATTAGTTCATGTTTTAATCTAATTACTAATGAACTCCCACTTAATACAACATCCCTCATAGTTGTTAAGTGGTACACGATCCAAATCCACTACACCAAAACCGATCATCACGTGAGATGATGTAGCTTCAATGGTGAACATCAACATGTTGATCATATCATCCATATGACTCGTGTTCAACCTTTCGGTTTCCGTTGTCCCGAGGCCATGTCTGTACATGCTAGGCTCGTCAAGCAAACCCAAGTATTCCGCGTGTGCAACATGGCTTACACCCGTTGTGTATGAACGTTGAATCTATCACATCTGATCATCACGAGATGCTTTGAAACGACGAACTTTGGCAACGGTGCATACGAGGGGAGAACACTTTATTATCTTGATATTAATGTGAGGGATCATCTTATAATGCTACCGCCGCGTTCTAAGCAAAATAAGATGCATAAAGGATTAACATCACATGCAATTCATATGTGATATGATATGGCCCTTTTGTCTTTGCGCCTTCGATCTTCATCTCCAAAGCACGGACATGATCTCCATCATCAACGGGCATGATCTCCATCATCATCGGTGCAGCGTCAAGGTTCATTGCGCCGTCTTCATGGTTGTTCACCTCATGTAGCAACTATTACAACTACTTTGAAATACTACTCAACATGAAATTTAAAGACAACCATAAGGCTCCTACCGGTTGCCACAATACAATAATGATCATCTCATACATATTCATCATCACATTATGGCCATATCACATCACCAAACCCTGCAAAAACAAGTTAGACGTCTCTAATTTGGTTTGCATATTTTACGTGGTTTAGGGTTTTCGGGACAGATCTAATCTACCTACGAACATGAACCACAACGGTGATACTAATGTTATCAATAGAAGAGTAAATTGAATCTTCACTATAGTAGGAGAGACAGACACCCGCAAAGCCTCTTATGCAATACAAGTTGCATGTCGAACGAGGAACAAGTCTCATGAACGCGGTCATGTAAAGTTAGTCCGAGCCGCTTCATCCCACTATGCCACAAAGATGCAAAGTACTCAAACTAAAGACAACAAGAGCATCAACGCCCACAAAACCATTGTGTTCTACTCGTGCAACCATCTATGCATAGACACGGCTCTGATACCACTGAAGGGATTCGTAGCATAGAAAACAAAAAATTTCCTACCGCGAACACGCAATCCAAGCCAAGATGCAATCTAGAAGACGGTAGCAACGAGGGGATTATCGAGTCTCACCCTTGAAGAGATTCCAAAGCCTACAAGATGAGGCTTTTGTTGCTGCGGTAGACGTTCACTTGCCGCTTGCAAAAGCGCATAGAAGATCTTGATCACGGCGCCACGAACGGGCAGCACCTCCGTACTCGGTCACACGTTCGGTGTTGATGAAGACGATGTCCTTCTCCCCGTTCCAGCGGGCAGCGGAAGTAGTAGATCCTCCTCGGAATCCCGGCAGCACGACGGCGTGGTAGCGGTGGTGGTGGAGATCTCCGACAGAACTTCGCCTAAGCTATGTGGGAGAGAGAGGTAGGAGGGAACCGCTAGGGTTTGGGAGAGGGGGCGCCGGCTAGGGCAGCCATGAGGGGTGCGGCCATGGTGGCAAGGGTGTGGCCGGCCAGCCCCTCTCCTCCCCTCTTTATATAGGTGGAAGCCCCAAGGTTTAGGTCAAAGTGTCCGAATAAGACCCCAACAAAAACCTTCCATGTGACCAAACCTAGGGGGAGTGGGACTCCCCCCTTTCCTTGGTGGGGTGGCCGGCCACCATGGTGGGGAGTCCACTTGGGACTCCTCCTCCCTTAGGCTGGCCGGCCAAGGTGGGTGGAGTCCCTCTGGGACTCCAACTTCCATCCTTATTTCTTCCGGACTCTTCTAGAACCTTCTAGAACCTTCCAGAGAAAATACCGGATCATTTTCAAACCTAGAAAATGACTTCCTATATATGAATCTTATTCTCCAGACCATTCCAGAACTCCTCGTGATGTCCTGGATCCCATCCGAGACACCGAACAAAACTTCGAACTCCATTCCATATTCCATATCTACTTTAAACGACATCAAACCTTAAGTGTGTCACCCTACGGTTCGCGAACTATGTAGACATGGTTGAGACTTCTCTCCGACCAATAACCAATAGCGGGATCTGGAGATCCATAATGGCTCCCACATATTCAACGATGACTTTAGTGATCGAATGAACCATTCACATACGATACCAATTCCCTTTGTCACACGATATTTTACTTGTCCGAGGTTTGATCATCGGTATCACTCTATACCTTGTTCAACCTCATCTCCTGACAAGTACTCTTTACTCGTACCGTGGTATGTGGTCTCTTATGAACTTATTCATATGCTTGCAAGACATTAGACGACATTCCACCGAGAGGTCCCAGAGTATATCTATCCGTCATCGGGATGGACAAATCCCACTGTTGATCCATATGCCTCAACTCATACTTTCCGGATACTTAATCCCACCTTTATAACCACCCATTTACGCAGTGGTGTTTGATGTAATCAAAGTACCTTTCCGGTATAAGTGATTTACATGATCTCATGGTCATAAGGACTAGGTAACTATGTATCAAAAGCTTATAGCAAATAACTTAATGACGTGATCTTATGCTACGCTTAATTGGGTGTGTCCATTACATCATTCATATAATGATATAACCTTGTTATTAATAACATCCAATGTTCATGATTATGAAACTAATCATCCATTAATCAACAAGCTAGTTAAGAGGCATACTAGGGACTCTTTGTTGTTTATATATCACACATATACTAATGCTTTTGTTAATACAATTATAGCATGGTATATAAACATTTATCATAAACATAAAGATTTATAATAACCACTTTATTATTGCCTCTAGGGCATATCTCCTTCAATATGGATCATGTGATTCAAGTTGTAAGACAATATGGTTTGTAATGAATGATGACTATGATATTCAACTATTATGCCTCGCAACAACAATATTCCTAGGATTGCGATGAATGACATAATAGGCATCTGGACTTAAAAATCCGGGTGTTGACACAACGGCCTGAGCACCTGAAGCTCTCAGCATCCTCTCGGACGCACGGTTGCATGTCGCCGACCATCCTCCATTGCTCTACTCCCTCATCGTCACCTTACTGGTTCCCCCCGATGTTCTGCTTCGAAAGTGCCCACTCTCGCAACCCCACTTGCTCAGCATTGTTGTTCCCATGCTCGGCATGGCCGACCTTCTCCGCCATGGCTGCTCCTGTCCAGATCTCCGCTTTGAATTAAATCGTCAATTTTCCCTACCCGTGTACATACCCGTGGCACAACAGGTGGTACGTGCTCCACGGGTATGTGCATTACCTGTGGCGCACCACATGGTGCGCCATGGGAAACAATTACCAGTGGTATGCTACCCATGGCACATGCATTGTGCCCACGGGTAGGGAAAAGTGTGAGCCACGAGTAGGATTTTTTCCAATAATGTTGATTTGGTTCTTCAAGACCTTATACTCGATTTTATTTCGGGTTCAATTAGTAAAAAGATTAGTTGTCGTTGTTCAATCAAGGACTATGATGGAATCATCATCAAAGAGACTTCAACCTCTTCTGAACAATTTTTCGTCTCTCCACCTTCAATTGCATTCAAATGTGCATGATGTCAACTTTATAAAACTTCTTTTTATGTCCATCTCTAGTCACGTATTCACCAAACAAACTTTCTATAGAAAGTAAAACATAGTACTAGTAAACACCAGTAGAGTAGGTGCCAAAATATGCAACTTTACATTCGCGCTCTATCATTTAGAACATGCCACAGAGTACACCCTAGGAATTGTGCCAAACATTATGTTTCAAACCAAATTATAGTTCTTATCTTCTTTTTTGTTTACCGATAAACCCCGAGCTAAAATTAACTATAGAGGTAATATTGCATTGCAGATATATATACTTAGAATGTATATAAACATGAATGTATATCATTACGGATATATAAACTTAGAACGTATGTATAGCTCAGTCCATAAATTTTGGGTACCTATTTTCGCTTAAGCTTATGTGATTTCTTTAGTGAAAAGGGCGCAAAGCACCTCAGCTTTGTACTGAATATGATAAAAAAAATGTTTTGTATACATGGGGGCTTGGGGGCGAAGCCCCTCATAAATTACATAGACTAGCATAAACTTAAAAGGTTTGATCACTAGTGCATGCAGGTGCGTCTCCTTCGCATATACGTATAAGAA
Source organism: Lolium perenne (assembly GCF_019359855.2). NCBI lineage: Eukaryota > Viridiplantae > Streptophyta > Magnoliopsida > Poales > Poaceae > Lolium > Lolium perenne. Next base: position 211,873,194 of record NC_067250.2, on the reverse strand, counting down.
GTTCAGTGAATGGTAAAGAGGACTATGGCATGCATGGTCACATACTCACATGCCTGAACAGTACATATGACCAAGTTAGCTAAGGTTATTCAAGGAGATAAAGACAGAGATACAGCCGAGTTAGAAGGTTATTCAAGGAGATAAATACAGAGATACACCTGAACCGGACAAACTACGTGCGCAAGTGAAGACGAAATTAACAGTGACACCAACACCAACATAGTTGCAGAAATGACGACAACTGATAGCTAGGGGGGGGGGGGGGGGGGGGGAGAATCACTTTACTTAGGGCTCTCTATCTACGCCATGATTTCATTAATAAGATCAGCGTGTTGCACACAAAACCCTGTTTACGGTGGTACAACTCATATTCACTACGGGAACAACGCCATATGCCGACGGCCCCGCACCGTCGGCACCGGCTGTGCCGACGGTGACTGTCGGCACAGGCCGGTCGGCACATCTCCGGTCGGGTAGCTCCTATCACCATCGGCACAGTAGACCACCGTCGGCACACGCTGCACCGACGGCTGGGACGGTGGCCGTCGGCCGTGCCACCGTCGGCACGGGACGTTGCTCGTCCGCCACGGCGTGACGGCACTGGCGAAGGCCGTTAGGCTGTGCCGACGGTGAAACCGTCGGTACAGTAGCCCAGGTTTTCCCAGAAAAGAACGGCGCGAAAACAGAAGAAATTTGAAACTGCCAAAAAACGCGCGCTGGGCCAGCTGTGCCGACGGTGTCACCGTCGGCACAGCCGGCCCAGATTTTTGCCATTTTGGCTCAATTAGCTCAAAAATCGCACAAAATGCACATATTATAACAGTGAATGTCCAGTAACATATATAGCACCATAGAGCACAAAGATATCACCATATAGCACCAAATCTCACAAATATAGCATCAAATCCCACAAATAGCACAAATATAGCATACAAGACCATCATGAAGCACAAATATAGCACAAATCCACTACAAAGATGGAATGTGTTATCATGTAGCTAGTACAATGTAGCAACTATGAAGGTGCACCACCGGGAGGGTACCACTGATCCAGCTCGTCGGTGGTGAAGCGAGGGAAAGTTGCTTCGACGGTGCTCGGGGAGGTAGAACCACGACGAGAGCCACCGGAAGTAGTACCATGCCGCGGGAGGCCAGAAGCACCAGGAGAATGACGACCGGGGTGCAACGGTGTACCATTCCCAGATTCTCCCAATCCCTACATGTTTGAGGGAGTTAGCAACTTAGCCATGTAACACCAAGTTAGCAACTTAGCCAAGTTAGCAACTTACCGGGGTCAACTGACGCTGACGCTTGTACATGCAATAGAACTCCTCCTTCGATGGGAACACTGGCGTCGGCCCCGGATGAGGTGGCTCTGGCTGTGTTTCCTCTCGCACTCCAGTCATCATAAACCGAGTCAAAGTCTGCAAGAAAGGAGAGAGATATGTCAGGTTCAAACAAGGGGACTTATGATGTTTTGCAACCATAGAGATTGAAACTTACCGCCATATGGTTGCTCGACCACTGAAAGTATGTATCTTTCACAAGGTCATGCTCCTTAACCTTCTCGAGATACTCCTCATAAGCTGCTGCATAGGCCTCCTCGAGATGAGCCTACAATTTCAGAAATAATGATTCTCATCAACATAGTCATTCAGGAACAAGAGCCAAAACAGAGAATGGAGATGTGGATGACTTACATCTACCTCTGCACGAGAACGGCATGTAGTCCGCGAGGAGGTACCGTAGCTGCCGGAGTGGAGGGTAGCCTTGATCTGCGTGAAGTTCCTCTCAGGCTTGAAACCCCCAGCAAGGCATAGAGGACGGCCATGCGGCTAGCCGGACCCCGCCAGCATCATCGCCACCTCATCGATCGGCTCGCTCATAGGGTCCTCCACCTCTGGATGGAGCTTGGCGAACTCCTCGCAGTATGCTTCCTTGTTCTCTTTGGCATTTCCAAAGTACTTGGCAGGCGCGGGCCGATGCTCGTTCGGACCGGGCGTCACCAGCTTCATGTGCTCCCACGCTTCCATCTCACCAAGATCCCTCCTGAGCTTCTTCCCCTGCATCACAAAACAAATGTTATGCATATCACCGAAAAACAAATAAATGCAGCTTGTTCCAGCTTTATATGTACCAGATGAAGCCGATAGCGATCGGTGCTGCTGCTCCCCGCAGTGTGTGTTCCCTGAGTCCCGCGGTTTGCCTTGTTCCGGTCGCTCACGGCCTTGAAATCGGGGTTTTCGCCGACCCAATTCCTGACCAACTCCATGAAGGCGGCCCTCTTATTATGATCAGCCCAATGTGGTACAACCTGCAAAATCAAAACTCATTTGAAGAACAAACAATATAATTGCAAATTAGCCCGGTACATAGAATCACATTGACAATTACTTACCGACATGAAGTCCTCTATCTTCATAGGAGGGGCGAGTCCCTGCACAATCTCAGGCTTTGTGTACCTTATGCCCTGCTCAGCATAGAAGTGGCCGATGCACGTGATCCTCTGGTTGTACCACTGCTGCCGTGTCAATTTTGGACACATGGCACGGAGGATCACGTCTGCCCTCTCCTTATGCTCAGTCGCCACCCTATAATTGCGCTGCAATCAAGCATAACAGAAAGTGTGAGAGGCATGAGTTATCACGGTGGGGTTATCAACGACATATGAACGAAACCCAAAGAGTATGCATTACGTACCCAAAACTTCTTGATCACGGCGTCGGCAGCGGAAGTAAAGCCCGGGTAAGGCGCTATCTCATAGTCTTCCCAACTGTAGGCTAGCTTGGACTCGCCCCCAAGGACCGGAGTGTAGATCCCCGACCAGTACTTCCTAATAGCAGCTCCAATCAGGCTCCCTGGCACGCGGATCTTCCCCGTATATGTGAAATTGCTGCACAATTATCAAACATTAGAAAATGCTAAGTGTCATAACAAAAATGAAATCACCTTACTACTTATTCTATCTTTCCGGGCACAAGGAGCCACTTGTCATCCTCCGTAGCAGGTTCCTTACTCTCATCGGGAACCTGCGCTTCCCCACGAATCCGCAACTTCTTCGGAGCCATCTCCGTCGAAGCCTCCTCCTCCTCCTCCCTAGTCTCCTCCTCCTCGTCCATAGACCGGGAATCCACTGAGCCAGAAGCAGAGGGAATGTTAGCTAGAAGGAGCTGTGCATCCCCCCTCGTCCTCCACGTCCTCCCCCTCATCCTCCAGCTCGTCCTCCCCCTCGTCCTCCAGCTCGTGCTCCAGCTCGTCCACCCCGTCCTCCGTCTGCCTCTTCATAACACCGGGTGGGAACAATGGGTCTTCCACTCCGTCTGGAAGCACCCCCTGGCTTCCGTTGCTACATCTGATAAAGCAAGGATCTCGCTGATGCCTTCCGTTGGCTCATATTGGGCAATTACATGCATAAGAAAAGAGAAAATATTTAATAAGCATGTTGAAAAAGAGTAAACACTAAGCATAATGACAATGTAGATACTTAGCATAATGACAAATGTATGTACTTAGCATAATGACAAATGTAGGTACTAAGCATAATGACAATGTAGATACTAAGCATAATGACAATGTAGATACTAAGCATAAAAGACCCTCATCATTCATCACCACTCTCATCTCTAGGCATTGGGTTCTCAGCCTCACTATCACTATCAGTATCATGTGAGTATCCAGTGTCGGCACTGGGTTCCGGTTGAGTCTCGACAATGTTGTCTTCGTTCGCATGGCGCTTGGTCAGCATAGCTATGTCCTTTGGGTCCACCACGGTCTCACCACGCATTTGTACATTGTTGTGGAGATCCTGAAGACCTATGTCTATTTGAAGGTCCCCGAACTGCTCTTCCTCTTGATAGAAAATTCCCTCATATGTTACCGGGTCAATGTTGTTGTAATCGTCCTCGGAGGGGATGGGTAGCTTACCATGTGGCGATACCTGGAACACGACTTCCCAGCCCATGAGTTCCTCATTCTGACATGGGTAGGACAAATAATAAACTTGCTTGGCTTGGTGAGCCACAATATAGACGTCGGCTCCGCTGTAGGTGGTTGAAGGCCTAACTTCAACTAACCCAATGGAGGGGGTGCTTCTCATTCCACCGTGTGGGTCAAACCAGTGGCATTTGAACACAAAGATCTTGAGTTCTATGTTTGCGTTGTTGAACGTCAACTCGTATACCTTTTGTAACCTTACGTAGTAATCAAGATCATCGGCTCCGCGGGTGTAGACCCCAGTATTTATTGTTTTTGCATTAGGCCGGTTCTTCTGGTGAAACTCCGTATGGAAGCGATACCCATTTACATCATACTTCTCATGTGTATGGACTCTACGGTTAAAACCCTGAGAAACGCATCTCAACTCGTCCGTCATCTCAATGTTGGGATCAGCTCCCTACAAGTTCAGTTATTTTGTGCATTAGTTACATGTAATAAGACAAGTCACGGATTGCAAAGTAAGAGGGACATTTGAGAAATTACTTTTTTCATGGAACCAATTCACGAAGCTTTTATTTAAGGGCAGGTCACCCTCTTTCAAAAGAGTGTACCACTGCGTGGGAGTGGGACCATTCCTTCCTGGCCACATTTCATCCTGGAATTGGCTGAAAGGAGAAAATATGTATTAGACCAAAACCAAGTTACTGGTTGCAAAGTAATTGCTTCACCATTTTACCTCATGAAATCGACCACTTCCAGCATGTTCATAAGCACGTAAAGCATTATGCAATCCTTCTCTTCTGGCGAAATGTTCTCCACTTTTGAGGCACCGGCCTTGCCACCGGGATATTGGAAGAGCAAGAGCTTTGGGTCACGCTTGGGCTTGTCGGAATTGTACCGAGCGACCGGGTTATGCTTAGTGGGCACATTATTTGCATAGTACAATGTCGTGGCGTCTGCCATCTCCTCGAGGAGAGTTGCCTCAGCTATGCATGCTTCAATCTTATTTTTGTTTCCACATTTGTACCGAATATACTTGAACTCTCTCTCAATACAAAACTGCCAACGATACTGCACCGGTCCCGCCAAGAGTGCCTTGTTGGCGAGATACACAATGAGATGTAACATCGGAGTGAAGAAGCCTGGGGGAAATATCATCTCTAACTTGCATAGCATGTCCGGCACTTGCTGTTGCAGCTTCTCAATCACCTCGGTACATATCTGCTTACCACAGACCGTGCGGAAAAAATGGCTCACCTCCGCAAGCACTCGCCAGACATGATCGGGGAGATACCCTCGAAGCAGCACCGGCATCAGCTGCTCAATCCATATATGATAGTCGTGACTCTTGAGCCCGTTTATTTTTCCTGTAGCAAGATTGACTCCTTTACTCATATTCGAACAATAACCATCAGGGAACATCGCGTCATATTTTAGCCACTTAAATGCCTCATTCTTGTCGGCACTATCAAGGCAGTACTTGGCATGCGGCTTTAACCAACCTTTTCGATTGCCCTCAGGAGGCTGCATGTGTAGAGCCACCCTCTCACATATCTCCTCAATATCGACTCTAGCTGAAACATTATCCCTTGACTTGCCTAGTATGTTGCAGCAGGTGTTATGGAATGCCTCGCCGCAATTCTTTTCGGTGTGCATCATATCGATATTATGGGGAAGTTCAAGGTCCTTGTAATACTCGAGCTCTATTATGCCTGCTTTGTGAGTCCAGTTGTGTGTTATACCATATCCCTCAAATTGATGGACGGGTTCCTTACTAGGCTGGAGAGCACGTAGCTCAGCATCAACAGTTGCACCTTTGAACTTTGGTATCTGTTTATGTTCAAGCACAACTACGCCTTTCGTGAAGTTCTTTTTGTCAGATCTGAACCGATGCCCTAGTCTGAGGAACTTGCGGTGTTTGTCAAAGGCAACATATTTGTGTCCAACTTTTAGGCGCCTGAACTCTAGTTCGTGCCTGCACACTGGGCATGGAAACTTACCAGCTATACTATGCCCACAGAAGAGGGCGTACCCGGGTAGGTCATGCATCGAATAGTGGAACCAAACATTCATGACGAAGTTTCTCTTTGATGCTCGGTTGTATGTCAATGTCCCGTAGGATGCCACGAGTGGTGCAAATCATCCACAAGTGGTTGCATTAAGACACTCAAATTCTTCCCTGGATATTCAGGCCCTGGAAGGATCATCGACAAGAATATGTTCTTCCTTTGCATTACGACTCCAAGAGGGAGATTGAGCGGAATAACAAACACGGGCCAGCAGCTGTACGAGGCAGTCGACATACCATATGGGTTGAATCCATCGGTTGCTATCGCAATTCTAACATTCCGAGCCTCACTGGCCTCATTTGGGTGCTTTTCATCGAAGTGCTTCCATGATTGACCATCAGATGGATGTACCATGGGTACCCGTTTGAACTCGTCCTCCAATCTTATCCCGGTCTTATGCCATGTCATATGTTTGGCAGTCTCCTCGAACATGTAAAGCCGCTGGATTCTTTTGATGAATGGGAGATAACGAAGAATCTTTATGGCTACTTTTGTCTGCCTCTTCTGACCATTGCCTATATCTACCTCATGATACCTAGAGGCCCCACACTTGGCACAGTACTTGTCATCCGCATAGTCTTTCCAAAACAAGAGGCAAAGTTTTGGACAGACATCATACGTTACATAATCCATTTTCAATGCTTTCAAGATTTTCTTCGTTTCGTACATGGTCTTGGGCAAGCAATGATCTTCAGGCAACATGTTACCTACTGTGTTCAGAGTCTTTTTAAAGGATGCTCGAGTACTCTCAAACATGCACTTGTCGGCTAGCAACTGCGTGATGCCATCAAGCTGAGACATTTTTGCACCCGGGTATAGAGGCCTCCTAGCTGAGGCCATCATATCAATGAAGGCCCTCGCGGTTGGCTCAGGTTCCTCCTCTAGAAGTTCCTCCGGTTGTGGCGGTCCCTCCGGTTCAGACGGTTCCTCCTGTTCAGGCGGTTCCTCCGGTTCAGACTGTTCGTCCCATGGTAAATCTGGCATGTCAGCATCCCGAAGATCATCTAGCAAGTTTAATATGCCATCGTTCTCATTGCCATCGATCCGCTACCGCATCACCTCACCTCTATCACGTTCGTGCCGAGAAAAGTCGACTAGCGGGTCGTAGTCACGCATATACTCATTCCACCAAAGGTGTTTAGTCATCTCTACAATATCCTTAGGATGACGCCTCCTACAGACACTGCAAGGGCAACGGGGACGAACGACCCCCTTCGAACCACGAGCTAACTCCTTCACTAAGAAATTGGTCTTCCATTTCCATTCATTTTTCACTTGAGTCGAACTAACACGGACACTGTACATCCACTCATTATCAGCCATCTTGATTTATTGCGAGACAAACAACAAATAGTAGCATGAAATTGAATGCATCATATTTTTATTTTTCTACCGGCGAAAACGCGTGCATCAACCTACATCTCTACTAGGTGGGCTCCTAGCAGCCCCCAGACCCGTAGTTGGGTACGTTCTCCATGTTCTGCTCGGGTGCGAGACAGAATTTCGGCAGCACCTCTCCGCTGCTCTCCCGATACACGTCTCAGCAAAAAGCCAAGAGGATGTGCATCCGGAGAACAACAGGGAGGCGCTGACAAAATCCTGTCTCGCACACGAGCATAACATGGAAAATGTACCCAACTACGGGTCCGGCGACTGTCCCGTAAATGCCACAAGAGTTACGGTTCAAAATATGCTGACCACTAATGCATATTTATCAGCGTAACGCTTGCGGACGGGAATTGACACCTAGGTTACGAGACTTGATGGAGAAATTAAATCTAGTGACATAAAAAATGCGGAGGGAGATTCGGCAATTCAGCTCACCCTCGGCTGTAGAGGAAGTAGTCGAACAACCGGCGATGTCGACGGCCGTAGAGATGCGCCGCAAGATCCGGGATCATCACGCGGGATGCTCACTACGGGACCTAGTTAAAATAATAAAAAATTGAAAATGCAAATTCATCAATTGATAAAACAAATGCATTTCTACAAAATTCTAATTTTTTTCATTTCAATTTCCATTTCTATTCCTTCATTTTCATTTCAATATTATTCCAATTCCTATTTCTATTCAATTTCTATGTCTATTTCATTTCAATTTCTATTCCAATTTCAATTTCTATTCCAATTCCTATTTCTATTCCTTTCCTATTTCTATTTCATTTCAATTTCATACTACTAAAAAGCTACAAAAAAAAGAAAAAAAATGAAAAACAAACTTACCATATGGTCGGCCGGTGAGGGGCAGCGGCTGCTGCGGGCGACGGGCCGGTGAGGCGGCGAGCTGCTGCGGCGGCCGGTCTGCTGCGGGGGCCGACCGGGCTGCTGCGGGGGCGGTGCGGAGGCGGGTGGTGGCGCGGCCGGGCCGGTCGACGAGGGCGGGATCTCGCGGGGCGGCGCAACAACTCGCAGCGCGCAGAGCAGCTGCGGCGGCGGGGGCAGCTCGGCGGTGCGGGGGCGGGTCGCGCGCGGTGGGGGGAGGATCCGGCGGGCGGCGCGGCAGCGGGATCTGGCGGGCGGCGGTGGGTGGCGGCGGGGTGGTGGCGGCGAGGCGGCCGGTGAGGGGACAGCGACGGCGCGGGGGAGGGTTGCGGGCGCGCACGGGGGCAGGTTGGGGGGCAGTTTGTGGGGCGTCAGTTTGTGGCCCCGGCCCGTCTCGACCTGGCCGTTATTACGGCCTCGCTGTGCCGACGGCCGCATAGCACAGGTAGGGTTTTTTTTCTTTTTTTAAAATTTTTTTTTACTGCAAATAATAAGAATAGATTATCACACATGGCAATAATTTTGAAGTTTTATATTCCCCCCCTTTCGCACTGACCCTTTCCCGCTCTATCTCTCCTACAAGGTTCTCTTCGGTTCACCTCCGAGGGAGTTCCCCCCTACACATCCAGAATCTGCCTAAGTTTAGAACCCCATGTCCGAGACGTCGGACACAACCCGAGGGGGTAGCATTGGATATAGAACCATCTCAAATCACTTTTGTGCATGCCATGTGGACACACACAAGTTTTGGGGCCATTCCCTAGATCCAATGCTCGATTTCTGACGAAACCCTAGTTCTGTTGACCGCGCGGTCTACCCGTTTGACTGCATCCCATCGGGGGTCCCCCGGTGGGCGTATGCCTCCATTTGAGCTTGGTTAGGTCATAGGTACATGTGGTAACAAGGATCATCCCATATGACCCCAAGGTTCTCTCCGGTTCACCTCCGAGGGAGTCCCCCCCTACCCATCCAGAATCTGCCTAAGTGTAGAACCCCATGTCCGAAAAGGAGGACACACCCGGAGGGGGTAGCATTGGATATAGAACCATATCAAATCACTTTTGTGCATGCCATGTGGACAAACATAAATTTTGGGGCCATTCCCTAGATCCGATGCTCGATTTCTGACGAAACCCTAGTTCTATTGACCGCGCCGTCTACCCCTTTGACTGCATCCCATCGGGGGTCCCCCGGTGCGCATATGCCTCCATTTGAGCTTGGTTAGGTCATAGGTACATGTGGAAACAAGGATCATCCCATATGATCCCAAGGTTCGCTCCGGTTCACCTCCGAGGGAGTTCCCCCCAATACATGCAGAATCTGCCTAAGTGTAGGAACCCCCTGTCTGAGAAGCCGTACACACCCGGGGGGTAGCATTGGATATAGAAACCATCTCAAATCACTTTTGTGCATGCCATGTGGACACACATAAGTTTTGGGGCCATTCCCTAGATCTGATGCTCGATTTCTGACGAAACCCTAGTTCTGTTGACCGCGACATCTACCCCTTTCACTGCATCCCATCGGGGGTCCCCCGGTGGGCATATGCCTCCATTTGAGCTTGGTTAGGTCATAGGTACATGTGGAAACAAGTATCATCTCATATGATCCCAAGGTTCTCTCCGGTTCACCTCCGAGGGAGTTCCCCCCTATACATGCAGAATCTGCCTAAGTGTAGGAACCCCCTGTCCGAGAAACCGGACACACCCGGGGGGTAGCATTGGATATTGAACCATCTAAAATCACTTTTGTGCATGCCATGTGGGCACACACAAGTTTTGGGGCCATTCCCTAGATCCGATGCTCGATTTCTGATGAAACCCTAGTTCTGTTGACCGTGCCGTCTACCCCTTTGACTGCATCCCATCGGGGGTCCCCCGGTGGGCATATGCCTCCATTTTAGCTTGGTTAGGTCATAGGTATATGTGGAAACAAGGATCATCCCATATGATCCCAAGGTTATCTCCGGTTCACCTCCGAGGGAGTTCCCCCCTATACATGCAGAATCTGCCTAAGTGTAGGAACCCCCTGTCTGAGAAGCCGGACACACCCGGGGGGGTAGCATTGGATATAGAACCATATCAAATCATTTTTGTGCATGCCATGTGGACACACACAAGTTTTGGGGCCATTCCCTAGATTTGATGCTCGATTTCTGACGGAACCCTAGTTCTGTTGACCGTGCCGTCTACCCCTTTGACTGCATCCCATCGGGGGTCCCCCGGTGGGCATATGCCTCCATTTGAGCTTGGTTAGGTCATAGGTACATGTGTAAACAAGTATCATCCCATATGATCCCAAGGTTCTCTCCGGCCACCTCCGAGGGAGTTCCCCCCCTAGACATGCAGAATCTGCCTAAGTGTAGTACCCCCTGTCCGAGAAGCCAGACACACACGGGGGGGGGGGGTAGAATTGGATATAGAACCATCTCAAATCAGTTTTGTGCATGCCATGTGGACACACACAAGTTTTGGGTCCATTCCCTAGATCCGATGCTCGATTTCTGACGAAACCCTAGTTCTGTTGACCGCGCGGTCTACCCCTTTGACTGCATCCCATCGGTGGTCCCCCGGTGGGCATATGCCTCCATTTGAGCTTGGTTAGGTCATAGGTACATGTGGAAACAAGGATCATCCCATATGATCCCAAGGTTATCTCCGGTTCACCTCCGAGGGAGTTCCCCCCCTATACATGCAGAATCTGCCTAAGTGTAGGAACACCCTGTCCGAGAAGCCGGACACACCCGGGGGGGTAGCATTGGATATAGAACCATATCAAATCAGTTTTGTGCATGCCATGTGGACACACACAAGTTTTGGGGCCATTCCCTAGATCTGATCCTCGATTTCTGACGAAACCCTAGTTCTGTTGACCTCGCGGTCTACCCCTTTGACTGCATCCCATCGGGGGTCCCCCGGTGGGCATATGCCTCCATTTGAGCTTGGTTAGGTCATAGGTACATGTGGAAACAAGGATCATCCCATATGATCCCAAGGTTATCTCTGGTTCACCTCCGAGGGAGTTCCCCCCTATACATGCAGAATCTGCCTAAGTGTAGGAACCCCCTGTCCGAGAAGCCGGACACACCCGGGGGGGGGGGGTAGCATTGGATATATAACCATCTCAAATAACTTTTGTGCATGCCATGTGGACACACACAAATTTTGTTGCCATTCCCTAGATCCGATGCTCGATTTCTGACGAAACCCTAGTTCTGTTGACCGCGCCGTCTACCCCTTTGACTGCATCCCATCGGGGGTCCCCCGGTGGGCATATGCCTCCATTTGATCTTGGTTAGGTCATAGGTACATGTGGAAACAAGGATCATCCCATATGATCCCAAGGTTATCTCCGGTTCACCTCCGAGGGAGTTCCCCCCTATACATGCAGAATCTGCCTAATTGTAGGACCCCCCTGTCCGAGAAGCCGGACACACCCGGGGGGGGGGGGGGTAGCATTGGATATAGAACCATATCAAGTCATTTTTGTGCATGCCATGTGGACACACACAAGTTTTGGGGCCATTCCCTAGATCCGATGCTCGATTTCTGACGAAACCCTAGTTCTGTTGACTGCGCCGTCTACCCCTTTGACTGCATCCCATCGGGGGTCCCCCGGTGGGAATATGCCTCCATTTGAGCTTGGTTAGGTCATAGGTACATGTGGAAACAAGTATCATCCCATATGATCCCAAAGTTCTCTCCGGTTCACCTCCGAGGGAGTTCCCCCCCTATACATGCAGAATCTGCCTAAGTGTAGGAACCCCCTGTCCGAGAAGCCGGACACACCCGGGGGGGGGGGGTAGCATTGGATATTGAACCATCTAAAATCACTTTTGTGCATGCCATGTGGACAGACACAAGTTTTGGGGCCATTCCCTAGATCCGATGCTCGATTTCTGATGAAACCCTAGTTCTGTTGACCGTGCCGTCTACCCCTTTGACTGCATCCCATCGGGGGTCCCCCGGTGGGCATATGCCTCCATTTTAGCTTGGTTAGGTCATAGGTATATGTGGAAACAAGGATCATCCCATATGATCCCAAGGTTATCTCCGGTTCACCTCCGAGGGAGTTCCCCCCTATACATGCAGAATCTGCCTAAGTGTAGGAACCCCCTGTCTGAGAAGCCGGACACACCCGGGGGGGTAGCATTGGATATAGAACCATATCAAATCATTTTTGTGCATGCCATGTGGACACACACAAGTTTTGGGGCCATTCCCTAGATTTGATGCTCGATTTCTGACGGAACCCTAGTTCTGTTGACCGTGCCGTCTACCCCTTTGACTGCATCCCATCGGGGGTCCCCCGGTGGGCATATGCCTCCATTTGAGCTTGGTTAGGTCATAGGTACATGTGTAAACAAGTATCATCCCATATGATCCCAAGGTTCTCTCCGGCCACCTCCGAGGGAGTTCCCCCCCTAGACATGCAGAATCTGCCTAAGTGTAGTACCCCCTGTCCGAGAAGCCAGACACACACGGGGGGGGGGGGTAGAATTGGATATAGAACCATCTCAAATCAGTTTTGTGCATGCCATGTGGACACACACAAGTTTTGGGTCCATTCCCTAGATCCGATGCTCGATTTCTGACGAAACCCTAGTTCTGTTGACCGCGCGGTCTACCCCTTTGACTGCATCCCATCGGTGGTCCCCCGGTGGGCATATGCCTCCATTTGAGCTTGGTTAGGTCATAGGTACATGTGGAAACAATGATCATCCCATATGATCCCAAGGTTATCTCCGGTTCACCTCCGAGGGAGTTCCCCCCCTATACATGCAGAATCTGCCTAAGTGTAGGAACACCCTGTCCGAGAAGCCGGACACACTCGGGGGGGTAGCATTGGATATAGAACCATATCAAATCAGTTTTGTGCATGCCATGTGGACACACACAAGTTTTGGGGCCATTCCCTAGATCTGATCCTCGATTTCTGACGAAACCCTAGTTCTGTTGACCTCGCGGTCTACCCCTTTGACTGCATCCCATCGGGGGTCCCCCGGTGGGCATATGCCTCCATTTGAGCTTGGTTAGGTCATAGGTACATGTGGAAACAAGGATCATCCCATATGATCCCAAGGTTATCTCTGGTTCACCTCGGAGGGAGTTCCCCCCTATACATGCAGAATCTGCCTAAGTGTAGGAACCCCCTGTCCGAGAAGCCGGACACACCCGGGGGGGGGGGGGTAGCATTGGATATATAACCATCTCAAATAACTTTTGTGCATGCCATGTGGACACACACAAATTTTGTTGCCATTCCCTAGATCCGATGCTCGATTTCTGACGAAACCCTAGTTCTGTTGACCGCGCCGTCTACCCCTTTGACTGCATCCCATCGGGGGTCCCCCGGTGGGCATATGCCTCCATTTGATCTTGGTTAGGTCATAGGTACATGTGGAAACAAGGATCATCCCATATGATCCCAAGGTTATCTCCGGTTCACCTCCGAGGGAGTTCCCCCCTATACATGCAGAATCTGCCTAATTGTAGGACCCCCCTGTCCGAGAAGCCGGACACACCCGGGGGGGGGGGGGTAGCATTGGATATAGAACCATATCAAATCATTTTTGTGCATGCCATGTGGACACACACAAGTTTTGGGGCCATTCCCTAGATCCGATGCTCGATTTCTGACGAAACCCTAGTTCTGTTGACTGCGCCGTCTACCCCTTTGACTGCATCCCATCGGGGGTCCCCCGGTGGGAATATGCCTCCATTTGAGCTTGGTTAGGTCATAGGTACATGTGGAAACAAGTATCATCCCATATGATCCCAAAGTTCTCTCCGGTTCACCTCCGAGGGAGTTCCCCCCCTATACATGCAGAATCTGCCTAAGTGTAGGAACCCCCTGTCCGAGAAGCCGGACACACCCGGGGGGGGGGGTAGCATTGGATATAGAACCATCTCAAATCACTTTTGTGCATGCCATGTGGACAGACACAAATTTTGGGGCCATTCCCTAGATCCGATGCTCGATTTCTGACGAAACCCTAGTTCTGTTGACCGCGCCGTCTACCCCTTTGACTGCATCCCATCGGGGGTCCCCCGGTGGGCATATGCCTCCATTTGAGCTTGGTTAGGTCATAGGTACATGTGTAAACAAGGATCATCCCATATGATCCCAAGGTTATCTCCGGTTCACCTCCGAGGGAGTTCCCCCCTATACATACAGAATCTGCGTATTTGTAGGAACACCCTGTCCGAGAAGCCGGACACACCCGGGGGGTAGCATTGGATATAGAACCATATCAAATCATTTTTGTGCATGCCATGTGGACACACACAAGTTTTGGGGCCATTCCCTACATCCGATGCTCGATTTCTGACGAAACCCTAGTTCTGTTGACCGCGCGGTCTACCCCTTTGACTGCATCCCATCGGGGGTCCCCCGGTGGGCATATGCCTCCATTTGAGCTTGGTTAGGTCATAGGTACATGTGGAAACAAGGATCATCCCATATGATCCCAAGGTTATCTCCGGTTCACCTCCGAGGGAGTTCCCCCCTATACATGCAGAATCTGCCTAAGTGTAGGAACCCCCTGTCCGAGAAGCCGGACAGACCCGAGGGGGGGTAGCATTGGATATAGAACCATCTCAAATCAGTTTTGTGCATTCCATGTGGACACACACAAATTTTGGGGGCCATTCCCTAGATCCGATGCTCGATTTCTGACGAAACTCTAGTTCTGTTGACCGCGCGGTCTAACCCTTTGACTGCATCCCATCGGGGGTCCCCCGGTGGGCATATGCCTCCATTTTAGCTTGGTTAGGTCTAAGGTACATGTGGAAATAAGGATCATCCCATATGACCCCAAGGTTCTCTCCGGTTCACCTCCGAGGGAGCTCCCCTGAGAATGCATCCCTTTCGTGCTACTTCTCTCCTACCCTTTTTTTCCCGCCCACCCTTTCCCGCTGCTTCTCTCCCGCCCTTTTTTCCCGCCCACCCTTTCCCACTCCTTCTCTCCCGCCTTTTTTTTCCTGCCATTATTTCCCGTAAAGTTTTCCGGCCACCCTTTCCCGCCCATTCTCTCCCGCCAAGTTTTCCCGCCGTTTCAGCCCCTCGTCGGCCTATATATAGCCATGTCTTCTCCACTAACAGCACCAGCAACATTTCTCCCTTCATCACTTCTCTCATCCAACAGAACCACAAAATCCTCTGAGCTGAGCTGCCGCTGAGATGGCTCCTCGTCGCCGTAGCAACACGGGCTTCATCGGCGTTCGCCTGCGGCCTGCGGGACATTTCGCGGCTGAAATCACCGCCGGTGGTACGTGTGTGTGGCTCGGCACCTTCTACACGAAGGAGGCTGCTGCCCGCGCATACGACGTTGCGGCTTGGAGGTTTGGCCGGCCGCGCCACGAAATGAACTTCCCGGAGGTCAGGTCTCTCACGGAAGCTCAAAGTCTCTCTACTGAGCCGCTACTTTGCTCACAGGGTGAAGCGCGGCGGTACAGGTCTGGCCAGCGGCGGATTGATACCACCGAGGCGGACGAGCAGTTCGTGGCATAGTGGCGCAGAGACCATCCCGGAGCCGTCGAGGAAGAACGCGCATTCTGGAAGGACAAGCAGACGTACAAGAGAGAGAGGAGGGCGGGAAAGCGGCAGAGGAAGGCCAAGGTTGAAGCAGAGTACGCCAAAGGAGAGGCGTCGACATGGGGGGGGGGGAATGATGAACGGTGGTCGTGGAACCTCACAACCACCGCTTCAGAGGACACCCCCAGCGAGGACGAAGATTTTGACTTCTGATTAATATGTGTGTGTGTCGAGTCCGTGTGTCTAGCGGGTCATGCGTCGACCCAGTGTTAAGTGCTTTGTTCGTGTGTGGGTGTAGTTCTTTAAATGTTTTGGTTTGTGTGTGGGTCTAGTTCTTTAAGTTTTTGGTTCCTGTGTGGGTGTAGTTCTTTAAGTGTTTTGGTTCCTGTGTGTGGGTGTAGTTCTTTAAGTGTTTCGGTTAGTGTGTGGGTCTAGTTCTTTAAGCACTTTGGTATGTGTGTGGGTCTTGTTATTTAAGTGTTTTGTATCGTGTCTGGGTCTTAAGTTCTTAAATGTATCACTTTTGTGCATGCCATGTGTACACATACAAGTTTTGGGGCCATTCACCCCCTCCGAGGCTCGATTTCTGGCAAAACCCTAGTTATGTTGACCGCGCGGTCTACCCCTTTGACTGCATCCCATCGGGGGTCCCCCGGTAGGCATATGCCTCCATTTGAGTTTGGTTAGGTCATAGGTACATGTGGTAACAAGGATCGTCCCATATGATCTCAAGGTTCTCTCCGGTTCACCTCCGAGGGAGTTCCCCCTATACATCCAGAATCTGCCTCAGTGTCGAACCCCATGTCCGAGAAGCCGGACACATCTGGGGGGTAGCATTGGATATAAAACCATATCAAATCATTCTCCGATCCTCAATTTCTGAGAAAACCCTAGACCGGGGTCCCGGCGGGGGATCTATACCCCCCTTATACATATATATAGGTTTCTCGCAAAGGGGTTCGCAAAATAGCAGTGAGAAAGAAATAAACAAAAAAATGATTGAGATTAATAATTATATGGGTAATAATTATCTCTTTGATGCAAAAAATGAAAAAATAAAAAATGTGCATAATTGGCTGTGCCGACGGCCTTGGTTGTGCCGTGGGTCACCGTCGGCATAGCAGAAGGGGGACCCAGCAGTCAGTCCCTGTGCCGACGGCCGACGTTGCGCCGTGGGCTACCGTCGGCACAGTGTAGACGGCGCCGTGATAGTTTAACGGCTGGGCCCGCCTGTCAGCGCGTGTACCGACAGTCGTGGCTGTGCCGACGGTGACCTTCGGGCGCCAACTTCCTGTACCGACGGTCCGGTTTGCGCCGACGGTGGTCGTCGGTGTAGACAGCAGTGTGCCGACGGTGACCATGCGCCGACGGTCAGCTCCGTCGCCGGTCGACGAGGGCCTCTGTGCCGACGGCCCCGACATTTGGCCGTCGGCACATGGGCTGGCCGTCGGCACATGCCGGCTCTCCCGTAGTGATTAATTGGACACGTTACCAAAATATCGCAATTGATTGACCTGATTTATATATTCTAACTAGGGACAATTTCCTAGTAGTAGTAGTTCAGTAGTCTAATTGGATTTGTTGTGAAACAACTATCTTGATGTTGCCAGGAATAAAAATAAGCGATTTGATCACAATTAAAGATAACTAGTCATCAACCCGTGCATCGCACAGGCTTCATATGTATCTGACATGAATATAGAAAAAAAATTCTAAATTTTTCATGCTTCTGTTGTGTTAGCGTAGCATCATGTCAAGTGTATCGATGTTTAAAGCTGACATAGTTTATATTCAATCTTCTTTTGACATGCCTATATTGAATTTTGATCGATATTTGATTTTATTATCCTAAGAGTATGTACGGGTTTAGAGATTCCGCTTAATTTCTAACTTTGTCTTCATTATCTATGAGTTATTTTGTTTGCATGAAATTTCTACTTGGTGTTCCTTATATTCTTGCAAATAGTAAAAAAACAGCTTATTTACAAATGCAGAAAATTCTCTGGCTAATTAAACTTTGTGTGTGTCAAATCTACATTTTATGACAATATATGACTACCATAAAAAATACTCTCCATGTTATATCTGTGACTAATGAAGTAGTTTATTTAAGAAAAATTAAATACATACTATTTAAAGCCATGTTTACACTGTCCCACGGTTCCATACAAATATAGAAGTACTCTGCAAAGCTGTGTTCCTCAATTCAAAATGATCATTCATTTTGTTTTTTGGTATGCAAAAGAAGCTCAAGTGGTATTACCCCCATCGAGAACAGCAGCACACGAAGTATACTATTATGCCATCCTTAGGCAGTTAGGTTGGTTCGCTTAATAATGGAGCAGGGAAAACAGTTTAGTACCTGCAAGTTCTAAAAACAAACTAAATTGTGTTCGGTCGTCATCAGTTTGACCTAGAAGTCCCTGTGCCTCTGTGATAAAGAATTTTGGCAAAGGTCATCCAATATATGCGGTATTGTTTTTATCAATCAATGGATAACACTTGTCGAGGGTGCCTCCTCCAGTTTGTCAAGTTGGAAGGCACAAATATGCAATTTCCAGACAAACATATAGGAAGATAACCTGCTTCATTTAGCTTGTCGATATCAATTAGAGAATATCTATTTAACTATGTAACAAAATCATCTCCATGCTAGAACACAATTTCAACCAATCATTTAAGTGTAAAACATGCTTGTAAATAAGCAACTAATAATATATTTAATGTAAGAATCAATCTAGCACGTATTTAAATATGCACATTTTCGTTTGCAGCATGCCGGCTTACCACTATTCTGAAAATGCCATACACGTCTCCCATGTCCTTACGCCCAACAGATTGCTGCATGTATTTGCCAAAAAAAAGGTATATCGAGGCAATATACAGACCTAACTCGAGGCGTGAATTGTATCTAAGCAATTTAGCAAGATAAATAATTAGGCCATATTCTGTTTTCCTTAAAATAATAGGATATATAATTACATCATTTGGTAGTAGCTAAATTCATATAAAAACGCAAGATGAAGATTCTAAATTCTATTTGCAATCGGGTAAATATTGAGGGTAATGCATGGATCTTTAAATATTCAGATGTACATGATGGAAGGCATCAATTTAAAAATTTGGTGAAACCTTATTAAACTAACAGTGTGTGGCCATAATCAATCTCAGAAACTGATGGTTGATTCTTATGAAAAACATGTAAAAGCTCATGCATGTACCTTCACCATTAAATTACTCCCTCCGTTCCTTTTGGCTATAGATTTTTGGCATTTGTTTCAGAATATAAGGTTGTAGCTTAACTTTTTTTCAATTTCTCCCTCCCCGTTCAGCTCCCAAATCGTTCAGGTCCCAAATTTGTTATGGTAAGTTAGTAAGATATGGATTTCTCAAATTTTACGTTAATCTCAAATCGTTTAGCTAGGGGTCTTGTGCAAAAAATACTCTTGCGCTAATTTCCGTGCCAATAAACTATAGGCACTATAGAATGGAACAGAGGGAGAGTATATACTAAACGAAAGCTCCAAACTTTAAAGAGCAAATCTAAAAAGAAATATCATACATATTGTCAGAAATCGGATGTGAGAAATTCATTTACTGCAGTATTTCCAGGTGGCTCTTTACTTCCTGCCCCCACCGCTCATGACAACAATATTTGTTGTTCTCATGTAAGCAATGGGCTATTTATTTTTCCAGTGACACGTGTGAGCTGATTGGGCACTCATGGTTGATAAATTTCACTGGCTTTGGGGCTCCGTTTTATCTCATCATGGTAGTGTACCTGCTGATGGCCTCTATGAGTTAATCTATGTGCTACATGTATAAACAACCTGTAGATATACGCTGCCCTGTAGGACAAACAAATGCCTTCATAGGTCAGAAAAAGTCTCGGCCGCCATTGGAACATTTTGTGCCGATCTCTCCTTCCTTCGGCTCATAATCCCTTCAGAATATTATTTCTGCAAGACATATAAAACTACTTTAATTCCATGTATTTTATAATCAATGTCAAACGTAGGAATTTTTGTGGGCTTCTGCTGATGAAATCAAAGAACCTGTAATATAGTGCAAACGATTTTATGGATGAGAGTTTACTTGCCTATGTAGAGGCATCGGCAGCGTAGTCTGTCCACTCGGCAGCCTTGCCGATGACGACGGTTGTTCAATCTATTTGAAATTGTTGGCCTGCACAATCTGCTCCGGTGCACCCGATGCTCTGCTGGGGAGTGATTGTGAGATTTATTAGGCGATTTAGCGATTGTGAAATTTTGTACGGGAGCCATCGTGACTTCAAATCTGTATGTACTCCTTCCCATGTGGCCCTCTTGCGTCCTAATTATTCTTTTGGATCAGCTAGTAATTGGATGAAGCTGACGGGATTTTGAGATTGAAGAGGAACGATTGAGGTAGGCTAGATTGGATCTAACCTTTGGGAACTCTCGATGATATGCATGGGGACTTTCTTTCCTTAGCCAATGGAGAGTTCTGATACAACACGTGTATATAATGTTTCCTCAGCCAATGGAGAGGAACGTGCGCATGCGGGAAGAAACATGGTGAGCTAATTCATCTGACGGCTGCGCACATATCAAGGATGTATCGGATAGATAATAAGTTACTGTTTCTAGGATTAACGTGAGGGTTTGATGGGAGTCTTCAATTAGTAAATATAAGATATATCATTGTTGATGTAAATGACTTGGGGGCAAAATGTAGCTAGGCAGGGTATATATAACCTGCTTGTACTATATGATATGATGCAAATCTTCAGTATCACCAGCTGCGCCATGTGCGGCATGATTGCTTTCCCAAGAGCAGAAGAATAGCTCATCCTTGAACAGCAAAAGGAAGAACAAAAACACTCCATTAGAGATAAGGTTTTCAGCACGCAATGCAGTCAAAGACTCATGCTAGCTTCGATTGACAAGTGGAATTTATTGGGAAGGGCGATGGTCCAACCAAAGCACTGTTTTGGTTGCAGAGATAAGTTGAAAATGTTGACATGTTACTAGAAGATTTCTACCTACTCTAGTTATCACAAACCTGTTACAACAAAACTGTACTACCAGTACAGTACTACAGACCAGCAAAGATGCAGGGTTTGCATCATGACATAAGTCCTGCACTCCATGCTTAGTTTTACACACATGGATACTTTCCCTCGGAAAAAAAGACATATTGGGTTGTGTTTGGTTGAGCTGTGGATTCTGAAAAAGCTACCGCAAACTGTGAAAAAGCTGTTGTGAACTGTCAACTGTGGATGATCTGAAAGTTGTTTGGTTGTAGCCACTCTGAACTGTGGGTTTGGTTAGAAATGTTTGTATTGCTCTTGAGACCTAGTGAAAGCTAACTAGCTAGCTGACAGTTTACTACATGTGATTAATTTAAGTTTTGACTTAGCTATACCTAACTAACTTTCCAATTGTGTGGAAGATATAGTTGCCAAGAAGGAGCTGCATGCATGGCCATGCATGTTTTATGAGCTCACCACCTCATCCAATTTAGACTTTGCAGCTAGGAATCTTAGTTGTTGGCATGTTGCCTCATGCATGCATCCATCCATGTGTTTCCCATCCAATCTTCTTTTCTTCATCAGCTGAAAATGGCCAAGGCAACTAACTCAAAGAATATATGAATGCAGCACACTGGACATACCTGTCGATCAATCTGTTAATTTAAATTTATATGTATCTTTAAATTCAGATGAAAGGTTGGAGTGAGATTTGATCATTATCATGAGTTAAGTCACTGCATATCTGGTTGTTGCAACATGGATAGTGAGATTGGTTTCCCTCCTTCCTTTTATTTTTGAACAGAGTTTTCCTCTTTTCCTGTATGCTCATATGAAGCTTGGATACATTAATTCAACTTGTCGGGTGCATGCGTGCATATATATGGATGGCATTATTTTTCTATGGCTGGCATGTCATGATGATCTTAAGGCCTGGGGTTGGGTGCAGTACTGCAGTTATGGATGAAGAAATATGTGATGAAGCATGCCTTCAATTTTCTTTTCTACATCTAACGTTATCATCATGCTTATGACACATATTATATCCATGGTTCAGCTAGATCAAACGGCAGGTACGATAGAAATAAAGACCGCCACGTGAATGAATCAGATCAACCTAAGTTGAAAAATGTGCTACCTGTTGTTCAAAGTTAAAATTAATTACATATGATAGTACAGTTAGTTGTACAGGTAATTCTTCAAGCAGATTAATCAAGCAGGTAATTAACAATAGATTGACGGATTGGTCTAACTTTTTTACGTCGATGAATTACATTTTTTCGATAAAGGATGCTTTATTACTTCAAGAAGCAATTACATCCAGCCTCTGCATAACCAGATGCACACAGCCGTTTGTTGTCTCAAGAGTCCAGAGATACAAAAATAAAAGGGCGAAATACATATCGGAACGATGAATCATATGACGCCTAAGATGTGGGAGGAGCTACTATCCGTAGACTATGCTGCCACCCATGTAGGGAAAAAGTATCCCTCGCCGTATCCTCCAACCGTGTACAGACCTCCGTAAATAGGTCTCGGTTCTCCACACGCTGAAGAGGTAACCACGAACGGAGAATACCCGTGCATCTGTAGATGACCTGCAACAAAGAGCAATTTTTGTCATTAAAGATCTTGTCATTTCTACATAGCCAGAGCGCCCAGATAACTGCTAGCGCCCCCATCCTAAGAAGCATTTTAAACCTTGAGTTAATACCATGAAGCCAATTGCCAAAGACATTAGCGACACTAGTCGGCGGATACAAGGTAGACGCTACTTGGATGACTGACCATATAGATCTCGCAAACTGGCACTGGAAGAATAAATGTTTGATGGTTTCATCATGATGACAAAAGACACATCGTGTACTTCCGTGCCAATTCCGCTTAACAAGATTGTCTTTGGTGAGGATAACCCCGCGACGAAGATACCATCCAAAAATTTTAATTTTTAATGGTATCTTCATCTTCCAATTTTTTTTATTATTATCAACTGGTAAATCAGAAAGCAGGATCGCATTGTATAAAGATTTTACAGAAAAAGTACCATCTACATGGAGGTTCCATCGAAATTCATCTGGCTCTGGCGATAACTGAATATCTCCAAGCCGCTGAATTAGATTGTTCCATGCCACAAGCCTTTGTCCTAGTAAAACCCGTCTGAACGTCACATTCGGGGGTGAAGTAGCCATTACAGTTGCAATGGTATCACCTTGGCGACGCGCAATTCTATACAAAGCGGGATACTGTTCACTTAGGGGAGCATTGTCGAGCCAAGCATCTTCCCAGAACCGTATCTGTGCTCCATTCTTAATGGAGAAAGTCCCATGTCGAAAAAAGACATTTTTTGTCGCCATAAGACCAGCCCAGAAGTGTGAATCCCCAGGTTTCCAAACCACCTGAGATAATGTCTTCGAGCCGATGTACTTTCTCCGAAGTATAGTTTGCCAAATCCCATCCTCCGTAAGTAGCTTAAAAAGCCATTTACCCAGGAGAGCTAAATTCTTGACCTCCAGGTTTCTCTAGATATTTAATCATTTGAGTGAACTAGTTCATGTACATAACATACATTGGACTATCAAAGTGTACATGGAACAGGACAGGCAGATGGCGACGTGCACGGTGATAAATCTGTCGAGCTGAATTGTCGGGCTGAGTGAATAATTGGGATCTACTAAAACTACTTGAAATGTTTTTGTATGATCCAAATTAATTAGAAGAGTTGCCTGCAGTTGATGTGTTTATACATGGTTCTTCGATCAGGGCAGGATGACATCTATGCAGAGCAACACTGCAACTGCTGCAAGGACCATGGCCACTCTCATGTGTCTCCCTGATCGCGACCCATGTATAGAACGATCACACAAAAAAACGAAAGAACATGGCATTTTCTACCATGCACGGTATATAAATCATGCATTTTTTTTAAAAAAATGGGGATCACCCCGGCCTCTGCATCAAATTGATGCATATAGATTTTTATTAAAAAATCTCATGTTTAAAGTCTTACAAACTAAAGGATCCATAGGATGGCTACATGAATAATCCGCCGGAAAACAGAAGGAGAATACATGATATGCCTATGCATCTTGTATCCTATCAGTATGCTGCCATCCACCCTATTTAAGATAGCCCGTACGACCGCCATCAACCGAGTGCATCCAAACTCTATATGTACACGCTGCTCCGCTCGCTGGAGAAATGATCACATATTAATCAAGCAAGTAGCATTGTGAATAACCTGTAAAAAGAACGCACCTTCCACTTTGTTAAAAACTACATCGTTACGAGACAATTACAAATTGCCCAAAGCAATGCACAAACGCTTACCCGAATACGAGAATATAAATCATGCATGGTTCACCCATTACTTAATTTAATTGGTGCTTCGAGATTTGTGTTAAAATGTTTTGCCATGGTTTCTCGCGTTTCTGAAAACTGCACGAATTGACACGCCATGAAACACGGTGAAACCATACATGATATACGCCATGCACGGGAGGAAATCATTTCTCAAGAAAGAAACCGCTGCTACTGGATGCATGATTTGCCGCCGCACGTCGACTCAACGAAAAGTTCGATTGATTTCTGCTTAACTGTTTACTGGCAAGCTTAATCAGTAGTTAAATAATTAATTAGCAACTAGCTCGGAGACACGCTGCCGTCGGGACTTGACAGGAATTGTCCACGGCAGCTGGATCGGAGAGGCCAGAGCGCATGCGTCCATCCATGGATCACAAAGATACGTGCGGTGAGTGGCGAGACCAGGAAAAGATTGAGATTGATGTGCATGCATGTCGGTTCATGCACAACTAATACATGTCGAGAGATCTCGGAATAACCTAGTCTAGTAGCACCGAAACTAAGCTGTTAACGATAGTATCTCTTAGTTGTGTTGGGTGTGATGGAAATCGGACAAGATGTGGAGATTCCTTTGACAAAAACGTATGCGTCGCAGGTGCCGCGCGCGGCCATGCACCTAAATGCCAGATGTTCTCCATGAGCGCCCACAGACACAAACACAAAGAGGTCGAGAGAGGTAGCGTCGCTGTCAGTGTCATGGCGATAAAGCTCGGTAGCTTTAGGACTGAATGAATTGCGTCCCAGCTATACACCAAGCTATCTGCCTTAGTGGAATCCGATGTGCGCGACTTGTAGATGGATCACAGGTCAAAGGCGTGTGATCTCTTCGACAATCCAAGTGATCTTTCCTTCCATTCGTGATTCGTCTATTAAATTCTTTTTGAACAACTACGAACAGCGAGAATCAATCAACACTAGTAGAATAGAAAACAGGGCTTATATCTTTAGATCCAAAGAGCATTAGCATCAGGACTAGGACGTCGCAGGGGACCAGTAGAGCTTTAGCACCGGTTCGTGTGGAACATGAACCGGTGCTAAAGGGTAGTCGTCAGCCACGTGGTAGACGCGAAACCTTTGGCACTGTTTCGTGTCACGAATTCAGCTCACCCCCAACCAACCCTCTCCTCTATTTTTTCTTGGTGGAAGGTGTGAGGGTTGCGTGCTTGTTTGTTTTTCTTTCCTATGCACAAGAGGTGATCGATGAAATGCATGAGAGAATGATGCCACTTGATTTCACACAAAACAAAAATGAGGTGCCATAGCGACACTCAAGCTTTCTCCTCTTTCTTTCGTCCTCGATCGAGGTAAGCAACTTTACCCTTTCATTTGTACAGTGATCATTTTACTATTTATGATGTTTTGTAATGGTTTTTTGATAAACTTAATTATATGATGTAGATGAACAGGCGGCAATGGATGTACGTTGACCGACGTCTACCCGAGTTCACTGCGGGCCTGAAAGATTTTCTCCGTGTGGTTGAGGATAAGCCACAGGCGGATGGTTTTATGTGTTATCCATGTGTTGTCTGTCAGAACTTAAAGAAATACTCTAGATGGCAAGTTCTTCACGCTCACCTGCTTTGGAAAGGTTTCATGCTCATCTATAATTGTTTGACCAAGCATGGAGAAATAGGGGTTATGATGGAAGACAATGAAGAAGGAGAAGAAGATAATGATGATATGTACCCTAAATACGATGATACTGCAATAGGGCAGGCTAAAGATGAAGAGGCAGGGGGAGCTGAAAATGAAGAGGCATCAGATGAGCTCGCTGATGATATTCGTCGGGCCATCGCTGATGCACATAGAGAAGCATAAAGTGCAAACGAGAAGCGGAAGTTAAAGGGCATGTTAGAGGATCACAAAAAAAGTTATACCCAAATTGCAAAGATGGTAACACAAAGCTCGGTACCACACTGGAGTTGTTGCAATGAAAGGCAGAGGCTGGTAATATGTGACAAAGCATTTGAGAAGTTACTGAAAATAATGAAGAAGAAGCTTCCAAAGGATAACGAATTGCTTGATAGTACGTACGAAGAAAAGAAGGTTATCTGCCCTTTAGGATTAGAGGTGCAGAAGATACATGCATGGATTAATGACTGCATCCTCTACCGCGGTGACGAGTACGAAAATTTGGAAAAATGTCCGGTATGCACTGTAGTGCGGTATAAGATCAGACGAGATGACCCTGATGATGTTGAGGGCGAGCCCCCCAGGAAGAGGGTTCCTGCCAAGGTTATGTGGTATGCTTCTATAATACCACGGTTGAAACGTCTATTCAGAAACAATGATCATGCCAGGTTGTTGCAATGGCACAAAGAAGATCGTAAGAAAGAAGAGATGTTGAGACATCCTGCTGATGGTTTGCAGTGGAGAAAAACGATAGAGAGTTCCCGGACTTTGCAGGTGACGCGAGGAACTTAAGGTTTGGTCTAAGTACAAATGGAATGAATCCTTTTGGGCAGAAGAGCACCTAGCCTGTAACTTTATGTATCTATAACCTTCCTCCTTGGTTGTGGATGAAGCGGAAGTTCATTATGATGCCAGTGCTCATCCAAGGCTCGAAGCAACCCGACAACGACATTGATGTGTACCAAAGACCATTATATGAAGAACTCTTAAAGGCCAAATCAGGTTTACATGCGTGGGATGAGCACAAACAGGAGAAATTTGACCTAAGAGCATTGCTTTTCGTGACCATCAATGATTGGTCTGCTCTTAGTAACCTTTCATGATATACAAATAAGGGATACAATGTATGCACGCACTGTTTAGATGAGTCTGAAGGTGTATATTTGGATAAATCTAAGAAGGTTCTGTACTTGGGGCATCGTCGATTTTTTCCAAAGAGGCACGCCGTGAGAAAGCATTTCAGAAGTGAGGCTGATCACCGGGAGAAGCCTGACCTCCGTACTGGCAATGCTTTACTGAATATGGTCAAGGACATACAAGTAATCTTTGGAAAGGGTCCTAGCGGTCAATCTGTTCCGAATGATGTCGCTACCGGACACGCATCCATGTGGAAGAATAAATCTTTATTTTTGGAGCTACCCTATTGGAAAGACCTAGAGGTCAGCTCTTCAATCGACGTGATGCCTGTGACGAAGAATCTTTGCGTGAACCTGCTATGCTTCCTGGGCATGTATGGGAAGAAAAAAGATACACTAGAAGCACGAGAGGACCAGCAACGTATGAAAGACTCAGAAAACAAGCAACAACAGAACAATACAGATAAATGGCATCACTTAAGTCCTGCCAGCTACGCTCTTACCAAAGCAGAGAAGGAAATATTTTTTGAAGTCTTTTACAGTATCAAGGTGATGTCTGGCTTCTCATCGAATATAAAGGGGATTATAAATATGGTAGAGAAAAAATTCTAAAACCTGAAGTCGCATGGCTGCCACGTTATTATGACGCAGTTGCTTCCGGTTGCATTGAGGGGGCTTCTGCCGAAAAATGTTCGAGTAACCATTGTGAAGCTATGTGCATTCCTCAATGCAATATCTCAGAAGGTAATCAATCCAGCCATTCTGCCGAGGTTACATAAGGATATGGTCCAATGTCTTGTTAGTTTTGAGTTGGTGTTTCCACCATCTTTCTTCAATATTATGACACGTCTCCTGGTTCACCTCGTCGAAGAGATTGCCATCCTTGGTCCGGTATTTCTACACAATATGTTCCTCATCGATAGGTCCATGGGAGTCTTAAAGAAATATGTTCATAACCGTGCTAGGCCAGAAGGAAGCATCTCCAAGGGCTATGGAACAGAGGAGGTCATTGAGTTCTGTGTTGACTTTCTTCCTGACCTTAAGTCGATTGGTGTTCCTGTATCGTGGCATGAGGGGAGACTAAATGGAAAAGGCAAGATAGGAAAGAAATCAATGATATGTATGGACGGGATTTCTTTCACTCAAGCACACTACACAGTTCTACAAAGTTCCACCTTGGTTGCCCCGTATATCACTGAACACAAGAATATTGTACGCTCCCAACACCCAAGGCAGTCGGAAGACTAGATGACACATAAGCATTTGTAGAGTTTCGGCGGTTGGCTGCGAACACATCTCATGAATGACAATGATGTTGGAGATCAGCTGTACTTGTTGTCCGGGTCACCATCTTCGACTGTATTGACTTTCCAAGGGTACGACATAAATGGAAATATCTTCTACACGATCCCCCAAGATAAAAAGAGCACCAACCAAAACAGTGTTGTCCGCATTGATGCAACAAACAACAATGGGGAAAATGACACATATTATGGTTACGTAGAGGAGATATGGAAACTTGACTATGGAACTTCTTTTAAGATCTCTTTTTCGGTGCAAATGGGTCAAGCTAGATGGAGTAGGGGTAAAGGTAGACCAGCTGTACGGAATGACAACAGTCAATCTCAAGAATCTTGGTTACAGAGATGAACCATTCGTCCTAGCCATTGATGTGGCTCAGGTTTTCTATCTGAAAGATATGTCCTCCAAACCAAAAAAAAAAGAAAACATAAGCAAACAGGATCATCATACGATGAGACAAAGCGTCACATAGTTCTTTCAGCAAAAAGAAACATCATGGGAGTCGAGGATAAGAAAGACATGTCAGAAGATTATAATAAGTTTGGTGAAATTCCACCCTGCACACTGAACATTGACCCAAGCATCGTGTTAAATGATGAAGATGCTCCATGGTTACGGTCAAAGCGATCATAAGCAAGGGACATACGCGAAGAAAGGTTCATGGCCTCCAAGGCATTTTAGAAAATATGTCACCATATGTTTTATTAGATGGGGATGTTCATGATGTATTATACTCTATTAAACCTTTGCCCGGGGCTGAGCATCGCTAAAATTGCACTAGATCTCTAATGAAATAGCATGTTGTGAACCCAAAAAAGATTTTTACAAAAAATCTTGAGTATTATACCATGTACATGTAGTTCAAATCTTGAGCATTATATCATGTACCTATAGTTTAGTGTATTAGTTTATTTTAGTATATTTAGTGTAATTTTAGTTATTGTAATATTAGTTAGTTAGTTTAGGGCAACTTTAGTTAATATAGTGTAATTTAGTTAATATAGTGTAATTTTAGTTTATTTTATTTAGTTTAGTGTACTTTTAGTTAATATAGTGTAATTTTAGTTAGTGTAGTATTATTAGTTTATTAGTTTATTAGGTATAGTTTTATTTAGTTGTTATAGTTATATTTATTATTTTATTGGTATAGTTACGATGCCGATGCCCAACCTGTTGTCGACTTGGACTGGGCGGTGGCACCGTTGAGGAGCAGATGATCGGCGATGTCCGGGATTGGGCTCCGCCGGGCTAGCACTGGGAGGTGTTACCTTCCGGGATGCGCAGCTTGATGACGAATCCGAGTCTCGTCGTTGACCCGGATCTTCTTTGGTGGCGGTCGTGTGGGCCACTATCGGTGCCTCGGGAGCCAGCCTCTGAGGAGGTGGTACATCCTCGTATCATCAGAGAGGAGGACGGGCACTTTTGTAGTTACATGCATGTGTTTGATAGCATTATTCCAACGCATGGGCGGTTATGAAGGGATCTCATGTGAGCTATGATCCGGTTGTTGTTATGTATCTTTGGTTGTCCACTGCCCGCGGCTTAGCACCCGGTCGACGTTGAGAGGAGTCTTGTAGTGATGTATTAGGGTGAAATCAAAAATGGACCCGGGCTATATGTGTAACTCCAATCTTTGATCATGTTTTGAGCATTATCCTTAATTAATAGCTATATATGTGTAACTCCAATATTGATCATGTTTTGAGCATTATCCTTAATTACTGCTTCGTTGTGTTTATAGCATTACAATAACTTGCATAAACTATGGAACACGGCAGAGACCTAGAAAAGGAATACATCATCGAGGACATTATCCGTGATGATGAAGATGTCACCTTGCTTTATCTGAACCTATCCGGTGAGGGAGACGAGCAAAACAGAGGAGATGGCTCTGGTGAGGGAGATGAGCAAGACCAAAGAGATGGCTCCGGTGAGGGAGAAGGCGACGACTCCGATGAGGGAGAAGCTGACAGCGAGATGTATATATATTAATTAACTAAGCCTCCCGATTTGTGCATATACATAATTTAACGTTGTTTCTTCTTTTATACCTCCTGATTGAGCAAATCTACTACAAATAAATGAGGCAGATCCAAAAGGTTGATCATGAAAGGTTCATCATCTAAGAAATCGGTGAAGATGGCGAACCGATTGATCCCGTGGCTCATGCAAGAAAGTTTGTAAGTCAATGTGGAGTTCTTGTTAGGAACAACATCTCGATCACCACTCAAGAATGGAAGAAAACAAAGATGGAAGGAGTTAGTTATGTCGACTCGAGATCCAAAAATACGCTGTTTAGGAAGCTCCAGGTAAATTTCACCCTACCAGAGCTAGATGAGGATGACCGTGAGAATGACAGGCCATACCCTGAGGATCCCGAGTTGAATATCGTACATCGAAGAGTCAAGAAGTGGGCTCTTTCGAACATGGCAACACAGTTCAATAGCTACAAGAAAAAATTGGACATCATGTTTGTCTAGAAAGAAAAGACTCCGGATTTCACTGGACCCTATGAGAAGATAAAATACCAGTGGGACGAATTTGTGGCTTACAAGACATCGGAGAGACCAAAGAAAATGTTAGCAACCAATAAGAAAAATGCTTGTACTAAGAAATACTACCATATTTTGGGGCAAGGTGGCTACAAGGCTGGCAGGCCTAAGTGGAAGAAAATGGAGGACGAACTAATTGATAAAGGGATCACTCCATAGGTATTGAAACGGAACCAGCGGGCAAGGGATTTGTTTTACGCGCATGGGGGCATGTTGGACTCGCAAGGGAGGTGTATATATACAACAAAACATAAGGAAACACCACTACGCATCAAAGCCTTTAGAAGTGCAACAAAGGATGTTGAAGAGAGGGAAGGTTCCATCCCGACAGAGAGAAGGATGAGCTCACATGCGCCATTGGGAGTCCTGAACACCCAGGACGAACATGAATCACACCAGGCTCCAAAGAGTGGTATATTGGGTTTCCTGCAGAAACGAAGAAATATCCCGATAGAAGCCGTCGGAGGAAAAAGGAAGTGGTTCAAGACCACATCTCTAAGTTAGAAGAGTAAATGAGGGAGCATCGGGAATTATTCTCCCAGTATAGCCATCACTTGACCAGCCCACCTCAAGATAATCCGCAGATAGAAGCTGCATTAGATGCTACTGGTCTGGGATCTCAGCAGAAAAGCAGCATGGCTTCCACGGAGCTGCCGGTTGATGATGCGGATGTGGATTCGACGCTGGCTCCTCGATACCCTGTGGATCATAGCGGTTAGCTATGGATTTGTTAGAGCTAGGAGAAGCCAAGAACACCACAATTCTTTGGCGAAACGAATGCATTGTGATTCCAAACTGGACGTCAACCTTCTCCGCCGCTGCAGCCGTCTCTAGTGTGACAGCCGTCTCCGTCGCCTCTCCCATCTCCAGCGCGTCAGCCTTCTCCACCGCCGCGTCAGCCTTCTCCGTCGTTGCAGCCCACTAAGGCTTAGAGCCAAAAGCGGAAGCATACCATTATCGCTCTAGCAATGAGTCGTAACAACCGATCACCCAAACGTGGACGGGATCCCCTCCCAAGAGTACCTAATCTCCTCCCAAGAGACCTTACGACTATACAGAAGAGGAATATGTTGAGATTGCAAGGGTACAATACATGAAAAAGCAATTTTGCAAGAAAAAGCCCGAGCTCGAGCCGCCTATAACTAAGGAAAAAATGATGAAAATGATGAAGAACCTTTATCAACCCGAGCAAAAGCTTTCATCAAACTATAACTGCTCTATTCGCGAGTCAAATGAGGCAGCAAAGTTGCGGTTGAGAAGTAGTAAGGCAAACGGGAAATCAGTTCCCCAGCTCGGAGACCAGAAAAACTCGTGCCCCCCCCCCCCCGCTCCAAGTGTATCCTGATGTCCTGAACTGCCTTGATCCGGAGATGGTAGCACTATACAAAGATGAGGCAGGTGCTTGCAGTATGATTATTCCTGGGTATTTAAGCTAGCTCAAATTCCCCACAGGTGATGTCGAATTAGCATACAAATCCCGGTACGGTGAATCTCTCGTCAGATCTAAGGAGGTGTAGCATCTACCAACAAAAATGCGAAAACTGCATAAGTGGTACATGGATGCCTCTAAGGAAAGTCAGAACTGGATCATCATGGCAATCAAAGATGAGCACTAAGGGCGTGGAAATGACTTGATAAACATCGAATTTCCTGAATTATTTCAGTTATTCAATCAAGACGCCCTCGACAAATATTTGATCAGTGCCTATTGTCTGTAAGTATTATTTATGTAATTAAGTCTCTACCATGGCTCATCCATTGCATGCATAATTATACTCATTATATTATGCAGAATGAAGATCTGTGAATGCCGAAAAGGACAAATCTATAACATTGGGTTCATTGACCCATATACCGTGAATGATCATAGCTAGTATCCAACGCTATGACAAGGACACGGAGGATAACTTGGTATCGGCGTTAAGGCAACACACACACAAAAGGGAAATACTATTTCCTTACAACTTCTCGTGAGTGTTACTATCTTGAACACATTAAATCTATTTCGCTTACTCGATGTTAAGTGTGAATGATGAGTTATGCATGTGCGCATGTTTCACTTTATCCTGCTAATCATTGAACCTAATGCCGAAGTATTAGAAGTCATGGACTCGAAAAGTAAACCCCTTGCAGCGTGGGGGGACATGGCTGATATCCTCGAGAGGTAATTTCAATCATTATTGTTGTATATCGACAACTTTCGTTTTTTCCCGATATCAAGTAATTCATAACTCTTTTATTCATTTTCTTTGTCGAGCTGGGCTTGGAAACAGTTCACTGACAAGGCTCCGGGTGAGTGTAAAAGCGAGCTTCAACTTAAACAAATACCGATAAGTACTACTAGCTAGGTCCACGCATCTCTTTGATTCTAGTTTCAATACCATTACCATCCTTGAATATTATTTTGATTGAACTCTGTTCTCGTAAAGTGCTTGACGCAAAAATATGGAATACTTTATGTGGATTTTACGTTTGCGAGTTCATTCGCCAGACGACCTGCTAGAAGAGGAGAATTTTAGAACGACTTCAAGTACGTAAAAAATATTCATAATTTTACTTTATCACCATCGATCAATTGTGTTGTGTTTCATTCATATATATTGACCACCTTCTTTAAATTATTAGACCGAACTGTTGTGGGACGGTCTTCTAGCAACCGAGCATGTACGAGAGATTCAAGAAGAATTGCCAGGATTTTTACTTGACCAAGTCATAGATCCAAACGGAGACTTCCAGCAGCCCCCAATCGATTGTGGAAAACTATGATCCATAAAAATTATAATTGTACATATATATGCATGAATGTGTACCGTACCATTATGTAATATGTTCGGCCAAGCCCGATGAAAGAGGTCACTTCGATCTATATATTCATGACGATGTTGTGCAATATAATGGTTTCCTATGTGTGCATTAACGTGTTTCAAATGGGGCGTGGCGGCAGACTCTGCCGCGGCAGCGTTTTGGTGCACTTCCCTGCCGCGGCAGGGAAATGCACCAAAATGCTGCCATGGCAGAAACATTTAGCACCGGTTCGTGTTACGAACCGGTGCTAAAGGTCTTCCACTCGGGCACTCGGGAGCCAGCAACGTGGTGCCCCTTTAGCACCGGTAACACAACCGGTGCTAAGGGGGGGCTTTAGCACCGGATGCTTTGCACCGGTTGGGCAACCGGTGCTAAAGCCCCTTGCAAACCGGTGCTACCGCCCCGTTTTCCACTAGTGTAGGTCAATTCTGACATTTATATACATGCAAGTTATGCTTAATTTTCTTTCGTGATCTGTATACAAGTCAACTACATGACTCTAAATGCACATGCGCGTATGCATGGCGGGCTAGAGCCTGCAAGCTACGACGAGGTCGCCGGCGGCCATGTCTATCGGCCGGCCACACAGCCTTCCATGATGGCACGGCCAACGCGTGGAACTCAATGTCCGTGCATTCGCATTGTCGTCAAGCTGGTCTCGTTCACGTACTACGCTACAAGCACTCCAGATCACCAAGGCAGCATCTACAAGAAGGAAGGCGGTGTTGGGATGACGCTACTGTCTGGGCCAACGGACTGGACCTAGGGTATCTCCCGGTACTCGGAGGGGTATGCAAAAGGGGTATCCTGGACGCCCTTCAGGAAGGAATGGTGACACCGGTGGGAGCTATCGCATCAGCACCGAACGATCCGCCAAGAATTTCTCCCTAACCCCACAACCACAATCAGCATGTACCCCTTGTTTTACTGAGGTTGGTGCCACATCCTAAGAAGATGAGCGAAACTGCTCGCATGAGCACTGGTGAAAAAAGATCCTAGACACTGCCTTGCTTCTAGAAATCCTTTCACTAATCTTCATCGCAGGGAGTGCATGAGAGTTCCAATTAAGGATCTCTGAGGAGTAAGGATGGCAACTTTACCCAAGGGTACAGGTATTGATGTCTACGGGTGCTTCTATTCTTGTAGACAGTGTTGGGCCTCCAAGAGCAGAGGTTTGTAGAACAGCAGCAAGTTTCCCTTAAGTGGATCACCCAAGGTTTATCGATCTCAGGGAGGAAGAGGTCAAAGATATCCCTCTCATGTAACCCTGCAACCACAAAGCAAGAAGTCTCTTGTGTCCCCAACACACCTAATAGGTGCACTAGTTCGGCGAAGAGATAGTGAAATACAGGTGGTATAAATAAGTATGAGCAGTAGTAACAGCGCCAGAAAAGTGCTTTGCTGCCCACGACTGGCGTGTGGTTGATGGTGGTAATATAGCGAACAGTACAGATGCAGTAGAACAGTAAACAAGCAACGATAACAGTATTGGAAACAAGGCCTAGGGATTATACTTTCACTAGTGGACACTCTCAACATTGATCATATAACAGAATAAATAAATAGATGCTAGACTCTACACCCTCTTGTTGGATGATGAACACCACTAACTGTGTAGGATTACACGAACCCTCAATGCCGGAGTTAACAAGCTCCACAATATTCGATGTTCATATTTAAATAACCTTAGAGTGCATGACAGATCAACATAACCAAACCAAGTACTAACATAGCATGCACACTGTCACCTTCACGCTACGAAAGGAGGAATAGATCACATCAATACCATCATAGTAATAGTTAACTTCATAATCTACAAGAGATCACAATCATAGCCTACGCCAAGTACTACACGATGCACACACTGTCACCATTACACCGTGCAGGAGGAATAAACTACTTTAATAACATCACTAGAGTAGCACACAGATAAATTGTGATACAAAACACATTGCAATCATAAAGAGATATAAATAAGCACTTCACTATGCCATTCATAACAGTGAATAAGTATTCTGTGAAATATAGCCTAAGAGACCCACACGGTACACACACTGTCACCTTTACACACGTGGGACAAGGAGTCTCCGGAGATCACATAAGTAAAACTCACTTGACTAGCATAATGACATCTAGATTACAAGCATCATCATATGAATCTCAATCATGTAAGGCAGCTCATGAGATTATTGTATTGAAGTACATAGGAGAGAGATGAACCACATAGCTACCGGTACAGCCCCGAGCCTCGATGGAGAACTACTCCCTCCTCATGGGAGACAGCAGCGGTGATGAAGATGGCGGTGGTGTCGATGGAGAAGCCTTCCGGGGGCACTTCCCCGTCCCGGCGGCGTGCCGGAACAGAGACTCCTGTCCCCCAGATCTTGGCTTCGCGATGGCGGCGGCTCTGGAAGGTTTCTCGTACCGTGGCTTTTCCATCTCGATGTTTTAGGTCAGGGACCTTTATATAGGTGAAGAGGCGGAGTCGGAAGGTCGACGAGGCGGTGACACACTAGGGCGGCGCGGCCAGGGCCTGGGCCGCGCCAGCCTAGTGTCTGGTGGGCCTGTGGCCCCCCTCTGGCTCCTCTCGGGTGTTCTGGAAGCTTCGTCCAATTCTAAGATGCTGGGCGTTGATTTTGTCCAATTCCGAGAATATTTCCTTACTAGGATTTCTGAAACCAAAAACAGCAGAAAACAGCAACTGGCCCTTCGGCATCTCGTCAATAGGTTAGTTCCGGAAAATGCGTAAATATGACATAAAGTATGCATAAAACATGTAGATATCATCAATAATGTGGCATGGAACATAAGAAATTATCGATACGTCGGAGACGTATCAGGTACGTATGGGTACCCTACCCGCATGGACAGGGTATGGGCACACTTTTATGCCCATGGTTAGTACCCATATCCTACTCGTTAAGTCATTGGTAGGGCACGAGTATAGCCTCGTATCCACGAGTATACCCATACCCTGTCCATTTATTGTTAATTTATTACGTGACACGTCTACTTTTTTTGACTTATGAGTTAGAATATGAGAATATGGTTTTTTATATTTTGTTAGTTGTTATGTACTCAGTTACCTATTATTGAGTTGAGATAATTCATTTTTTAATCAAATTTGTTATTGATAAATGTAAAATAGTGTGTGACTCGTGCACAATTTGACCTACCCACCGGGTACCCAATGGGTACAGGTTTCCGCCGGGTATGGGTAAAGTTTTATACCCATGGGTATAGGTATGGGTAGAAGTTTATACCCATTGACTATATGTGTATGGGTATGGTATTGCTCTACCGTGCCCATACCGTACCCATTGCCATCCTTACCCAGGAGAGTGGGATCATCATCTCCCCAATAGGAAGGAAAGATGATCAACCCCGGAGTGGAAACCTAGCAAGGAGAAGATTGAAGAGAAGCTTTAGGGAGATCTTGATAAGTCTACTAATTAATTTTGGCAAGCCTATGACCTCATGATGAGCGTGCTCCAAGATCTTTAGATCCATCATGATCCAAAAGGGCAAAAGAAGGAGAAGGAGAAATCCTATGTGATACCTTCGATCCAAATTATGGATTATAGTATGATAAGCGTTTTCCCTAGAAGACATAGGTTTAATCAAACCGTAGGAAGCACTGCTAAAATGGTGTAACCGAAACATGTACAAGAATTGCTAATTGATTTTATTTTATGTTTACCAGACCTATCTAGTTTATTCTTAATTGGGTTGTGTTCAATGCATGGAAATATGCCAGGGCTAAGGATTCTCCTACAGTTACGCATACATATAGAAATGAAGTGTAAATGTGTTGTAAATAAAATAGAGATAAGAGATTTATGAGCAGCACATCCGTAAATACTATTGCCCCTAAAGCCAAAGGTGCCAAGAGCCTCTTGGTCCAAACATTGTTCCCACAACCGCGAGTAACAACATCTATTAAGTAAATGAATACAAACCAAAGCATTAAGCTAGATGATTGTGTCGTTGATCCCGAATGAATCACTAAACATGTACCATTACTTTCCCCTTTCTGTCACTAATGTTTTGCGGTAGCACACCATTCTCCACTCATCCCACCTCTTCCCTTGATTAATCCGATAGACATGGGTACATGTAGCTCATCGAATCGAGGCAAAGAGACAAGGATACAAGATTGCAAAACTCCTATTCAATTCTTATACATATTTATAAGATTATATGCATATGAATGCTGCGAGGATTCACCCCAACCCTGCCTATACCCTACCCATTAGCTAAGGGTTTAATCGCGAGAAAAAGTGGCGCAATCAGCCATCAAGATGTACATCAACACTCAAGTTTGGGGGAGTTTTATCAAGTCTTTTATGCTTTTTAGTTTATCGTATTGCTTTTAATTGTGATCATTATGTTGGTTATGCTTCTATCTATTAGGTGCCGATTTTATCATGGCTTGGAAAGCTCTTAGAGCGTTATCATTTATCCTTGGTCGACTTGTTTTTTGAATAAATTATAAATTATGGTGTCATCCATGATTCATTTGATTGGAGATTTATGGGAAACACTCATGCAGATGTGCGCCTCATATCTGGAAGTTTTAGTTACATCTTGTGTTGAATTAGATTAACTTGAGTGTGTTGGACAAGTGTAGAACTTCTCAAACAAACAAAAACTTGAAACAAAGTAAAGATCCATGCAAGTGATGTTTACAAATAAATAAATAAAGAATATCTTGAACTTGGAGTAGATATATGTTTTTGTAGAACAAATAGTTAGGAAGAGAAGATGACAAGGGGACATGCAATATTCTTGTTCTATTTAGTAAACAACGATTAAACTGAGGGTCATGTATATTTCAATACATACGCTCTACAGAAAAGTGTATGAAAGGCAGGCAACCGAGGATTTGGTTAGCCATGGGAAGTCAAAGGAAAAGGTTGAGTAGAGCATATGACATGATTGAAATATCCATGAATAAGGTTTATACTGGTTACTAAGAGGCAAGACCGTTAACTGATGCCATTTAAAAAGTGATGAAAGTGTTGGACGAAGTCGAAGTTTATCTCTATCTTGTTGTTTAATAACTCTCGTCTTTTAACTAGTTGTTCTACAAGAGTTTACCTTTATTGCAAAGGTGAAAGTAGAATCAAAGATAGCAAGGTAAAAAGCCATGCAAAGCTCGTTTGTATGGTTGTTAGTTCATGGATCTTTTAAGACAAGTGAATATGCATAAGTTGATGATGACATGCTCGTATTTTATTATCAACCATAAGCTCATTGCTACATGATATGATCTATTCGCTTATTTGCTCGAGGACGAACAAAGTTTAAGCTTGGGGGAGTTGCCACGTGCATTTTACATCATCAATATAGTGACTTACATCATCTCTTTTGAGTAATATTTTCCATCATCTATGATTATTTAGGACATTTTAGTTGATTTATGGGACTTTACTACAAAGTCCCTATCATTGGTATTTAATTTCTGGTAGGAAGAAAAGCTCCTTTTTCATTTTTTGTTTGTTTGAGGGACCTTCTGGACGCCTAGAAATCAAAATAGAGATACCTAATTAGTTTCTCATCAAGCGAAGGATTGTGGGCCAAAGAAGAATTAGAGGGGAGCCACGAGGTCCAAAAGAGGCCAGGTGGTGCGGTCCCCCTTGATGGTGCTCCAGTGATGGCGCCAGACAATCTTGGTGGCGGTTGTTGTGGATGCGATTGGGAAACCCCAAGAGGAAGGTATGATGAGCACATCAGCAAGTTTTACCTCAGTATGAAACCAAGGTTTAATCGACCAGTAGGAGAAAGGCGTGACTTCTGAAGGTGTTGCTAGCTGACTAGTGGCAGGGCGCACTACCGACGTCAGCAACAATGTGGAACCTACACACAACGCAACAAAAGTACTTTGCCCCAACATAGAGTGAGGTCGTCAATCTCACCGGCTTGCTGAACATAAAGGATTAGATGTATCGAGTGGAAAGAGATGTTTGTATTAATTAAAGAGAACAGAGCTTTGCAGTAAGTAAAAGAGCAGAATTTTAGTGGTTCAATTTATCAGTGTAAAGGAAAGGACCGGGGTCCACAGTTCACTAGAGGTGACTCTCCATAAAGATAAATAACATGTTGGGTGAATAAATTACAGCTGGGCAATGGACAGAATATCGACCATACATGATCAGATGATTAATATGAGATTCGTTTGGGAAATACAACATAATACATAGACCGTAATCCAACTGCGTCTATGACTAATAATCCACCTTCCGGTTATCGTCCGAACCCCTTCCAGTATTAAGTTGCAAACAACAGATTATCGCATTAAGCAATGTGTGTAAAGTAAATAATATAATTACCCTGGATAAAACATTGTTGTTTTCTCCCTAGTAGCAACAACAGATCTACAATCTTAGAAGTTATTGTCACTCTCCCAGAAAAGTAGAGGCATGAACCTACTATCCAGCATAAATAACCCCTCTTGGAGTCATAAGCATCTACTTGGCCAGAGTATCTACTAGCAACGGAGAGCATACAAGATCACAAATAACATATGACATGAATATATAATCGACCTCAACATAGTATACAATATTCATCGGATCCCAGCGAACACAACATGTAGCATTACATAAAGATTATCTTGATCATCTAGGTGGTCTTGATCATGTAGGGCAGCTCACAAGATCTAAACATGAGGCACAAATTGGAGAAGACAACCATCTAGCTACTCCTATGGACCCATAGTCCAGGGATGAACTACTCAGGCATCATTTCGGAGGCGGGCATGGAGATGTAGATGCCTCCGGCGATGATTTCCCCCTCCGGCAGAGTGCCGGGTAGAGCTTCAGAACCCCCCGAGATGGGTTCTACAATGGCGGTCGTGACGGAACTTTGCGTAGATGGAGGCTCGCGTATTCAGGGTTTTCCCGAGATCGTGAATAACTAGGCGGAGGGGCGATGTTGGTGGAGGCTAGGGTGGCCCACACCACCCCTAGGCGCGGGCCAGGGCCAGCCCGCCCGTAGGGCTAGCGTGGTCGCCCTGCTGCCCCCTTCGACTCCCCTCTGGACTCTGTCTTCATTACGGTAAAATATTGACTTCAGCTTTTGTTTCATCCAATTCTGAGAATATTTCTTGTACAACTTTTATGAAATACAAAATAGCAGCAAACATGGAACTAGCACTGTGACATCTTGTTAATAGGTTAGTGCTAGAAAATGTATAAAAGTGCAACGAAGTATTAGCAAATCATATATGAATTGGTGTAAAACAAGCATGGAGCATCAAAAATTATAGATATGTTTGAGACATATTACCCCTCAATAGGGTGCACCACCCAGGCCCGTTTCGGCATGAGCGTCGTCTCGGCGCCACCTTTTGCAGATGCCTCCATTTCGCTAGAAAACCTACGTCATATTTTTCCCAAGATTTACTAAGGAGGTGGAGGAAAAAGTCCTCTCGTGCTCTGGGAGAGGGTAAATCCTGCAGCACCAGAACCTCTGGTGAGGGGGAAATCGATGCCATTGTCATCACCACTCCTCCTTGGTGTAGGGGAAGGCATCTCCATCAACACAATCATCATCACCATATGCATCTCCAAGCTCTACCTCGTCCCCTCATAGTTTGTGATTGATGGAATCATTGATATTGTTTAAGTTATTTGCATGTTTGTGATTGGAAACTTTTCTTTTATTTGGTGGAGATATTATATTTTCAGATTGTGATGTAATCCATATGCCACTGATTCATATCATGTTTTTCACTTGTGAGTAGAACCCCATATTCCTGAGAGCATAGGATGAATTGGCTATAATTTCCATATAATATGCAATGAGTGTTTTGTCAAGTTTTTTTTATCTTTTATGTGGTTATATGATGATTTTATGCGAATATTGGCTGCATATTACTTTACCTATATAGGCTCATAGGGCTACACTTTGATGTAATGATGAGGCTTGGGAGGGATGAAATTATAGAAACCATTTTCCAGTACTATGAGTTGAATTAGAGGGATTTATGTCGGAGACCAATGAACTAGAAGCTATGCTGGGACATTTATGTCTTAATGGTTCATATACTTTCTCATGAAAATATCTCTAGGACCCATCATAAGGGGTGTATAATCTAATATCTATGGATGCACCTAATCTAGGCTCCGCCCTAAAGGAATGAAACTTGAGAATATATTCACCATGTTGTGTAGAAATCTAAATGCTAAGTAAATCCATGGCGCCAGTGGGAACGCTTGTCACAAGTAAGTTCACGCATACACTTGAGCTTGTCCTCTTGCTGCATAGAGGATTGCACTTTCTCTCATTGAGATCATTTATTTGTTGCTATTTGCTTTCAGTACTTTATTTTATTACAAACTAGAAAATCAAAACACCAAAACCACTTCACCCCTTTATTGTTTTACATGTGAAACTTACTAAACAATACCTTCACCTCCTCGTGGGCTCGACAACCTATCTTATTGAAAAATATTACAATTGATCTCCTGCACTTAGGAGCCATCAGTAGGCACTTGTAAAATTGATTGTGCTTTGTCGGACTAAAAGTGAAGCAAGAGGGGCATTAATAGTCTTGCTGCTTAATTCTTTTGTGCTCCTGACCATCGGAAGTATCCTCCTCTTGTTGGTCATGTTGGGTCGGTGGCATGTGAAGTTCTTCCCTGATGGCGAGAACTTTCAAGTTCTGCCTTGCTTTCAGACCATATTTGGTCTGGTCCGGCATGTTGAGCAGAGTGCCAAGCAAGATCTCGCACACGTTCTTTGTGATAGATATGACATCAATTCAGTGAGGCATATCGCTTCTAGTATGGAAAGTCCCAAAACACATACCTCCTTTTCCATACCCTAAGAAGCGGTATTGTAGGCTTTTTCATCTTCTCCTCTCGGGCGGAGTAGGCCTTCGCTTCTTTCCCGGCGCAAAGCACTCTTCCCAATCTTTCAATAATGCATTGATCTCTTCGCCGCTCTTCTTACATGGAGGTCGTCGGAGCTCATTTGTACCGTCGAACAGGTCTCCATGATTTCTCCACAGGTCATTCTTGTGTAGCCACCTTCGATGCCCCTAGTAGATGGTTTTCGAAGACTCGGGATGTCGCGTCTCGCCTAGAGGGACAGCGGGGACGGGGACACCCGCATTTCTTGTTGGTTAGTGGGCACGAAGGTGTTTTGGCCTCAACGCCGCCTTAGGATCATTCCCAGGCGGAGCAAGATCATACACAAGGCACACACAATATTTTTTTTTACCCAGGTTTAGGCCACCCTTCGGCTAACAGCCCTACGTCCTGCTTTGGTGGATTATCTTTGAGGTACAAAGTACAATGGTGATAAACTCTCGGCCGGGAGGACGCTTTGATCTGCTCCTACACCTCCTGAACTTGCTCAACCTTCTTCGTAATCTCTCCCTCACTCAATCTTGGCCTTGATGTTGTCAAGAACAAAGTTACAAGTCTCACTCTTTTCTCTTCTCTCTCGAGGTTCTGGTCGACCGAAAGGAACTCTTTGTCTCCTTCCGAACGTGAGTATCTCTGAACGAGTGTCTCCTTTCGAACGTGAGTCTCTCTGAACGAGAGTCTCTCCTTTTGAACATGAGTCTCCCTGAACGAGTGTCTCTCCTCCCCTTGAACATGTTGAACTCCGGCTTATATATCTCCGGAGGTAGTCACAACGGCTTGCCGGGACACCGCCCAAGAGCGTTCCCAGCCTCAATCGGGTGGAGCCACGCGGGCTTTGGGAAGGTGGGTTGTTCGCCCGGCCAATGGATGGCCACGGGCGATGCACTAACACTCTTGATGATGGCGTGACAGCTCGAGCATCGACCAATTACTCATGTCCATGGCGCAGACCTCTGTCGGTCTCCGCCATGATGGCGTGCAGGGGTGCAGGCGCCTCGCCTATTCCCCACGCAAGTCCAAATGCGTCCCATCAATCCTTAGTTGTCCTCTACTCCCTGGCCTCGCCTGGACAAGGAGAGGAGGCTCCTGAGCCCTTCCCGAAGCTTCCCAGGTCACGCCTTGGCTCGGCCACTCAGCTTCTGTGCCCCTAGTCTCTTCCCATGGGATGCTCCTGGGAGGAGGCCAAGGGCAGCTCCTTGCTTCGTTCGTCATGTTCTCTATGTCCTGTCCGCTCATCCAGACTCGTCTTTGTCTGGGAGCGTTTGTCGCTCTCTGGGTCTCCTACGTAACAAGGTAAACCTCAACACAGTTAAACTTCTTTTACCACAAGTCATACCGGGTGGCTTGCCATGGAAGCATCTGAGAGATCGTGTGCTGGAGCCCGCGCGTGCTCCGGCGTAATCGTGTGGACCCTGGGTCCCATTACGCTGACAGAAGCCCCCGGGCGAGGGCCAGCAACGCCATGGAGTAGCCCACGAGCGGTTTTGGTCTTGTGTTCTTCGTAAGGATTCATTGCCGGGCTTTGCCCTTCAGCAGTGCGCGGA
Source organism: Lolium perenne (assembly GCF_019359855.2). Classification (NCBI taxonomy): domain Eukaryota; kingdom Viridiplantae; phylum Streptophyta; class Magnoliopsida; order Poales; family Poaceae; genus Lolium; species Lolium perenne. The sequence goes on along the minus strand of NC_067250.2, from coordinate 211,829,173 downwards.
CCTAGCCCGTCGTGGGGCACGAAGTGATGGGATGGTGCGCAGTCTTGATCAGATTCGATGCATGCAAGCGTTAGTACTCGAGTGCGAGCACAAGCGACGCGCCTTTCCCCGTCTTCCGTGGTGAGTCCCCATTAATTGTGGTTGCTTCGAATCCTGCGTAAACATGAAAAAACGTGGGAGGGGACTCGGCACGCTCCAAGTGGACCGTTCCCTCTCTCCCTGCTATTAAAAGGGGTGAGGCTTGGGCAGCAGCAGAGGCGCATCCACCCCACTTCCTTCCACTCTCTTCTCCTAATGTCCTCTTGCTTGCTTGGCGATGATGGCGTCAGAGGGCTTCAAGGATGGCCATGGGGACAAGCTCTACGTCCTTGGGGATGAGCCGATTCATCCTTCGGGGGAGGGACCACGACGCAAGCGTAGGCACCGCCTCCATTGCCGTCGCGGTGTTCCCAAGCCAACGAAGGTCCTCCGGTCCAAGACGGCAGGGCCCTGGCCCACCGCGATCATCATGGTGGAGCTCGTGGTGAACTCCGCAAGCATCCCTCCTACAAGCTATGGATGCGGGAGGGAGACGCTGACCAGCCCAGCTGGCACCTGGAGGTGTGGAAGGATGACCACGGGCACATGTTCCTCAGGGGGCAGGACTTGGCGGCTCATTACGAGCTGCAAGTTGGCTATGTCCTGAAGCTCCGGTACCGCGGCCATGGCCGCCTGTCTGTGAAGATCTTCGGTGACACCCTATGCCACCGGAGCTACTACCCTCCGCTCAAGGATGAATTCGCCCCCGTCACCCCGTAGGTCTGAGGTTGTTCCGAGTCGAGCGCGTGCCGCGATTCACGGGATTTGCAGAGGGTGGCTAAACCCCTTCCCCCAAGCGTGTTGGTTGTCTCCCGCTCCTCCAGGCACCTGGATGGCTACGCATGCTCCCGCCTTGAGCTTGTCGTTGTCGATTTTCCTCAAGTGGATCTCCTCCTGTTTCACCCCTTAGAGCTAGTTGTTGCATTGTATTCCATATAAATGTAATGCCACTAGCTTTATAATATTAAAATTACCTTTCTTGTCTTATCTCCTTGTTCTTTGCATGCTTTGCTCTGCTTCGCCTTGGTTGATCGGCCTGATGGGGCGTTGTTCACTCTTTGGTATTGCAACTTGCTCCGATCAGCAAAGCCTGATAGACGTCAACACTTGACGCGCAACTCTTGTTCAAGTCCCTTTTCCTTTTGTCCATCGGTTTTGGCCTCACGTTGTCTCTGAAACGTTAAGATCAAAGCTTACGACATCTTACCCATGCGTCGGGCCTGGAGAAATAAAGGCGTTATGCGCTTGATCAGGGCGCACGGTTATGCCTGGCTCGTAGGCCCGACGTGGGAGGTAAGTCTGTGCGATTTAGTGTCCCCGGCCTAACCAGTCGCACAACGCTCATACATCAGAGCAAATCATGAGAGTACGACGTTTCCTGGCAATGACGATTCTTTACCACATCAGGCCGGACGTGAGAGACGTGTCGATGCGATTTAGTGCTCCCGGCTACATTGGTCACACAACGCTCATAACTCACAACGAATCATGAGAGTACGACGTTCCCGGCATTGACAGACTCCTGCACTCACGTCCTGACCCAAGAAAGATCCAAAGGAACACAAAACCCTGAAAAATGCTCAGCAAATAAAAAAGGCAGAAGGAGCATGAGCAGTGGGATTCACGTTCCAACACAGGCGGTTTACTCAAAGGATGGTTATGCTAGATACATCTTCTTACATCATATTTGCCGCGAGCACATCTTGCTCGCGGGCTTTCGGGGTGCCGGGAGACTTTAACACACTCCCAGGCTTTGGGGGGTTGTCGGGAGACTCTAACACGCTTCCGGGCTTCGAGGACGGTAGGTTTTACTCCGAAGGGACCTCAGTCTACTCGGAACATCACCTCAGCCGGGTATGTATGACATCAAGGCAGTAAGACATATCGAGGAATTTCCAGTATTGAACGTTCCAAAACATATACCTCCTTTTCCATACCCTACGAAGCGGTGTTATAGGATTTTTTCTTCTTCTCTCGGGCGGAGTAGGCCTTCGCAATCTTTCAATAATGTATTGATCTCTTCGCCGCTCTTCTTACATGGATGTTGCTAGGGCTCATTTGTACCGTCAAACAGGTCTCCATGATTTCTCCACTGGTCATTCTTTTGTAGCAACCTTCGATGCCCCTTGTAGATCGTTTTCGAAGACTCGGGATGTTGCGTCTTGCCTACGCGGACACCGGGGATGAGCACACCCCCATTTATTGTTAGGTAGTGGGCACGAAGGCGTTTCGGCCTCAATGCCGCCTTAGGATCATTCCCAGGCGGAGCAAGAACATACACAAAGCACACACGATCATTTTTTACCTAGGTTCAGACCACCCTTCGGCTAACAGCCCTACGTCCTGCTTTGGTGGATTATCTAAGGTACAAAGTACAATGGTAATGAACTCTCTTCCGGGAGGACACTTTGATCAGCTCACTACAAGAAAATTTTCCATCGTCGACGAATTGAGAGCCATGGTTGCTGAGGCACCAACCCCAATGATTTTTGCTCTCTCCATGGTGCATGTCAAAACTTTTTTCTCCCATTTTTGAGGCCATCTAACCCGACGTAACGTGGAAAACGTCGCGTATGGTGGCCCGGGACGTGGTGCATGATGAATTCTCAGGTGCGCCGGCCGAGTCAACGCAAATCCGCACCACCTAGGGATGTAGTGCCTAGATGACAGTGTCTCTAGCGATGTTTTTTCTCGGTTGCGCCGTCTCGTTCAACGTTCTCTGATCTAGCTGTTTACGCTGCAGGATCATGGGTCCCGCATGTCATCCTCTCTGAATCAAAAATGTTTTTTTTCTTCGATTTTTTTGACCCCCTGATTTTTGGCTTCTTCCTTTTTCTTTTGATACCGTGCTGCCTTGGAATTGTTGAGACTGTTGCTGCAAAATAGGACCCGTATGTCATCCTCTATGTACAACCAAGTTTCTTTTCTTGGAGTTATTTTTGCACCTGATATTTGGTCAATTGCCTTTTTTCTTTCGATCTCGTGCCTCCTTGGAAACGTTGAGACCGCTGCTTAAAAATGGGACCCGTAAGTCATCCTCTATGAACAATAAACCTTTCATTTCTTGGAGTTATTCTTGACACCTGATATTTGGTCACTTGCCTTTTTCTTTTGATCCCGTGCCTGCTTGAAAACGTTGAGACCGCTGTTGCAAAATGGGACCCGCTTATCATCCTCTACGTACAATAAAAGTTTCTTTTCTTGGATTATTTTTGGCTCCTAATATTTGGTTACTTGCTTTTTTCTTTCGATCTCATGCCGCCTCTGAAATGTTGAGTAAGTTGTTGGCTCAAGGGACTCGCCATTCATCCTCTATGTACAATAAAAGTTTCTATTCTTGGATTATTTTTGGCTCCTGATATTTGGTCACTTGCCTTATTCTTTCGATAGCATGCTGCCTTTGAAACGTTGAGACCGCTGCTACAAAATAGGACGCATATGTCATCCTCTATGTACAATAAAAGTTTCTTTTCTTGGATTATTTTTGGCTCCTGATATTTGGTCACTTGGCTTTTTCTTTCAATCTCATGTAGCCTTTGAAACGTTGAGGAACTTGCTGACTCATGGGACCCGCATGTCATCCTCTACGTATAATAAAAGTTTCTTTTCTTGGATTTTTTTCACCCTCTGATTTTTTGCTATTTCCTTTTTCTTTTGATCCCCTACCGCCTTGGAAACATTGAGTAAGCTGCTGGCTCTTGGGTCTGCATGTCATCCTCTATCTACACTAAAGTTTCCTTTCTTGGAGTTATTTTTGACCCCTAATTTCTCGCTACTTCCTTTTTATTTTGATTATGTGCCGCCTTGGAAACATTGATACCGCTGCTACAAAATGGGACCCGCGTATCATTCTCTATGTACAATAAAGTTTCTTTTCTTAGAATATTTTGGCTCCTGATATTTGGTCAGTTGTGTTTTTCTTTCGATGTCATGCCTCCTTTGAAACATTGAAGACGCTGCTGGCTCATGGGTCCCACATGTTAGCATCTATGAACAATAAACCTTTCCATTCTTTGAGTTATTTTGATCCCTAATTTCTGGCTATTTGCCTATTTCTTTCGATCCCCTGCCGCCTTTGAAATGTTGAGGACGCTGCAGGCTCATTGGTCCCACATGTCGGTCTCTATGAACAATAAACCTTTCCTTTGTTGGATTTGTTTTTGGCCCCTAGTTTATGGCTATTTTCCTTTTTTCTTTCGATCCCCTGCCGTCTTTAAAACATTGAGGCCGCTCCTACAGAATATGACCCATATTTCAACCTCTCTGTACAACATACATTTTCTTTCCTGGATTATTTTTGTCCCTAGATTTCTAGCAAATTGACTTTTTCTTGGATCCCCTAGCGCCTTGTTAAAGTTGAAGCGGCTGCTGGCTCATGGGTCCCATACGTTAGCCTCTATGTGCAATAAACATTTCCTTTCTTGGATTATTTTTGGCCCCTTGATTTGGCTACATGGATTTTTCTTTCGATCCCCTGCCGCCTTTGAAACATGAGGTCGCTGCTGCAAAATGGGTCCAACATGTTAGCCTCTCTGAACGGTAAATTTTATTTTCTTGAATTTTCTTTAAACCCGTGATTTCCTGCCTACTTGACTTTTTCTTCCGATTACATGCCGCCTTGTTGACGTTACATGATGATGGGTCCCTAGTGAAAGTTCAGAGATGGTAAACCTAGAGGGGGGTGAATAGGTTTCTACAGATTTTAATTCTCTCCTTGCAATATTAGGCTTTGCGGAATATAAAGGTGAGCCTAATGCAAACCAGGTGAGACAACCTATATGAGGATACAAGTCTTGAGCACGAAGGCTCTCACAAGCAGTTATATCACAAGTAAGGAGTTCGGTTAGAGATAACCGATAGCACGCAGAGACGAGGATGTATTCCCGTGTTCCCTTCCTTTGCAAGAAGTTACGTCACGTTTGGAGGGGTGGAGGTCCCACGAAGGATTCCCCAACACCACGAAGGCTCACCCTATTCTTCGGAGCCTATCCCACGAAGGAATAGCTCACTCACTTGTGGTAGACTTTGAGGTAGCCTCCAAACCTTCACAATCTTGTGAGGAGCAAATCCACAGCCCGGATGCTTTCGGACCTCTCTTTCCCACCTAAGGTTTCCAAGGAACCCTAGAGAGCAAGTTTCTTGATGAATACAAGGGGAATAAGATTTGGCTTGGTAGAACGGTAGATCGGATCCTCCTCTATCTTTTCCCTGGAGGGATTTGAGTTTGGGTGGAGGAGGAGGTAGATCTGAGGCTTTTGGTGTTTCTAATAATGGAGTATGTGAGAGAGAGCTCAAGAAAACTTGTAGTGTAGTGCCCTAACTGTTCAGAGGTAGGAGAAGGGGTTTTTATAGTGCCACTTGAAATCTGGCCGTTGGAACTTGCCACCTCAGCTTCTTCTTTGAGGAGCCCGTTCAACCTGACCTGGGACCGGACAGTTCGGCGCAGGGGCCAGTCAGACCGGGCCAGTGACCGAACCTGCCTGTCCAGACCGGAGCTGAGAATACGGTTGGCGCAGGGGCGCCCGGTCCACCGCCCGGTCCGACCGGGTGCATGACCGGACCAGGACGGTCCAGACCGGGCCTGGGACCGGACCCCGACCGAGAACCTCCGCTGGCTTACTGGATATGACCCGATTGGCACCAGTCCATGGGCCGGTCGGCGCCCGGCTAGCCTGTGCCAGGGCCGGTCTGACCGAGCCATTGGCCGGCCAGGTGCTGAAGAAAGCTTCTTGATTTTCATCGAAGTGAGGGGGTCTCCCATTGTCTTCTTGTTCCATTGATACACCATTTTACCTCTTTGGCTAATACCTGGGAATAATCTCATAGGCATGTATTAGACCAAATATTCTAGCACGGTGTCATTCTTACCAAAATAATGGATAAGGGTAAAATACCCTTACAACTAGTGTCAGCCTCTAGGTACAAGAAAGGTGTGATATCTCGATTATTTTTTACCCTTGATATTGCGGGATATTTACCTTTTTTATCCCCTCCATTTAGTTTTGACCTTGGTATCAGGGTCCTGAGCATATCGAGGAGGAAGACCACCATGAGCGTACATGGAGAGATCAAAGTTCTGGAGCATCTCATCATCAATGGGAGGCATCTCCCAAGTAGGTGCATACACATGCTCCATCTCAGGTCCAGGAGGAGGAACATGGGTGTTTCTGGCAGCCATGAAGTCATTTTGGCGCATCCTAGTTTCCTGGTTCAAGGCAAGGCTTTGATGAGCAACATCATTGGTATTTTTGCACATCTGCCACAAGCTGGTCAAGAAACGTGAGGCACCACGCTTGGGGCGCCTAGAGTAGCTGGAGCTAGCAGGGTCATGCCTTTTGTTGGACCGGCGCTCCGAAGGCATCATGGCTGTGATTTCCGATCTATCTCCTTGTGAAGGCATCTTGAAGGGTTCCATCTTAACCCTTTGATCTTTCTTGTTGTAAGGTGCTGGCACAACCTTATTGATGAGTAGCTGAATGTACTGAGCATAATTTGGAGTCATCCTTTCGCGAACAGAGCGCCTCAGTTCACAGTAGAGGAGATCACAGCCATTAATGGTCTTCACCTTTTCAGGACGGCAGTAGTACATCAAGTTCAGATGGTATGCACGGAATTCATTGGAATCTCCGGACTTGCTGATGAGATTCTCCCGGAATAGATTTGCAAGCACAAGCTAGGAATAATACATTCCGGAGATAGTGGGAGGACCAGCTGTGGGTTCCGGAGGATAGCAGAAGGAAATGTCCCCATGAGTGAACTTGTTCTGAGAGTAGATCTTGAACCCATGAGCACGGCCACCACTAAACCCCATGGCTTCACAGAAGTCAAGATAGTTGCAAGTATACTTTTCATGTCTTGTCATCCAAGTCATTGTGCGAGCAGGGTCATCATGAAAGAACACACTGCAGTGAAATTGCCTCACAAGGATTGGATAATAGCACCCATCATCAGGCGTCAAACACATGAGATCAAACAGCCCCATCCTTTGCTAGGTATCAACCACAAAGCGATACTTGGTGGCTTGATGCATCGTAAGAACTTCCTTGTTGATGGCCTAGGGCATCACAATAGTACCATTATTCATGCACTCTGTAGAGTTGTAGTAATCATCCCACAAATGCTACTGAGTGTTGGTCCAGAAAAACCTATCTCCATGAGTGTAAGTGTGTTCCTTGAACCGATAGGGGTTATCCTCTCGAAGCCTTCTCCAAGCACCAACATGCACTGTGCCAACATTGTATGGTGGCAATATCTCAATAAGGTCATCATCTTCAGCTGCATGTTTATCTTTCTTCCTATTGGCAACTGACTTTCTTCTTCCTCCAGTTGAGCTACCTGGAACACTGCCCTGAGCTGCTTTGCTAGTTACGCGAAAGTTAGTGCGGCACCATGGATGCCTCACAGGCCTACCTCTCTTGGGATCAGGACCATGTCTATCGTTACTGGAACCACTTGTGAATGAGCAAATAGAGCAAGGACAGCAGTGGGATAAGTGTACATGTCATCAGAGATAAAGAGGCCAAAGAATATAGCATATATTCAAGTGTTTTGACGGAGTTGTGCGAAGAATTGGGCAACCCGGCATACGGTCCGGTCCAACCGGACGAGAGACCAGACGAGCCAGTCTGTCATCCGGTCGATCGGGCCACACGCCGGACCGGCCGGTTGAGCAGCCGGTTGTCCGGGCCTGGGGCCGGGTGCTGTCGACTTCTTAGGTTTTGCCCAGAAATTCAACCACAAAATCATGCAAAAACTCATAAACTTGAACATATATTATAGCATTGTAGAGTGTAACATGTGCATAGTGGTGTGAGACACTCTAATGGCATGAGGACTTACAAACCCTAACCCTAGCCTTAGCTTTTCCCTACTTTCCTCAAAAATATGCAATGTGTGAGGAGGACTTAGAAGGAGAGGGAATAGAAGAGGGATTTACCTGAAGACATGGTCCTCCTTGCTCAAGGGAACAAAGAGAACACCTAGAGAGGGCTTGAGAGCCAAATCCTCAAGATCTCCAACATTGGCCTGAGAGGGACCAAATCCCTTGGTGGAGATGATTCAAAGGTCCCGATCTATGATTGGGTGAAGTTTGAGTGGATTCTAGTGGTGGGAAGGCCCTAGGAAGAGGTGGGGATGAAGGAGGCGGCGTCCATGGTGTCTATGATGGAGGGCGGAAGTGAGGAAGAAGACCCCCAAGAGGTAACCTCCTCTCCCCACTTATCAGACGCGCGACAAGTGCACAGCCCATTCAACCGGGCCAGTGACCGGGTGACCCGGCGGTGAGGCCAGTCCAACCGGACCACTGACCGGCCGACCCAAGTTTTGCCTCTTTTTGCCTCGTTTTGCCCCTAATCTTTGTGCAATTGTGTGTGTATGCTCAGAAGATGACATGTACATATAGAGAGAAAGATGTATGATGAGATGATCATAGACATGGGGTAGGAAACACAAGGTTTTCTAGGCATACCCATTGGAGTGAAATCCAAACAAGATATAAATAGCTACAATGGGCATGATTTGAAATATAGCAAGAATCATAAATCATTTTGAAATGGTTTTTGCAATAAGATCATTTAGCCTTGTATAGTCGAATCAATTTGCAATTGAGGATTAATGAGGGGCGGGGGATTACTCCTCGTATGTGAAAGCGCAAATGTCATGATACCTCGAAGAGACATGCTTTGGTCCATATAATGACATTAGATCTATTTATGTTGCACACATAGGTATGCATCATACCAAGACATGGTAAGATGACTATCCCCATATGTGTTGCACCTCTAAGCTAGATAGCATGATAAATGCAAGAATATAGTGCAAGAAGTTATTCAATCTATGTTTTTAAGATCAAGAATACCAAGTTCTCCTCTCTAGTTTGCAAACCGGGCTTCATCCAATGGCGTAGTGAAAATATCCACCAATTGGTACGCTGTACCCACATGAGTGAGATCAATGTCCCTATTAGAAACATGGTCACGTAGGAAGTGATGGTGAATGTCAATGTGTTTGGTGCGACAATGTTGAACCGGGTTATTGGTGATCTTTATTGCACTTTCGTTGTCACATAGAAGAGGCATCGTACCAAGAGACACACCATAGTCTTTCAAGGTTTGCTTCATCCATAACAACTGAGTGCAACAAGATGTTGCGGATATGTATTCGGCTTCGGCGGTGGATAAGGTGGTGGAGTTTTGTTTCTTGGATGACCAACTCACTAATGACCGGCCAATAAATTGGCAAGCCCCGGAGGTAGACTTCCGGTCAACCTTATCACCATCCCAATTGGAATCCAAATAGCCAATGAGTTCAAAGGTTGACCCCTTTGGATACCACAGTCCGAGAGTAGGAGTAAGAACAAGATATCTTAGAATCTGTTTGACCGCCATTAAATGGCTCTCCTGAGGAGTAGATTGAAAATGAGCACACATCCCTACACTTAGCATGATATCCGGCCTAGAGGCACACAGGTAGAGCAAGGATCCTATCATGGAACGGTATACCTTTATATCCACATCCTTCTCACCGTCACATGAGCCAAGTTTCCCCTTTACGAGCATGGGTGTCTTCATTGGGTTTGCATTGGTCAGGTCGAACTTCTTGAGCATGTACTTCACATACCTTTCTTGAGAGATGAAGGTGCCTTTTGCAAGTTGCCTTACTTGGAAGCCTAAAAAGAACTTCAACTCTCCCATCATGGACATCTCAAATTTCCTAGTCATCAATAGCTCAAAAGCTTTGTTATGATTGGGGTTAGTTCCACCAAAGATAATATCATCAACATATATTTGATATATAAATAAGCCACCCCCTTTAACCTGTTTGGTGAAAAGGGTGGAATCGACCGTTCCCATGCAAAAACCATCATGTAGTAAGAAATCCCTAAGGAACTCATACCAAGCACGTGGAGCTTACTTGAGACCATAGAGTGCCTTATGGAGTAAGTATACATGGTTGAGTCTGCATGGGTCTTCGAAACTCGGGGGTTGAGCTACATATGCAGTTTCTTTTAGGCGACCATTCAAAAATGCACTTCTCACATCCATTTGATATAGTTTGAAATTGTGGAAAGATGCAAATGCAAGCAGAAGATGAATAGCTTCAATACGGGCTACCGGCGCAAAGGTATCCTCAAAATCCATACCTTCTATTTGGGAAAACCCTTGCGCCGCTAACCTTGCTTTATTTCTTATGACAATGCCATTTTCATCTTGCTTGTTCTTGAATACCCATTTGGTCCCAATGACATTGATGCGACAATCCTTGGGTCTCTCAACTAGAGACCATACTTCATTACGAGTGAAACACTCCAATTCTTCTTGCATGGCAATTACCCAATCCGGATCAACCAAGGCTTCATGTACCTTGTGTGGCTCAAAACTAGACACAAAAGCATGGTGTTGACAATAAGTAATAAGTAATGCATGGTGTCTACGAGTTACCACTCCTTTTGACATGCTACCAAGGACTTGATCTACTTTCATGTCACTTGCCCTTGTAGCAGCCTTTATCTTCTGAATGGTTCCTTCATGATCAATAAATTCATATCTTGCTAATACTTGATCATGAGGGACAACTTGAACTTGAGCATGAGTTGAGGATGCTTCTTGATCATTATCATGATCTTGCTCAGTGGGTTGAGGGCCTTCTTCTTGTTATTCGGAATGTGGCTCATCTTGAGTAGGGGATGGTTCTTGAGTTGCACTTGATGGTTCATCTTGAGTTGAGGAAGGCTTCACTTGGGCTGAACTTAATACTTCTATTTCATCACTTTGATCATCAGTATGCACTTTTGTGGGCCGGATGTGTCCAATGCCCATAAGCTTGATGACATTAGAAGGGTCATCATCACCTGCAACACATGGAACAACTTGCTCCACTTGGGAGCCATTATCCTCCAAGAACACCACTTTGCAAGATACTTCAATAGCCCCAGTGGACTTGTTGTAGTATCTATAGGCGTGGGAGTTCTCCGCATAACCAACAAATGTGCCCTCAATAGTTCTAGTTTCAAATTTACCAAGCTTCCCTTTATTTTTCTTAACAAGACATTTGCATCCAAAGACATGAATGTACATTACATTAGGATTGTTACCTGTGAGAAGCTCGTATGGAGTTTTGTTATGTAGAGGAAGAAGGAAGAGCCGGTTTGAGTAGTGAACAGCTGTAGAGATGGCTTCTCCCCAGAAATTATGGGGTGAGTTGAATTCACTCAACATGGTTCTTGCCATCTCAATGATAGTCCGGCTTCCTTTCAACAACACCGTTTTGTTGAGGGGTGTAAGGAGCTGAAAACTCATGCTTGATGCCCTCATCATCAACAAACTCTTGCATAGTGTAGTTCTTGAACTCGGTGCCATTGTCGGTCCTTATTGCCTTGATCTCAGATTCATACATTCGTTGGGCCTTCTTGGCAAAGGTGATGAACTCTCTATGGGTCTCATCCTTAGACTTGAGGAGAAAGACCCAAGAGTATCTTGAGTAATCATCGACAATGACAAGTCCGTACTTGCTCCCACCAAGAGTATCATAATGTGATGGCCCAAAGAGATCCAAATGAAGGAGCTCCAAAGGCCTAGATGTGGTGAAGATGCTCTTTGATAGGATGTTTCTTCTCTGATTTGCTTTCCTGCTACACATGCACTGCATACACGATCTTTCTCAAAAGAAATGCCGGTTACTCCAACAATGTGCTCACCCTTTAGGAGTTGTTTAAGATTTCTCATGTTAACATGACCAAGGCGACGATGCCACAACCAACCATCATCATGTTTGGCCGCCATTAGACATGTGGAGGGAGAGGGGCTCTCTTTCGAGAGGTCAACAACGTAAAGGTTGTTCTCCATATATCCAACAATGACCAATTTGAGATTGTCACTCCTAAAGACTTTCACGCAATAATTAGTAAAATATGAATTGTAACCAGCATCGGCAAGATGATATATAGAAAGTAAGTTATAGCCAAGGGATTCAACAAGCATGACTATCTCGAGGCACATGTCCTTAGAGATTGCCACCTTGCCATACCCAAGTACATTTCCCTTTGAGTTGTCACCAAAGGTGATGCTTGACTTCTTGTTGATATCCTCAATGAATTGATCAAGCACACCTCTTCCTCCGGTCATATGATTGGTGCATCCACTATCAAACAACCATTTTGGACCACCGGAGGAATACCCCTACAAAATCAAGTAGAGGATTTAGGAACCCATCGATTGATGGGTTCCTTTGTAATGGCAACAATATCTTTGGTACCTAAATTGAGTACCCTCTATAAGCATAGCCATTATGAGGGCCAACATAGTCAGCATAAACATCACCATAGTAATCAACAAATAGTTCATAGTGATTGTTAGGTCCCGTGCGATCACCACTAGTGGCTTTGCCCTTTGAGGCTTTGCAAACATTAGTGACCTTCTTGTTCTTCTCTTGAGCGGGATTCTCCTTCTTGTAGTTCTTGTTCTTGTAGGACTTGGGAGTATATCCAAGTCCAAACTTTTGATTGTTTGACCTTTTCTTACTCAAGAGGTCATCCAATCCCATCTTATTCTTGGCGGTGGTGAACTTGGAAAGTTCCTTTGTTAACCCAACATTCTACACAAGAATAGTTGCTTGCTCACAAGATGATTCATTAGGATGATAGTTGAGACCATATTTAGTCACCAAAGATTCAAGATATTCATTAGTCTCAACATGCAAATATAATTTCTCTTGTAAACGAATATGTTCCTCTACAAGTTTAGCATGCTCATGAGTGAATCTGGTGGAGGAACTAGCAACATTTTTAGTGATAATGGGATCATTCATTGATTCAAGAGCCTTTTCATAGGTTTCTTGAAGTAGGTCATGGTTCTCTCCAAGTTTCTTGAGCTAATCCTTAGAAAGCTTGTTAGCTCTTTCAAGATGGTCAAGATCCCTAGTGAGAGAGGCATGCGCAATTTCAAGGTCCTTCTTTGAAGCGTCGAGTTCTTGGGCCAATAATTGAGCCCTTTCGATAGTTTCTGAACGCATCGTAGCGAACAAGAGGGGGGGTGAATGGCGCTATGGCAAATTTTAGTCTTTTTCAAGTTTTATGCAACGGAAGGTAAAGGTGTGACTTTTAGCAATGGGGGTGATCCTACAATGAATCTAGAACATGTGCAACATGTAAAGGAATCAACAAGATAACAAAAGTGAGGAGCGAGACAACCGGGGGGGCGCGAGGCGAGTCGAGGTTTGTTTCCCGTAGTTCCCTCCACTAAAGGAGGTACGTCTGCGTTGAGGAGGTGCTAGTCTCACACAAGAGACTAGGCGGCCACACCACGGAGGAAGGCCTCACCCTCTTCCTCGAGAGAGCTCCACGGAGGTGCTCTCCCTCTTCCACTAAGGCACCGGTCGAGGCGGTGATTCCTTCACAAGGTTGGGGCGAGCTCCACACACACAAGGATGCTCCCAACACCCTATGGAGCTAGTACATCACCAAGCTAGACTCCATAGCTGCACATCTCCAATGCTCCACCATAGGAACCCATCACCAATGCTCCACCATAGGAACTCTTCCAATGCTCCACCAAGAAACTCTCCAAGGCTCCACCAAAGGAACTCCCCAATGATAAACCAAAGGAACTCTTCTCCAAGATCCACCAAAGGAACTCTTCTCCAAGATCCACCAAAGGAACCCTACCACCAAGATCCACTAAGGAATAGCTAGTATTTGTGAAATCTCTCTTGGTAGAACTATAGATCGGGGTCTCCTCCACCTATCCTCAAAATTAGGGCAAGATTGGTTGGAGGGGGAAGGAGATTCACAAGGATTAAGCTCAGCAACAATGGAGGAGAGAGAAGGGGAAGAGATAAAATCAGGTGGGGAAGAAGGGGCCCTTAAATAGGCTCCTCCAAATCCAACCGTTATGCCCAGATTTGGCCTAAGCGGTACTACCGCTTTGGAGTAAGCGGTACTACCGCCCTGAGTTCGAAATCACCCCAGATCTGGTCAAAGGACCCAGAGCGGTACTACCGCCCGCGGTACCGCTCGTGGTACCGCAATAGGGTCCAGACCTTACTGGATCCAGAGCGGTACCAGGGCGGTACCGGAGCGGTACGACCGTAACGCGGTACGGTACCTCAAGCGGTACCACCGCTCGTGAGTGGTACTACCGCCCCAGGTACTGCAGGGGTACCGCAACTTGTTCTGGGGGACGAATTCAGCACAGACTCAGAGCGGTACCGAGGGCAGTACCTATAGGGGTAGCGGTACTACCGCTACAGGTACCGGTAGTACCGGCCTAGCTAAATCTGGTTTTCTTCCCTTTTTCTCTCCAACTTTGTTACCTCGCTAAACACACACAAAACCGGAAAACCTATCAACTACGCTTCAGTCTTCCGATCTTGATGCGTCCGGCGAGGTCACCGTGTACTTGCAAATCTAACAATGATACTCAAGGCACACGGTGAGATTACTCAAGTGTTGTCATCAAACACACAAAACATGGGATATGAATTTTGCTCTTACAATCTCCCCCTTTTTGGTGTTTGATGACAACACAAGAGTTGACAACAACATATGATATTATGATGAGAACATTAGATTTGCAAAAACTAGACGGAGCTCCCCCTACACATGTGCATATCATGAATATGTATTTGAATACAAATGCACATGTTATAGAGACATCGCTTCCCCTAGTTTTTACAAACCAAGCACATATGCAACATAGATAGATGACATGTTCAAGAGGCATATGCACAATATGAAGGCAACATAAGATCATATACGGAGATTTGGGTGAAGTTATCATACCATAGCCTTGAGAATACCCAAACTCACAATAGGATGCCTCCATGGGGTTGTTGATGTAGCCGCGAGACAAGATAAGCAACTAGAACCAAACGGCTACAAACAACAAAGGTCTCCATCCACCTAGGAACTTCTCCCCCTTTGGCATCGGAACACCAAAAAGGAGGGTAACAAAACTAGAGAGATGGAGAAAAAGAACATACAACCAAGCTTGCAAAAATCATGAGAAAACAAGCTTGGAGGAGGTTCTCAAAAACAAAAAGAAGAAAGCAAAGAAGAAAGACAAAACAAGGTCACGAAGAACCGAAAAACCCGCAAAGAGGGGGTGTTGGTGGCCGAAGCCACCGTGTAAGTGTATAGTAGTTGTGAGGTCACGTAGATGTATCTAGGACTCACGGACTACAACTCAACATGAAGCTCATAAGTCACTTAATTGACAAATAGCAAATGTTTTGGATTTTTTATGCATTATGGGGGGGAGTGATAGTTCAATGGATTTAAACCGCACTCCCCCTATGTCCATGCGTGCCTTTCTTCTAGATATGACGGTAAGATTGGTATGTGCGCATGACGGTCAAGCAAAGTTCGACGGATCAATGATGTTTAGCTCATGCCTCAACTCAATAAAGCGCTTCTCATCCAAGGGCTTCGTGAAGATGTCCGCCAATTGCTCCTTGGTGCCAATATAGGATAGTACAATATCTCCGCGAGCAATGTGGTCCCGGATGAAGTGGTTCCGTATCTCGATGTGCTTCGTCTTGCCATGAAGAACCGGATTGTAGGCGATCTTGATTGCGCTCTCATTGTCGCACAAAAGAGGCACCTTGCTATACTCGAGTCCATAGTCCCGCAAGGTTTGCCTCATCCATAAGATTTGAGCACAACTACTTGCCGCGGCAATATACTCGGCTTCCGCGGTGGAGATGGAGACACAATTTTGCTTCTTCGAGGACCAACACACCAAAGATCTTCCAAGAAAGTGACATGCTCCGGAGGTAGACTTCCTATCAATCTTGTTGCCCGCCCAATCGGAGTCGGTGAAACCAACCAAAGCAAAGTCCGTGTCCCTTGGGTACCATAGTCCGAAGTGTGGGGTATCAACTAAATATCGAAAGATCCTCTTGACCGCCACAAGGTGGCTTTCCTTCGGACTTGCTTGAAACCGTGCACACATACCAACGCTCAACATGATATCCAGGCGAGAGGCACAAAGGTAGAGAAGCGAACCTATCATCGAACGGTAGAGCTTGGTATCCACCGCCTTGCCGCCCTCGTCAAGAGTGAGTTGACACTTGAGTTGCATCGGAGTTCCGATCCCCTTGGCGTCCTTCATATCAAAGCGCTTGAGCATGTCTTGGAGGTACTTCGCTTGATTGATGAAGGTGCCTTGTCGCATTTGCTTGATCTCGAACCCGAGGAAGTACTTGAGTTCACCCATCATTGACATCTCAAACCTATTTGTCATCAACATAGCAAACTCATCGTTGAATTTTGTGTTAGTAGAGCCAAATATGATGTCATCTACATAGAGTTGGCATACGAAAATCTCCCCATTGACCTTCTTAGTAAAAAGAGTGGGATCAATTTTCCCCACTTGGAAACCACGGTCTTCAAGCAACTCCTTGAGATGCTCATACCAAGCTCTAGGAGCTTGTTTGAGACCATATAGGGCCTTTTTGAGCTTGAAGACATGTTCCGGAAAATGGGGGTCCTCGAAACCCGGGGGTTGCTTCACATATACTTCCTCATGTAGAGGACCATTAAGAAAAGCACTCTTAACATCCATTTGTTGCAACTTAAAGCCATGATGTGAGGCAAAGGCCAAAAGGATACGGATGGACTCGAGCCTTGCAACGGGTGCAAAGGTTTCACCAAAGTCCACGCCTTCAACTTGAGAATATCCTTGTGCCACCAATCTTGCTTTGTTGCGGATGACCGTGCCACTTTCATCTTGCTTGTTCTTGAAGATCCACTTGGTGCCGATAACATTGCGGCAATGATCGGGTCGCTTCATGAGAGTCCATACATCATTCCTCTTGAAGTTGGTGAGTTCCTCTTGCATTGCATTCAACCAATCGGGATCGTTGAGAGCATCATCACCTTTGAGTGGTTCCACCCTGGAGACAAAGGCATGGTGTGCACAAAAGTTTGCAAGTTGCCTCCGAGTGGTGACATTTCTCTTTAGATCACCAATGATGTTTTGCAAGGAATGAGACTTGAGACACAAGTGTCTTGGAGTAGAATCTTCACGGCGAGTGTCGGCTTGAGGAGATAGATCTTGTGAGTCCTCTTGGCCTTCATCACGGTTTAGGTCCTCGCCTTGACCTCCATTGTCGTTGAAAGAGGCAACATGGTCATGAGATCTGGATGGTTCGGGGGTATAGGGAGTATTATTGTCCATGAAGACTCTCCCCGAACCACTCGGAGAAGAACTTGAAGCTTGACCTTGGTCACTTGATGTTGGGTGTTGAGGTAGACGAGCTTGCGGTGTATGTTGTTCTTGAGCTTGTTGAGGTGAACTTGGACTCGATTGTTGTTGTAGATGTCGAGGTTGATCTTGAGGTTGAGGTTGAACTTGAGGTTGGTGTAGAGGTTGGCTTGCATTTGTTAGATCAACGGAAGAAGCTTGGCCTTGTGGTGTAGATGGCTCCACTTGGGTGGAACTTGGTCCTTCCCCGGTACTCATAGAAGGTAGCGTTTGAGGTAGGCGAATGCCCACACTCATCCTTCCTATGGTATCCGGGGGAATTGCATCTCCTTTCTCACAAGAAGCACTTCGCTCCTCCAAAGATCTATCATCTTCATCGAACGTCACATCACAAGATTCTACAACACGTCCACTTGACTTGTTGAAGACTCTATAGGCGTGAGAATCCGTAGCATAGCCAACGAAAATTCCTTCTTGAGCTCTTGAATCAAACTTGGATAGGCGTGTGTCCTTGATAAGTATGTAGCATTTGCATCCAAAGACCTTGAAGTATGACACATTAGGCTTGTTGCCGGTGATCGAGGATCTCATATGGTGTCTTCTCAAGACCTTTGCGAAGATAGAGGCGATTAGTAGCATGGCAAGCGGTAGAGATAGCTTCCACCCAAAAATTGTAGTTGGACTTGTATTCCATCATCATGGTTCGAGCGGCTTCGATCAAGGTTCGATTCTTCCTTTCGGCGACCCCATTTTGTTGGGGAGTATATGGCGTGGAGTATTGGTGTTCGATTCCTTCCTCGCCGAGAAAGTCATCCAACGTGTAGTTCTTGAACTCCGTTCCATTGTCGCTCCTTATTGCGAGAATCTTGTTGTCGTACTTGCGTTGAACTTGGTTGGCAAACTCCATCATGGTCCGTTGAGTCTCACTCTTGTACTTGAAGAAGAATACCCAACAATAGCGTGAATAGTCATCAACGATGATGAGGCAATACTTCTTTCCTCCAAGACTTTCATGAGAAGGTGGACCAAAGAGATCAACATGTAGGAGCTCCAAGCATCTTGTAGTAGAGATGATGGTCTTGGCCTTGTGAGGAGCTCCATGCATTTTTCCTTGTACGCAAGCCCTACAAACACGATCCTTGCAAAAAGAGACATCTTCTTTTAGTCCGAGAATGTGGCCACCCTTGTGGAGACTTTGCAAAGTCCTCATGTTGACATGGGCTAGTCGGCGATGCCATAACCAACCATTGTCACCTTTGGCGAATAAGCAAAGAGCGGAAGATGTTGTCTTTCCGGAGAAATCGACAACATACAAACCGTTCTCTACATATCCAACAAAAGCTACATTGAGTGTCTTGCTCCACAAGAGGACCACCATATGTTCATCAAAGAATGTGCATAATCCCATACGAGCAATTTGATGAACGGAGAGTAAGTTGTAACCAAGGGTCTCGACAAGGAGGACATTCACAAGTGAGATGTCGGGTGTTACCACCACCTTGCCAAGACCCAATACCTTAGAGCATGTGTTGTCGCCATATCAAACGGTAGAGAGAGAAGGCACGAGGTCGACAACAATATCCTTCCTTCCGGTCATATGACTTGTGGCTCCACTATCAACCACCCATTTAGCGCCACCGGAAGCATGGTCCTACAAGGAATCAAGTCTTGGATTTAGGTACCCATTTTTCAATGGGTCCTAGCATGTTAGTAGCAAGGGGTTTGGGAACCCAAATAGTCCAATCAACATTGTCCTTTGGAGGACCAATAAAGCGAGCACGAATATGTCCATAGTAATCAACAAAAAGAACATGAGAAGGGTTGTTAGAGCCGGCGAAACCCGTCGAGGCGGAGTTGGACACTCCATCCCTTCTTGAGCTAGCATTGCTCCCTTCACGGTTGGTCTCCATGTTCTTCTTGTCCATCTTCTTCTTGGTCCTCCTCTTCCTCTTTCTCTTTGGCTTGGTAGCCACTCCTCCTTCATTGCAAGAGCCCTCTTTGGCTCCATCTTTGGCTTCAATGATTCCTTCCAAGTACTTGGCTTGAACTTGGAGTCTCTCCACCTTGGCCTTCAAGCGATTGACTTCATCTTCATGTTCCGGGTGTGGATGGCAAATATCGAACACTTGGACCTCCTTTGCCTTGTTCACCTGGAAGTGTTCCATCAATGCTTCTTCTTGGAGAGCGTTCAACTTCATGAGCAAGCGCTTGTCATTTTCCATATTGACAATGTCGCTCTCATGAGTGCAACATGCACGGTCCTTGCTCAAGGGAAAGTACTCCTTCAATGTTTCTTCTTGCATGGAGTTGATCTCCATGAGCTTGGCTTCCCTTCTCTTCAAGGCGGCAATTTGCTCCTCATGATCACAACATGTATCCTTCTCCTTGCTCATGCGGAGACACTCCACCAACGACTCTTCTTGCTTGCTACTCAAACTCAATAGCTTGGCCTTGGTGATCTCAAGAGCGGCAATTTCTTCTTCATGGTTGCAACATGAGGTCTTCTCTTTGAACAACAGGTAGTACTCATCCAAGGCTTCTTCTTGAAGAGCATTGACTTCCAAGAGGAGAGCATTGTGCCTCCTCAAGGAAGTAACTTGATCCACAAGCTCATCATGGGAAGAATCGGGGTCTTCATCGTCTTTTGCTTTGTTGGCTTCCTTGAGCGAGAGCATCTTCTTCTTGAGGTAACCAACCAACTCTAGAGCATGATCTCGATCCTTGGTGAGACGTGAAACAATAGCTTCATTCTTGTCTTCAAGCACAATGACACTAGCTTCAAGAGACATGCGAAGATTCCTTTCATCATCAAGCTCCTCCTTGAGATTGGCGAGCTCAAAGGCCGTTTTCCTTTCCAACTTCTCCCTCTTCTCAATAAGATCTTGTGCCGCACCAAGTTGGGCTAAGAGAGCCCCAACATGGATCTTGGTGTCCCCCTTCATGTTAGTGAGAAAAGAATCCAAGGAATCCAAACCCATAATCTCACGTTTAATGGTGAGACTAGTGGCATCATCAATATATGAGGCATTAGTCGAAGAGGATGGTTTGGAAGGGCATTTTACCTCCGTAGATACCTTTGCCATGAGGCACCGTGCATTGTTGGTGACGAGGTTCTCATTTGGAGAGTCGAAGAGGGAGGTAGAGGGAGTGGAAATGGCGATGGCGGCCACTCCCTCTCCTTCCTTGTTGGAGCGCTTGTCCTCATGCTCACCATCTTCATCGGAGGTGTACTCTTCACGGATGATGAAGGCTCTAGGCTTCTTGTTGGAGGAGACCTTGTCGTCATCGGACCTTGGGGAGAACTTGGAGAATCCCTTGGATAGAGGCTTGTACCTATCCTTTGGGATAAGCTTTCCACCATGATCTTCTCTTCTCTCAAACATACAATCCGCGACAAAATGATTCTTGTCACCGCAATTGTAGCATGTTCTTCCCCTTGTCCTTTCTCTTGGGCCCTTGGAGGGTCTTCTTGGAGAATCACGTGATCTTCTTGGTCTTGTGTTTTGGGACATGTTTCCATCCCAAAACTTCTTGGCGGAGAGAGCCATGTGCTCATGGTAGTTGAGCTTGAGATCATCCGAACCCCACTCAACGGGATCCTCATCACTTTCACTAGCTTCATGCACCTTCATCTTCAATGCAAGATTGGGCTTGCGGGAGTTGTGGGCGCGAGCAACAAGATCCTCCGCATTCTTCTTGGAGATGTCCATAGCGATGACTTCGCTAAGGACTTCATCGGATGTCATAGTACGGAAGGAGGCGTTTTGGCGGATGGCCATCAACTTCACTTCCTCATAAGGGAGGAGAGCGTTGTAGAACTTGCGCTTGATCCAATAGTCATCCACGAACGTTGCTCCAAGATCTTGCATTTGCACGGCAAGAGCGATGAGGCGTCGGTACATTTCTTCGGGGGTCTCTCCTTCAATCATGACGAAGTTGTCGGCCATGTTGTTCACTTCATCAAAGCAAGAGCTTTGGATGCTTGCATTGCCGAGGAAGAGCTTCTCAAGTTTGTCCCATGCTTCCTTGGCGGTCTTGAGCGAGCGGATATGAGCGCGGTCCTTGGGGGAGATGGCCATATGAATCATGTTGATGGCGGTGGCGTTGAGTTGGTCATCCACCACATCTCTCCTTGTCATCTTCTTGGGATCTCGTGGTGAATAGCCCTCCTCAATGATACGCCAAAGCTCGGTAGTAGCGCTGCGCACATGTGAACGCATTAAGAATTGCCAATTCTCAAAGTTGTTTGACTTGAGTAACGGTGGTGAACCATGCGACAAGATATGCGGCATTGGTATCGGAACGTTGATGGTGTAATCATTTGGTGGTGGCACCGCATGATAACTCCCTTGACGTTCCTCAACCCGTGTGTCATCATCCTTCCCTTTTGTTGAAAAGTGCCGGTATCCCCAAGCCCTTCCTTTTGTGTATCTTTTGTCGCTTCCGCGACAAAATCAACAAGAGGAAGGGTGTTGGCTTTTGGTGGTGGATCCTCGGCACTTGCTTTTGGAGAAGGGTTTGGTTTTTGAACCACCAACTCCATCATCATCGCCTTCATTTGGGCAACGATGGATGACTCCAATTTCTTGAGGTCATCCAACGTAGCCATCGTGGAATCGATGGGCGATGATGGAGCGGGTGGCTCAAGGGAAGGTGACCCATTCACAACCGTCTCTTGTTCGGCCATTTCTTAGGCGGTAAAGCCCGAGCAAGAAAACCTTGCTCTGATACCACTTGAACGGATCCTAGCGAACAAGAGGGGGGGTGAATGGCGCTACGGCAAATTTTAGTCTTTTTCAAGTTTTATGCAATGGAAGGTAAAGGTGTGACTTTTAGCAATGGGGGTGATCCTACAATGAAGCTAGAACATGTGCAACATGTAAAGGAATCAACAAGATAACAAAAGTGAGGAGCGAGACAACCAGGGGGCGCGAGGCGAGTCGAGGTTTGTTTCCCGCAGTTCCCTCCACTAAAGGAGGTACGTCTGTGTTGAGGAGGTGCTAGTCTCACACAAGAGACTAGGCGGCCACACCATGGAGGAAGGCCTCACCCTCTTCCTCGAGAGAGCTCCACGGAGGTGCTCTCCCTCTTCCACTAAGGCACCGGTCGAGGCGGTGATTCCTTCACAAGGTTGGGGCGAGCTCCACACACACAAGGATGCTCCCAACACCCTATGGAGCTAG
The DNA here is from genome assembly GCF_019359855.2 of Lolium perenne. Classification (NCBI taxonomy): domain Eukaryota; kingdom Viridiplantae; phylum Streptophyta; class Magnoliopsida; order Poales; family Poaceae; genus Lolium; species Lolium perenne. The sequence continues at coordinate 211,806,711 of NC_067250.2, read as the reverse complement.
TACATCACCAAGCTAGACTCCATAGCTGCACATCTCCAATGCTCCACCATAGGAACCCATCACCAATGCTCCACCAGAGGAACTCTTCCAATGCTCTACCAAGAAACTCTCCAAGGCTCCACCAAAGGAACTCCCCAATGATCCACCAAAGGAACTCTTCTCCAAGATCCACCAAAGGAACTCTTCTCCAAGATCCACCAAAGGAACCCTACCACCAAGATCCACTAAGGAATAGCTAGTATTTGTGAAATCTCTCTTGGTAGAACTATATATCGGGGTCTCCTCCACCTATCCTCAAAATTAGGGCAAGATTGGTTGGAGGGGGAAGGAGATCCACAAGGATTAAGCTCAGCAACAATGGAGGAGAGAGAAGGGGAAGAGATAAAATCGGGTGGGGAAGAAGGGGCCCTTAAATAGGCTCCTCCAAATCCAACCGTTATGCCCAGATTTGGCCTAAACGGTACTACCGCTTTGGAGTAAGCGGTACTACCGCCCTGAGTTCGAAATCACCCCAGATCTGGTCAAAGGACCCAGAGCGGTACTACCGCCCGCAGTACCGCTCGTGGTACCGCAATAGGGTCCAGACCTTACTGGATCCAGAGCAGTACCAGGGCGGTACCGGAGCGGTACGACCGTAACGTGTTACGGTACCTCAAGCGGTACCTTGAGCGGTACTACCGCTCGTGAGCGGTACTACCGCCCCAGGTACTGCAGGGGTACCGCAACTTGTTCTGGGGGACGAATTCAGCACAGACTCAGAGCGGTACCGAGGGCGGTACCTATAGGGGTAGCGGTACTACCGCTACAGGTACCGGTAGTACCGGCCTGGCTAAATCTGGTTTTCTTCCCTTTTTCTCTCCAACTTTGTTACCTCGCTAAACACACACAAAACCGGAAAACCTATCAACTACGCTTCAGTCTTCCGATCTTGACGCGTCTGGCAAGGTCACCGTGTACTTGCAAATCTAACAATGATACTCAAGGCACACGGTGAGATTACTCAAGTGTTGTCATCAAACACACAAAACATGGGATATGAATTTTGCTCTTACAGTTTCACACTACTAGGAAATGCCTTACCGCCGGCGTCCCAAAATGCCTTACCGCCGACGTTTTCGCATTCGCCGGCGATCACCTCGCCGGTGGTAATGTATTATCGCCGGCGTTTTCCAAATTGCCGGTGGTAACTGCCGTTATCCCCGGCGCTTTCCCCGAATCGCCGGCGGTAATGACTTAGCACAGGCGGTTTGCAAATTCGCCGGGGGTAATCTGCTGCAGCGCTGGCAATTTCAATTTCGCCAAGGGTACAGTTTAGGGGCGCTGGTGGTATTGATTACAGTATTAAAAAAAGAAAACTCGAAATATACACCAGAATACACACAGAATACACAGTATACACCAGAATACACAGAATACACAGAATACAGTTATATAGAAAGTCCCAAATGTTCATAACATGCATGCATTCCTAACACAAGTTTAGATACTAGATAGTTGACCATATGGTTCAAACTCAAAGTAGCACACGATACACAAATACATATAAGTCCAGTGTCGATGACCTAGCTAAACAACAATGACATAATAAACTAGAGAGACGGTGGCGGCAAGCAGCATCACGATGAAAGGGGTCCTCCACATCTCCCTCCTCTGTCCCGCTCGAAAGTTGGCGTATCGAGTTTCCGCCTCCTCCAAAGTGGTGTACCCCTTGTAGCTGTTGCCGCTGAAACGGTGGACCTGCCTCCTACAGTCTTCCCAGTCCTCGTAGACTCCAGGAACCCTGCCGTGGTAGACGACATAGTACGTCATCTATGCAAACACAGAAAAAAGAAATGAAAGTTGTTAGTACATTAGTAGAGAGAGATATAACATAGAGTAGTGCAAAGAAAAAGAATGGAAATTACTTAAGTAATTTTATGACTAACATTTGCAAAGGACAAAAGTGTTTGAGTCAAGTCGGCTTCGGCGGGAAGGGACGGATGCCCTCGAGCGTGTTGAATGTTCTGTCGTCACATCCATCTTCTAATCGGCCTTCTATCTCGGCCTTGGAAAGTGCGGGACCATAGTGGAACAAGCCACCATTACCGCAGACATCCCTCCAGAGTATTGTGCAAATGGTCCGCTGGATGGCACAGAACTCGGCTCTCACGTTTTCATCAGTGGTGTCCGCCATGTTCACGAACATCCGCTGAAGACTGGATGGCAACAAGAGATCGTTCTGAGACCTTACAATCGACCTCATCTGTAGGATGGCAAACCAGGCCTCCATCCCATTGTCATGCGCCGATTGCTTGAGGCAGGGGAACTTGGTTATGTGGTTGCACACATAGCAACCTTTCACTTTCTTCTCATGCCTGATTTCTACTCATGTCCTCGTCGGCCGCATGTTCTTCCAGGCCTTCTTGATCACCATCAACGTGTGCGCCATCCTCTTCAACCTCGTCTCCATTGTCGTGTGGGGCATCCTCTCCATCACCTTCGTTATCATCATCTCCACCATCATCATCTCCATCATCATCACCATCGATATCATCATCTCCATCATCACTCATCCACTGAGTATGCCCCTCCATGAAACTATACCTGAGCAGGTGTTGATTCACTATGCCTGAGAACGGGGTCAAACAATGATCCTAGCTTGCATCTTCGACAAGGACACATTATATCCTTTCGCTTTTTTTGATACATGTCGGCCGTCACGCGTTCCACGTATCTATCCATGACGCTTTCCCTCATCGCGATGACCATCGCCGCCTACAAGACAAGATAATTGATTACACCGCCGTCTCGGTTTTCACGGAAAAAATTCGGCATGACCTTTGCTAAATATTGTCATGCTGGAGTTCCAAAATTCGCCGGAATGGAAGTTAATCAACATTCCGGCAAAACATTGGCAACTCAATGTTCCTGCACGCGTAAACAAATGCAAAACAATGCATTTACATATATGGACCACCTTTTGCCACCACTAGTGATATAACCACGAATTTTCGCCAACACATGAACATTCCACTCATTTAGTTATGTACCTATTAGTTGACGCGACGTCCAAAAGCACCGGAGAGACGCCACACGTCGACTTTAATGCTTGAGAGATCTAGAGATCTAAGAAATGGAGAGATCTAGCTAGATCTAGTGGAAAAGGTGGTGGGAGGAGATAGATCTAGATCTAGATTATGCAAATCATGCTAGAGGGGCTAGGTAGTGCATGATTTGCTCAAATACATCATATTTTATTGGTTGAAATAGCTAAAATGGGTGGGGGAATGAGCTAACTAGTGCTTGGGTTGATTTGCCATCACATATGAGTGTGTGTGGGTGGTGGTAGGTGGCTGGTCGTCCTAAATGGACATGCCCAGGTTACCGCCGATGCCTACAAACGAAATTGCCAGCGGTAGGGCCCGTTACCGCCGGCATCTGCTGGCCGAAGACGACGGCGGTAAGTTAAGGCCTGGTGGCCCACCCTGGCTCGGCGATACCGCCGGCATCTACTGCGCACGTTCGCCGGTGGTACAGCCCAGTATCCCTGGCGCTTTGGGCCCAATTCGCCAGCGGTAAGGCTAGGCCCAAATGGGACCCCACGGCCCATTGCACCCCCGGCGCCTCCGTTTCCATTTCGCCGGCGGTAATGGAGCCACCCCCGGCGCCGTCCTACCTATTTCGCCGGCGGTACTGTTAGGCCGCCCTGGAAGGTATTACCGCCGGCATCTTCAGCTCGTATTTGCCGGCGGTAAGGAGTGCGGCTATAAGCCTTTTCCTAGTAGTGTCAAGATCCTTAACTTTATCTAGTTCATAGGTTTCAATTGTTGCTTATGACCTTGAGATATGCACCTCTCGGTTTTCAGCTCTTGTCTTAGGAGGTTGAATCTCTGTTCTTTATCATTCAAATGATATTCTAATTCCTCAATGGACTCGTCCTTTTCTTTGAGGGAGTCCATCAAGAAATCAAACTTGACAAGAGCATTACCACGAAGAGTGCATCTTACTTTGTAAAGTTCCTTAAGCATAGCTAACTCTTCTTGATTTTCAGTTTCATCATCAAGAACACTAGATAAAGAAGGTGGGGATTCCATTACCTTTGTTTCTCTTGCCATTAGACAAGAGCCGACGATTGCGGAGGAGGGAGAGTCATTGGAGTCTTCATCTTGAGTTGTTCTTGCCATTAAGGAAGAACCAATATCATTCTCCGTGGAGTAGTCCTTGGAGTAGTCATATGTGAAGAGTGACCAGGGCTTGGAGAAAGCCAAGCCGGCCACTCCGGCCTCCTTCTCCCCATCTTCCTCTTCTTCATCGGAAGTGTACTCAGCCCCAACAAAGGCTCTTCCCTTGTTCTTCTTGTATCGATCATTGATTGGGTTTGTCTTCAATCTTGGCTTGATTCCTTTGACAAACTTTGGCTTGTCAACCCTTTTCTCATAAGGGCGCTCATTTGCAAAGTGACCATCTTCATCATAGTTGTAGCAGGTTCTCTTCTTCTTCTTCTCATTGAAGAACGTTGGGAATTTGCCTTGTACTTCTTGGCAAAGAAAGCAAAGTCTGTAGCAATATCACTAGTTGAAGTCATCTCTTCATCTTCTTCAATTTCATAGACTTTTTCTCTTTCATGGTCAGCTCTAGCCTTTAGGGCAAGGTTATGTGAGGCTTCATCAATATGGTTCATCGCCATGAGCCTTTCTCCTGTCTTGGCCATGTTCTCATTGGCTGCCACATAGGAGACTAGATCATCTCCGTTCAGATCGGCGCTCTTGGTAATGATTTGCAAGTTGAGTGCAAGATTGGTGTCCTGTTGCTTGACTGCAATCATGGCAATGACCTTGGACTTTATGAATGCTTCATTCATATCAATACCATCGTTGTATTTCTCACATCCAAGGCCCTTGACCTTCAATCTCAGAGCACCAAGCCTTCCATAGGCATCGACCAAGGATTCTCCTTGTCTAATCATGAACATGGTTGCCTCAGTCTTTGCTGACTCATGGAGAGCTGATTGGATCAGATCGGTTCCCTCTTGGAGTACTACGATCCGATCGCACAACTCTTTAGCGGAGTCAATGTCATTGACTTGATCAAGAAGCTTACGTTGATGCTACTCCTGGTCTTGTCACGTGCGGAGCCATTGAGTTGCCGGTTGTAGAGATCCGGTTGAGGTCAACCGAATGAGATCTTGTGGCTTCCGGTATCCATCAACAATGATCTCCCACAACTCCACACTGCAGCTGCGAATATGAGACTCCATAGAAGATTTTCAAAAATGAAAGTGAGTTCCATCAAAATGGGGAACATTCCCACTATGGTTTATATGAGGCATGGGTAAAGTGTTTTTGGGATATTCATGGTTGACTTGATGGAAACCTTCCGGAGGAACCGAAGTCCCACTAGAGGTTCCACTAGTTAGGTTCTTAAGCATGGCAGTCATTTGTGCCATTTGGCTTTGGACTTCATCCTCCTTCAACTTTTTCTCAGCATCATATGCCAAGAATCTAGATTTCATCTCCTTAACTGAAAGGGTAGAATCTTGATCCAGACCCTCGAATAGTTTATCCATCTCACTCTTAAGGCTGTGAAGCCCTTAAAAAGAGTCCAGGCTCTGATACCAATTGAAAGTTCAGAGATGGTAAACCTAGAGGGGTGAATAGGTTTCTACAGATTTTAGTTCTCTCTTTGCAATATTAGGCTTTGCGGAATATAAAGGTGAGCCTAATGCAAACTAGGTGAGACAACCTATATGAGGATACAAGAAACTCGAGCACGAAGGCTCTCACAGGCAGTTATATCACAAGTAAGGAGTTCGGTTAGAGATAACCGATAGCACGCGGAGACGAGGATGTATTCCCGTGTTCCCTTCCTTTGCAAGAAGATACGTCACATTTGGAGGGGTGGAGGTCCCACGAAGGATTCCCCAACGCCACGATGCTCGGCCTATTCTCCGGAGCCTATCCCACGAAGGAATAGCTCACTCGCTTGTGGTAGACTTTGAGGTAGCCTCCAAACCTTCACAATCTTGTCAGGAGCAAATCCACAACCCGGATGCTTCCGGGCCTCTCTTGCCCACCTAGGGTTTCAAAGGAACCCTAGAGAGCAAGTTTCTTGATGAATACAAGGGGGAATAAGATTTGGCTCGGTAGAACGGTAGATCGGGGCCTCCTCTATCTTTTCCCTGGAGGGATTTGAGTTTGGGTGGAGGAGGAGGTAGATCTGAGGCTTTTGGTGTTTCTAACAATGGAGTATGTGAGAGAGAGCTCAAGAACAACTTGTAGTGTAGTGCTCTAACTGTTCAGAGGTAGGAGAAGGGGGTTTTATAGTGCCACTTGAAATCTGGCCGTTGGAACTTTCCACCTCAGCTTCTTCTTCGAGGAGCCCGGTCAACCTGACCTGGGACCGGACAGTCCGGTGCAGGGGCCAGTCAGACCAGGCCAGTGACCGGACCTTTCGGTCCAGACCGGAGCTGAGAATACTGTTGGCGCAGGGGCGCCCGGTCCACCGCCTGGTCCGACTGGGTGCATGACCGGATCAGGCCGATCCAGACCGGGCCTCGAACTGGACCCCGACCGAGAACCTCCGCTGGCTTACTGGATATGACCCGAATGGCACCAGTCCATGGGCCGATCGGCGCCGGGCTGGCCGGTGCCAGGGCCAGTCTGACCGAGCCATTGGCTGGACAGGTGCTGAAGAAAGCTTGTTTTTCGTCGAAGTGAGGGGGTCTCCCATTGTCTTCTTGTTCCATTGATACACCATTTTACCTCTTTGCACTACTAGGAAAAGCCTTATTGCCGGCGCACCAAAAACGGCTATTGCTGGCGCACCAGAGCCCGCTGGTGGGAACAGGCCGGTGGTAATGAGTTACCGCCGGCGCACCAGCAGGTGCGCCAACAGTAAAATGAATTATCCCCGGCGAACCAGGCCAGGTGCGCCGGCGGTATGATTTTTCATTTTTTTTAAAAGGCCGATCTAGATCTAGATCTAGCTCGGGTTCGTCCTCGAAAACCATGAAAGTGGGTCTGTCGTTGTTGCGCCGAGGTAGGAGTAGGAGGAGGTGTAGGAGGCCGGAGGTGGAGGTGGAGGTGGAGGAGGAGGTGACCGGAGGTGAAGGAGGAGGAGGAGGTCACCGGAGGGTGGATGTCACCGGAGTAGGAGGAGGAGGTGGAGGAGGAGGTGGAGGAGGAGGAGACCCGAGGTGTAGTATGAGGAGGAGGAGGAGGAGTATGTCACCGGAGGGAGGATGTCACCGGAGTAGGAGGAGGTGGATGTCACCGGAGGAGGAGGCCCGAGGTTGAGGTAGCCGGAGGAGGCCCGAGGTTGAGGTCGCCGGAGGAGATCATCGTCGTCGGAGGAGGGGGAGTAGGAGGAGCCCATCAGGGAGGAGAAAAGGAGGAAGGAGAAGAGGAGGAGGAGGAGAGGAGGAGGAGGAGGAGGAGGAGAAGTGGAAGAGGAGGAGGAGGAGGCTAGTATCCACCTATATAGTAGAGGTTACTGCCGGCGCACCTAGTATGGTGGTGCGCCGGGGGTACTTTTTAATTTTTCTCATCCAAATCTAAAACCTCAATTTTTTTAATTTTTCTACATGTCGCCGCGCCGGCGGTAAGGGCTCAATTTTTTTTGATCTGGTATGGTCCCCTTCGAACTTTATCGCCGGCGCATCTTTTTTGCTTGTGCGCCGGCAGTAAGACACCATCGCCGGCGCGGCGACATGTAGATGCGCCGGCACTATTTGCCACCGGCGCATGGATTTGCTGGTGCGCCGGTTGTGCTATTTCCATCAATAGGCCTTTTCCTAGTAGTGTTGGCTAATACCTGGGAATAATCTCATAGGCATGTATTAGACCAAATACTCTAAATACCCTTACACCTAGTGTCAGCCTCTAGGTACAAGAAAGGTGTGATATCTCGATTATTTTTTACCATTGATATTACGGGATATTTACCTTTTTTTATCCCCTCCATTTAATTTTGTCCTTGTTATAACTTTGAGGGACGCTGACGCTACTGGCTGATGGGTCCCGGATGTCAACCTCCTTGTACAAGAAACTTGAGATATCATGATTTTTTTTACATGTCATATTGTGGGATACTTGCCTTTTTTGAATCCCTTCCGTTTGATTTTACATTTTAAACCTTGTACAATAAATATTGTATTTCGCTCTGAGCTATTGCAAACAGATAAATTAAATATTTATTTTTACATAAACAAACTTATATGCTGAATCTACTTGTTTTTTTGTTTTTCTGAATCATTGGACTTTCCTGTTTTGGAGTGTGCTGAAATTGCACGAGTCAAATGGCGTCCAGCAGGATAGTTCGAAGGTCCAGATGGCCAGATGCGGCCCAATTGAAATATTTTTTACTCCCTTTTTTGGCGGAAATAGTTTTGCCAATCCTCTTTGGAATCAAAGAAGGACATGATACTAGAAGGTTGCAATCCTCTTTCTGCAAAGGTTGTATTTCTAGATACCTAAGGTGGATTCGAATCTGCCGTGGTTCAGGCAGCTCAGGTAAGCCTTCTTGCACTGCTTAATTGAAGTTTTTTAAAGCAAGGTCAAGACATGTGGCTCGGTGTAATGAATCTATTTGAATCATGTTGTGGGTTCAATATGCTAGTTCTCTAACGCCTCAGCCAAAATAAAAATTAAAGTTTTTTTCTAAAACAGAAATGCAAATTAAGATGAACACAATCATTAGTTGTCATAATAGCTGATCATACATACATGCTTGGTAAGAGCAAAAGCTTGCCACAGTTTTACCACCCATACAGTTAATTAGCAGTTTAGATAAGATAACCTTATATAACTATAACTACAAATGCATTTGCTAAGGGCTCATGGGACAACAGAACTAGACAACCATGAACTTCATGACCAGCATGTCGCAGTGGCATCGACAGATCTTGACCGTGAACTTTGATAATATGCGAAGTTAATTTGGCACCGTCAATGAACTTTTTCCACTTCAAATAACAGCCAAGCAGCCATCTGTGGGACTGACGGAGTACCGTCCCTCCATGGTGAGACCTTCACTCGTCATGACGAGGGATATCTTGCCCCTTCGGCCGGCATTGAGATTCTTGGAGATACTTTTAGGCAATTTCTGATTCAAAGCAAGAGATAACACCAAAAATTAGTCAATGGCACTAATGCACTGAACCATGTGAGACTTTGAGCAGAGAAGATTTCAAGATAAGAGTAGTTATGTTGTCATATACTCACGAACATAGCCTTGAGATGCATCCTGGTCACCACATGGGTGGCTATTAATATGACCTCAGACCTCGGTGATCTGGCTGGAGCTGCTGCAGGAGCCTGGTGGTACACGAGCTGATGCAGGAGCCTGCTGGGCAGGTACAGTAAACGAGACCTCTAGAGGAACCGGTGCTGATGCAGGAGCCTGCTAGGCAGATGTAGTATACGGGGCCTCTACAGGAACTGATGTTGATGTAGGGGCCTGCTGGGTAGATGCATTAAATGGGGCTGGTACAGGAACCGGTGCTGATGTAGGAGACTGGGAAGCCAGTGTTTGTGCCCTTAGTGACATCCGTTCCTATTCCGTCAGGGGATCTGCGGCTTTGATCATGTTAAATCCAGCTAGCTAGAACAGAGAGAATGGTTTAGAACATCTGCTTGGAATGTAGTAATCAAAGGATTTGAGTACAAGAAAAGTTACATATTATATATTTGGAAGTGTCTCCAGCTCAGCAGTTACATATATCTGCCATTTTGAGTTTCTGATCCTCAGCTCGTCGCCCTTCTTCAGACCATAGTCAAACGTGAACTTTCTCCAGTCATGTCCATACAAATATGTGATGGCATGCGTCTTGTAGACATACACCTCATAGACCATTTAGGTGTTCATCAATTTGCCATTGCCATGCATAGTGAAAGACCCTTCATGCGGATAGATCTGGTTAATCATTGGACGAATTTCACAAGGTACAGTCTGCATGTGAAAATTGATACTAAGGTAAGAAGCAGGAAGATTGAAAATAAGACTTCACTATACGCCAATTCATGCTAAACCACTAAGAATACATACATGTAGCTCTGTGAAGGAGTTATTACAAAGGTAGATACAACCATAAGAGGTGTTATAGGCGGGGTATGTATATGGGCCCGCCATAGTCCGCAAGCTCATCATCGGGATGGTGAAGGAAACATGGGCGGTACTACTGGCACTACCAGGAAAAGGCCTAGCCGTAAGATTGACATCAGTGGCACACCATGAAGGCCGTGCGCCACTACTATTTAGCAGTGGTGCACCACAAAACGGTGGGCCACTGTTACAAATGTAGTAGTGGTGCACCTTGTTTGTGGTGCGCCATTACTAATTCCTGGCAAGAGGGCAGCTCCGACCCCAACCTAATAGTGGCGCACGTCGGCGAGGTGCGCCACTGCTACTTTGCTTACATATGGCGCATGGCATAGTGGTGCGCCACTGCTAGGAGGTGGCTAGGGCCCCTTTAGAGATGAGAGCCTTAGCAATGGCGCACTGCCACGGTGCGCCACTACTAGCTATGGCGCACCACCAACAAGCTGCGCCACTGCTAAGTTGGGCAGGGCGTGGGGTGCAGGTACCAGGTGAGTAGTGGCGCACCACTAAGCAGTGCGCCATTGCTATGTCACCCTAGCAGTGGCGCACGGCTAGGTGGTGCGCCACTGCTTACCTGGGACCATTTCCTGCTTTTCCCCCTCCACCCATGTGCCACCCACTTTCCCCAAACACTCGTCCACCACCACCTCCCACAAAATCTGGATCTGGTCGTGTTGCCCCTCCTCCCCACCTCATTTTCACCTCTTCACTCACCCAAATTAAGTGGTAAACTTAATTTTCTTGGTAGGTAAGTAAGGGTGAAACTTTCTATAGCTCAATACCTACTCAATCTCAACTTTTTTCCTCATCCAACAATCTCGGTCTCTCCGTATCGGTAACTTTGTTGGTTTTATGCTTTGTGTGTGACCGGTTATGATCGTCTTGCACATGTGTGTGTGCATATATGTTATGCGAAGCTCCGCATGTGTTGTGCATGCGCGAAGCGTCACGTGCATATGTGTGTTGTATGCGAAGCCTCCGCATGTGTTGTATATGCGAAGCCTCCACACATGTGTTGCATGTTTTTGTTTGCAGGCATTAGAAATGCGATGGAGTTGCCAATATTTTGCCGAAACGTTGATTCATTTCCGTTTCGGTGAATAATGGGCATACTACGCATATACATACGTCCTATTTTTAGGGAAGGTCATTCCAAAAATTTCTTTTGGTATACTAAGATATCCATTTTCTCTATACCCGCAGGCGACCATGCTCCGCATGATGAGTGAAGGCGTTGTGGCTAGGTTTTTGAAAGCCGCGACGGCCGAGATGATTAAAAATAACCAAAAGGAGATAAGATGTCCGTGTCGAAGATGCAAGTTGACGAGCCTTATGGACCCTAAAGCCGATATGGTGCGGGACCACCTTCTCATGCGTGGTTTCATGGATGGATATTGGTGGGAAGGCGATGAATTTGTCCATGGGATTACAAGAAATAAGGAAGGAGGTGAGCACCATGTAGAAGATCCCGGACATGATCAGGATGTAGAAGATCCCGGACATGATTAGGATGTAGAAGATCCCGGAGATGATCATGATCACAATGTAGGAGATCCTGGACCTGATGATGAGGAAGATCAAGATGGAGGTCATCATGACGATCATGGAGATCATGGACCATCGTCGATGGACTGGGTGCAGGACCCTTATCTTCAAGAGCTGCTTCTCAAGCAGACGAGTATCGCAAGAGCTACCGCCCGAGAGAAAGCCAAGATGGATCAACTGGAGGTAGACGCGGTTACTCCATTGTATGAAGGATGCAGGCCGGAGGATACCCACCTGAAAGTAACGCTCATGGCTCTGGAGATGAAGGTAAAGCACAAAATGACCGACACATCCTTCAAAGACAACGTGTCATTCTGGCACGAACGTCTTCCCAAAGGTAACACGTGTCCGACTAGTATCGAGGAGGCTAAGAAAATCGTGTGTCCTCTGGATTTACCGCACGTGAAATACCATGTGTGCTTGAACGATTGCATCATTTATTGGAACGAGCACGCGGAGTCTACCATATGTCCGGAGTGCGGCGTCAGTCGGTACAAGAAGGGGAAGAAAGCTCCTCGGAAGGTGGTGTGGTACTTTCCGATCACTCCTCATCTGCAGCGGTATTTCGTGGACCCTAAGCAAGCAAAGCTAATGCGCTGGCACGCGGAGATGAGGAAGGGAGAAGATGACGCAGATGATCCGGACAAAAAGAAAAAGGACAGGATGTTGAGACACCCTTCGGATGCTAGCCAGTGGAATGCGTTGAACCTCGAGTACCCAGAATTTGGGGACGATCTTAGGAACATAAGGCGGGGCGCGAGCACCTATGGAGTCAATCTGTTTGGCAGCCAGCGCAGCACGGATAGCACCTGGCTCGTGTTTGTGTGGATGTACAACCTCCCCCCTGGTTGTGCATGAAGAGGAAGTACATTCAAATGAGTATGCTAATTGAAGTGCCAAAACAACCAGGGAATGACATCAATCTGTATATGGGGCTTCTGAAAGACGAGCTAGCCACGCTATGGGACACGCCTGCCAATACGTTGGACACCGCCGCGGAAGAATATTTCCCTATGAGAGCCGCACTGCTCACGACGGTGCACGACTTTCTCGGTTACAGATATGTCGCGGGGCAGGTGGTCCACGGATTCAATGCATGCGTCAGGTGCATGGACGACACAATGTACCGCCAGCTAGATAGAGATCCCGGGTCCTCGAAAACGGTGTTCATGGGACATCGAAAGTGGCTTCGCGAGGACGACCCATGGAGGAAACGCAAGGATCTGTTTTATGGTCAAGACGAACCCCAAAGACGGCCACGTACGAGAAGTGGCGAGCAAATAGACGAGCTATTGAATAATTGGAATGAGTGCCCACCGCCGGGAAAGAAACGAAAGGCGCCGGAGCCGCTGCTTAAGGTATGGAAGACGAGGTCTGTTTTCTGAGACTTGTCGTACTGGAAGATCCTCCGTGTGCCTCACAGCCTTGATGTCATGCACATCACGAAGAACGTGTGCGAGAGTCTGCTGGGTACCCTCCTCAACATGCCAGAGAAGACCAAAGATGGGCCGAAAGCAAGGTACGACTTGTAATCCATTGGGATCAGGGAGGAGCTTCCCGCGGTACGCCCTAATGATGATGATGATGATGATGATGACGATGACGATGATGAGGCGGAGGACACGCAAAGTCGTCGCAAGGGCAAAAAGGCCAAGAAGATCGAATATTACTGCCCCCCCCCCCCCCCCCGCGTGCTTCATTCTAAGTCAGAAGGAGATCGAGCAGTTTTTCGACTGTCTCCTAGGAGTAAAACTTCCTTACGGTTACGCGGGGAAGATAAGCAGGTACCTAGAAAAAAGCGAAGCAGAGGTTCAGCGGGATGAAGTCTCACGACTGTCACGTGCTGATGATGCAGATACTTCCGGTTGCAATCTGTGGGATCATGGATGTGCACGTCCGTGAAACGCTTTTTGGCCTATGCAACTTTTTCGACGTCATCTCTCGGAAGTCTGTTGGCGTGAGGCAACTTAGAAGGCTACAGGAAGAGATCGTGGTGATACTGTGCGAGCTTGAGATGTACTTCCAGCCCACATTCTTCGACGTTATGGTGCATCTGCTGGTACATATCGTGGAGGATATCATCCAACTGGGGCCGATGTTCCTGCACAACATGATGCCGTTCGAAAGGATGAATGGTGTCATCAAAGGGTACATTCGCAACAGGGCACGTCCAGACGGGAGCATAGCCAAGGGCTTTCTGACCGAAGAGTGCATCTCCTTCTGCACGAGTTATCTAGAAATCAAGAATCCCGTCAGTCTGCTCGTAAACAGTCACCTCGGGAAGCTCGCTGGATGGGGTCACCGCGAGGGTAGCCGCGATATGTATGTCGACTTCAAGGGTCGAATCGCCGACTTTGAAAGAGCAAACCTAGTCGCGCTACAACACATAGACGTTTTCGATCCTTGGGTGGTAGAGCACAAAACCTTCATCGCCACGACGTACAATGATTAGGGCCAACAGAGGATGGACAGAGATATAATCAAAGAGCACAACTCAACCTTCACGCGGTGGTTCAAGGACAAGATGCTGACGTACCCTATAGACGAGGATTCTTCTGCGAAAGAAAAACTCATATTCGCCTTGTCACAGGGCGCCGAACACAACCTGATGACATTTCAGGCGTACGATATCAACGGCTACACATTTTACACCGAGGAAAAGGACATGAAGAGTGATTATCAGAATTCCGGGGTAACGATGGAATCCTACACCGGTGACATCAAGCAGAGATACTACGGAAAGATCGAGGAGATCTAGGAGCTGAGCTACGCCGGAGAGAATGTGCCGATGTTCCGTGTCAGGTGGGCCAAGAACGTCGTAAAAGAAGACCGACATTTCAACACCATGGTTATACCCGAAGCCAAATCCAAGACAGCGGGCGCAAAGGTCACCGCGAAATATGAGCCATGGGTACTAGCTTCCCAAGTGGACCAATGCTTCTTCATTACCGACCCATAGAAGCCCAGCCGTGTTGTCGTGAGGTGAAGCAAAAGGAGCATCATCAGAATGGATGGAGCCGCCAACGAGCTAGACTTCGACCAGTACGGAGATCCGAAGATGGAAGATGACAACGACGATGATGAAGAACCATACACAACAAGAAGAAGCAGGACCACCCTAACTAAAGGCCGTCCATTCAAGAGAAGAAGTCTAGGAGTTCCGGGGCTAAATTATTCAACCGCGAGAAAGAAGGGCAAGAAGATTGTGAAAAGATAATTATGTATCATTTTCTTGTATGAATAATGGATGTCATATTGTTAATCTACACATTGTACCGATCAAAATAGACATATAATTTATATTTTTGGATATTTTCTAGATTCTATAGTATTTTAAATATTCTACATAATTATAATTATTTATGCCTTTTATTTTGGTGTATTATGCTATTTATTATAGTGTTAAATCAATTTAATAAAAAAGTGAAAAAATTGGGGCCGCCAGGGTTCGAACCTGGCCGGCTAGGGTAAACCAAACAGGGGGAGCTAGCCATTGTGGTACAGTGCGATTCTTGTCAACTGTAGGTGCCGCACGCGTTTTGACCTAAACCTAAAGAGGCAGTGGCGCACCCCTAGAGGTGCGCCATTGCTAAGCCTCATAGTGGAGCACCCCTAGAGGTGCGCTATTTCTAAGGGGAGTCGGGGACTTAGCAGAAAATCCCCTTCTTCCCCATCCCGACCAGATACCACGCCTCCCTCTCCCTTTGCCTCCTCTCCGACGCCACCTCCACCGACGCCCCCCTCTGCGACGCCACCTCCCACCGGCGCCTCTCTTCGCCGCGCCCCCTAAGCAACGCCACCTCCCACCGGCGGCCGCCACCCCTCCCCTAAGCGACGCCACCACTTCTCACGCGAGCGACCGTCGCGCAGGTACATCCCCCTCAATTCACCACCCCGCCGGTGGTCACCTCCTCCCTCGATTCACCTCCCCACCCGCCTCACGTCCTCTCCCCCACGCAGATCCTCCTCATCCGCTTTGCCGCCACGCCCCCGGAGCTCACCGCCACGCAGATCCTCTGCCTCGAGCCCTCACCGCCACGCCCCCGGAGCTCGCACGACGGCCCCACGACGGCCTCGATCCGCGACGAACTCTGCATCGCTAACGCCACCACGACGACCTCCCCAACCAACAGCTCAGTGTGAGCTCCCGATGCTCCTCCTCCTCCCTATGCTCTGTAATTGCTCAAGTACTCTGCTGTTCATCAAATCAAGGTTAAATAAGTTATATTGCTGGGAGAGTATAATTTACACTAGTTGGGTGAGGAAATTGAATTGTCATTCTTGCAGTATTGCATTACAGATATATTTTTTGGTTGCCTATGTTTCCATTCCATTGTAAAATCATTCATTTTGTTATAGAGCACATTGGCAAACCTTCAAAATGCCAAGTGGTTTGTGTTGTTTTTCTGGCTTGTTGATAATGATGAATGTATCATGTACAGAGTATGGTTTAGATGTCACATTGGGTATGATGTATATAGAGAGTGAGAGAGCAGAGTTATTGTAACAAGTGTAATTTTTTTTAGTTGCTAGGTTGCTTGCTGCTGCTATGTGCTTGCTAGGTTGCTTGCTGCTGCTATGTGCTTGCTAGGTTGCTTGCTGCTGCTAGGTTGTTAGGTTGCTTGCTTGCTGCTGCTGCTAGGTTGTTAGGTTGCTTGCTGCTGCTGTTGCTGCTAGGGCTTGCTAGGTTGCTTGCTTGCTGCTGCGTGCTTGCTAGGTTGCTTGCTTGCTGCTGCTGCTATGTGCTTGCTAGGCTGCTGCTATGTGCTTGCTATGTGCTTGCTTGCTGCTGCTGCTAGGTTGCTTGCTTGCTTGCTGCTGCTGCTAGGTTGATAGGTTGCTTGCTGCTGCTAGGTTGTTAGGTGCAGGAATGCTCTCTGTAATTTTGATTTCACAAAAGGAGTTCATAGGAATGCAGCTAGTTCTTTGTAGTTTAGTTTTACCATTTATTTTGTTTCAGATGTAGCAAGCAAGGAAGGGGGAAAAGCTGTTTTTGTTCCAACTGTCCATACTGTGTGACTTTACCATGCAACCAATGCCTCACACACACTAATTAGCAGTATACTGGTTCATTCTCTGGTTTAGTTTATAAAAAGAACAAGTGCTATTGAAATTTGTTCTCTGGTTTGAAATTTAGTTCTAACTGCTGATGCTCACAGTATTCATTTTGATGTTTACAACACTAGTTGTAGCAGCACCTGACCGCCACGCGCACCTTGGAGCAGCAGCTGGAGAAGCACGCCGCGCCGCCCTCGACTGCTAACACCGCTGCAGAAGACCGCCGCCGCATCCTCCAAGGTAGCCCTCGATGCTGATGGTGCTTGCTGCTGCTTGCTACTGCTGATAGCTTGCTGCTTGCTGCTTGTTAGCTGGCACTGCTTGGTAGCTGCTGCTTGCTGCTTGGTAGTTGTTGCTGCTTGCTTGCTACTGGTTGCTAGCTGCTAACTGTTGTTGCTGCTAGTTGCTGCTTGCTAGCTGATGCATGTTGTTGAGTGCTCAGCTGGTGGAGGATCAACTGTATATGTGCCATGGTGTATATGGAGGAACAATTGTATATGTGACATGGTGCTCAGCTGGTGGAATGTTTTCCTGGTGTATTTGTGTCATATTCTTGTGTAGGGATCGACTGAGTTGCCCATTATCGCCGAAATGTTGATTCATTTCCGTTTCGGCGAAAATGGGGCACTCATATGTCCATAAATTAGCATAGGTCATGCCCAATTTTTCCGTGAAATTTTGCGCTAACTTTATGCAATTTTTCCTAATTAGTTCTAACATGGCCGACAACGATGAGGCCGGCGGCAGCGGCAGCTAGCCATTCTGGATGATAACCGATGAAATGGAGATGATGGAGTCACAACCTCGCCGTGACGACGGCGAGGATGATGGCACCGATCCAGGCTACCGAGCGGATGATGCCGCCGAGGATGACACCACTGACGATGGTGCCGCTGAGGATGACACCACGGATGGCGGCGAACACATGGACGGCGGTGAACACATGGACGGCGGCGAGCCGAAGAAGCAACGAAGGGAGCGTCGCTTGAATGTGCTCAGCACCGTGAAGCAGGCATTCACCAAAGTGGACGCCAGTGGGCATCCAACGGCGCCACCTGAACTAGTCAAAGGGTACTCGGCCCAACTCGGGTGCATCCTCCGGAGCACGGTCTCGATCAACACTGAGAACCTCAGGCATCCTGACCGAGCAAATTTGTGCTCCCTCCTCTTCACGAAGCTGCACGAACGATACGAGTTCCTGGTGGACTGCTCAGAAAAACGTCTCATGCGGAACAAAGTGCACAATGCCGCCCTCACGAAGATGAGCACCGCCCTCACTAGTTGGCGGAACCGAGTGAAGAAAATGATTCAGAAGGGTGAGAGTTAGGAGAAGATCAAGGAGTCAAATCCTTCTATCACCGAGAAAGACTATGCTGATTTCAAGATCAAGTGCGAGAGCGAGTCAACGTCGATTCTAGTCAGTGGGGGAAGGATATGCGGAAAATAAACTTAGGCACCCACAAACTTGGTCCTGGCGGGTTTAGGGCGGCGCAACCGAAATGGGACGCTCAGGATAAGGAGCGTGTGAGGAACGGCCTCGAACCCCTCTTCTCACAATACAAAAACAAGCAAACCAGGTAGTTCCTCCTGGCCCGGTACCGTGTTGACCCCACTACAAAGGAGCTCACCACCAATCCGGAGGTGAAGGAGTTTGAGGCTCTTCAGGTAAGGAGTGCACCCGCTTAATTAGCTCCTTTATGGTTGCATTCGAATTGATGAATCAAAATTACTAAGTGGTTCATGCATGTTCCTCCCGTAGGCTAAGGAGGAAGCTGCTAATAAGGAAGGCGAAAAGGAAGCTGAAATCAGTAGCGGCGCGGGGTCCACGAGCTCCTCGCAGTGTGCCCCTTGGGACGTCGGCTGGTCGTGTGGTCGGCGAAGGATGCTCTATGAAATGGTCGGATTACTATAAGTCGGGGGAAAAGGAGAAAAAGGCCACCATTGATGAGAAGGAGGTCGCACATCTCAAGGCACAAGTTGCACAGATCCCGACATTGGTCGAGGAGCAAGTGCGACAACAAGTGCAACATATCGTGGAGACCCAACAGAGGACGCAATGACAGCAAGTGGAGGACCAAGTGGGCAACACGCTTAGCTCTATCATCCCTACCTTGGTTGCCGGTCTGGACGCGTGGTATAGGGGAGGAAAAAAGGGGCCTCCCCCGGTTCCCAGTTTCACGAGCAACAACTCACACAACGTGGAGCCATCGGTGATTCCGCAGGCGCAAACCTTGGTGCCTCCGGCGGCGCAAACCTTGGTGTCTCCGGCGGCGCCAACATTGGTGGCTCCGGCGGCGCCAACCGTGGTGGCTCCCGCGGAGCCAACCTTGGTGTCTCCCGCGGCGCCATTACTTCAGCTCAATGCGCCCGTCGCTGCGGATAATACGCCGCACGGCACCGCGCCAGCAAGCGGCCACTCCATCAGTTGCACGCCCGTCGCAGGCGGTGCCTCGACCTTAGCCGAGCTGGACGCCATCACGGTAACCAACCCTCGTCCGATGACTTCCATATCCTTGCCTTTGAGTAGCTAGCCATCCCTAACGCCCTACATGTTTTCCGCAGGGTGCCACCGCCGACGTCCCATGCACTCTCCTGCATTTTGTGAACGGCGAGTTGATCGATGTTGCCAAGGCCAAAATTGTTCAACCGAGCAACCGCCAGTTACACGGTGTACCCATGGCACCCGACGTGTATAGGATTCAACTAGTTCGGGTGCTTAGTGGCTACGACGACGTGGTACCTCCCTTTCAACCCCATGGTGCCGACGAAGATGAGGTCCTTACCCTCCACCAATGCTTCAATTGGTCCATGGTTTGGCCAAAGAGCCATATTCATTTGGGGGCGAGGGACACCACTCCACAGACAGCACCCCAAGCCGTGTCGGCGCCAAGCCATGGCAAGACTACCCCAACGGTGCCGCCATCAGCCAACGAGGACATGCATATGGCACAGGATCCTCACGATGGTCCGGACGAGGATACTACGTTTGCCAACCTTGACTGCAACTTCGATTTTGCGATGGACTATGATCTCATTGGCCAACCCTCTCAAGCTGCCGCCGAGGGGAAAACCTATTGCAACAAGCGGCGCTTATTCTATTCTCAGGAGACGCCTCCAGCTGCCGACTTCACCGACACTCAGCCGATAGCCGAGGTAAGAAGTGTTATCAGTCCTAATACAATGAAGAAGGCTTGCGAAGAGGAGAATGCAGTCCCAATAAATACGAAGCCGAAGGGACGGAAAAGAAAGAAGAAGGACGACAAGTCTGCCAGCCAGCCGGCACCGATCCGTGCTCAGGACGGGCCACCAGTGCCCAAGGATATCGAGTCGAGAGTGCATTTGTCGGGTGAGCCGATGCTAATTAAAAGATTGTACGATGCTGCACCCGGTCCTATGCGATCTCTAGTGGACGGTGTTTGGCATATGAAGGAGCGGCGTTTCAGGGAGAAAGATAATGGATACCCGGTGTATGTGGCCAAGGTGCCCTCGGACCATGGCTTTGTCGATAGCGGCTTTGCCCAGAAGATCTTCTTGCGGTATGATGACATCTTCGCCATGTTGAACAGTTATCCGCTGCACTACACCTTCGTTCGCCTATACTCGATCAGTAAGGCGATGCGGATCATTAGAGACAATACCCTGGGCATCGCGATAGCCGACCCCTTCTACATGCGTGCCGTCCACTTGGCCAGCGCCAGTGACCAGGAAGTGGCCTCTGAGTACCTCAAAGGCTTCTTTCTAGCGAACCAGAAGAAGTACAACCTCCTCCTGCCTGTATTTCCCGATTAAGTCATCCCCTCACCGGTCTTAACACGTGATTTTTTTAGATTTCTATCGTCCTGTTCTTAAAGATTATGTGTTCTACGCAGAGACAATACCTGCACACTCATCTCCATAACCCCGAAATATTCCATGGCCACATACTTTGATGCGGAGAGTAAGTCAAGCACGGACTACACGAATGTCAAGGCTGTACTTGATTATGCTCTCAATGGCTACGTCAAAGCTAAAGGCATCATGGAGAGGCCAAATCGTAGGTACGGGAAGCACGTGTTCAAGCACATAACATATTTCCCCTGCGTCAAGAAGCCGCCTTCTAGTCAAAAGGATGCCTACTACGCCCTCCACCACATGGAGGCGTTCATACGCTGCCTGAGCATCTCAGAGACTGGGGCAACGGCTTGTCGCGGATCCGGGACGACGGAATCAAGCAAGAGTTCTTTCGCATCCAAGTAGAGTTTTGTGAAATCATCTTTCAAGATGTCATTAGAAGCGCGGGGGAGTTCTATGCCGGCTATCAGCCGTCAAACAGTGACATAGACACAATGCTCCAAATGCAGGGTGACGAGTACCGGTCATGGATGTGCTTGAAGAAAGGCGGCGGTTTTATCCACGCTCCGTCGTCCCTTTAGCCGAGTAGAAAGTCTTGATGTGCGAGCCTAGTTATGTAGTTCTGAACTAAAGACGAGCTTGTGTTGTAAAAAACTTTATCCAACACTTTACTTGCATGTCTGTTTAATTAGTTTCGACGGTTGTTGAACTTATATGTAATCGATGCTATTAATTACTAGTTCAGCTATGTTTGTTTCATTTTGTTTGCATATGCCGATGATTAGAATGTATGAGGCATATGCTATTTAGTTGATACCACTTGGCTCTTTCTTCCATTTTAGTGCCGATGATTAGAATGTTCGGTCAACTGTACACTCCGGGGTGACGCCAGTGAGCCTGGTGTGATGGCACAAATATCAATCTCTTGTGCATCCTACCTGGCCTCACTGACGCCATCCCGGAATGTTCATATTTGTTTCGACCAACAATGTATGAGGCCCTCGTCATTCCATTTGCTTTGGTTTTTCAGAATGCCGATGATTAGAATGTTCGGTCCACTGTACACTCCGTGGTGACGTAAGCAAGCCAGGTGTGATGGCACAAATATCAATCTCTTGTGCATCCTACCTGGCCTCGCTTACGCCATCATATAATGTTAATATTTGTTCCGACCAATAAAATATGAGGCATTCCATTTAGTTCATACTAGCTACTTGTCTCTTATTTGAGTTGGGACTTCTTAATTGCATTGGCCTTTGTTCCATTTTAGTGCCGATGATTAAATTTTGTGGTCACTACACTTGGGGGAGGCGTTAGCAAGCCTGGTGCGATGACACAAATATCAATCTCTTGTGTATCCTACTTGGTCTCGCTAACGCCTTCCCTAAATGTTAATATTTGTTTCGACCAACAATGTATGAGGCCCTTGTCATTCCATTTGCTTTGGTATCTCAAAATGCCGATGATTAGAATGTTTGGTCACCTATACACTTGGGGGAGGGGCTAGTGAACCTGGTGCGATGACACAAATATCAATCTCTTGTGCATCCTACTTGGTTTCACTTACCCCTTCCCTAAATGTTAATATTTGTTCCAACCAACAAAATATGAGGCATTCCATTTAGTTCATACTAGCTACTTGTCTCTTATTTGAGTTGGCACTTCTTAATTGCATTGGCCTTTCTTCCATCAGGTCCGCGTCCAACGCTCCCGATGGGAGTAGCCCCCGAGTCTGGACACGGACGCTTGCAACCGGGTGCAGACTCGAGCTGAGCGTTCCATCCTTTTCTTCAAACGATTCTTCTCAGGAATATCTTCGAGTCTTCATTTTATCGGGTGCGCGCCCAGCGCTCCCGATGGGAGTAGCCCCCGAGTCTGGACACGGGCGCTCGTAACCGGGTACAGACTCGAGCGTGACCATCCGATGTTTCTTCATTTTTTTTCGACTACTCACGGCAGTCTTTATGACGTCACTGTTGACGTATCGCTGCTGTGGTTTGACTGACAAGACTTGACCTGACGGGCCCACCCTAGTTCTGTGCGGGTAGTTTTTAGGAAGTGACCAGTGCACGCACACCGACCGAGGCATCTCCTCGATTTTCGCACGTCGTGGGGATAATGGGCCGCCGGTTCCGTTCTTCTCTTAGACGCCACGTGTACATCCAGATCTGATCCACCTCCCACGATGCATGTGAAGTTATGGCCACGATCTTGCATCAATTTTTACGGCATAAATAGGGGGCCTCCTTGCTTTTACTTTTTACGCCTCCCACTGCTCATCTTCTCGCCCAGCCTTTCCTGTCACCTGTGTTCTTCCCTCAAGAGCTCCACGCGCCATAGGCAGGAAGAAGAGCACCAGCGCCTCGGACGCGGCCAAAGTCAGCCGCGACTGGAGCGCCTCCGCCATTTCCAATCGCGATGTGAACAGGCTGCGAACCCTCGGCCTCATCTCCTCATCTGACGATGACATTCGTCTTCCAGGTGCCGTTTCTCACCCAAGGCCTCCGAAGGGCTTCACTGTTATGTCCGCTGCTTTCTTGTTCCGTGGTCTTTCTCTTCCTGCACACGAGTTTCTTCGTTCCCTTCTTTTCTTCTACGGGATTCAGCTTTGGCAGCTGACCCCAAACTCCATTCTCCACCTTTCTATCTTCATCACTGTCTGTGAAGCCTTCCTTGGCATTGACCCCCACTGGGGTCTTTGGATGAAGATCTTCTATGTGAAGCATCACAACGATAGCAATGGCCCCCCCGTTGTAAGAGCAAACTTTAAACCCCAAGTTTTGTGTGTTTGATGACAACACTTGAGAAATCTCACCGTGTACCTTGAGTATCATTGTTAGATTTGCAAGAGCACGGGGTGACCTCGCCGGACACGTCAAGATCGGAAGACTGAAGCGTAGTTGATAGGTTTTCTGGTTTTGTGTGTGTTTAGTGAGGTGACATGATTGGAGAGAAAAAGGGAAGAAAACCAGTTTTAGCCAGGCCGGTACTACCGGTACCTGTAGCGGTAGTACCGCTACCCCTATAGGTACCGCCCCACGGTACCGCTCTGAGTTATGCGCTGAATTCGTCCCACAGTACTGGTTACGGTACCTGTACGGTACCTTGAGCGGTAGTGCCGCTCACGAGCGGTAGTACCGCCCACGGTACCGCCCAGGTACCGTAAACGAGTTACGGCTGTACCTCCCTGGTACCGCTTCGGTACCGCTTCGAGTCCAGTAAGGTTTGGACCCTATTGCGGTACCTCGAGCGGTAGTACCGCTCTGCGTCCTTTGACCAGATCTGGGGGAATTCGAACTCACAGCGGTAGTACCGCTTCCCAGAAGCGGTAGTACCGCTTAGGCAAAAACTGGACATAACGGTTGGATTTGGAGGAGCCTATTTAAGGGCCCCTTCTTCCCCAACACGATTTTATCTCTTCCCTCTCTCTCTCTCTCTCTCCTCCATTGTTGCTGAGCTTAATCCTTGAGGATCTCCTTCCCCATCCAACCAATCTTGCCCAAACTTTGAGGATTGGTGGAGGAGACCCCGATCTATAGTTCTACCAAGAGAGATTTCACCAATACTAGCTATTCCTTAGTGGATCTTGGTGGTAGGGTTCCTTTAGTGGATCATTGGAGAAGAGTTCCTTTTGTGGAGCATTGGAAGGGTTCCTTTGGTGGAGCATTGGAAGGGTTCCTATGGTGGAGCATTGGAGATGGGTTCCTATGGTGGAGCATTGGAGATGTGCAGCTATGGAGTCTAGCTTGGTGATGTACTAGCTCCATAGGGTGTTGGGAGCATCCTTGTGTGTGGAGCTCGCCCCAACCTTGTGAAGGAATCACCGCCTCGACCGGTGCCTTAGTGGAAGAGGGAGAGCACCTTCGTGGAGCTCTCTCGAGGAAGAAGGTGAGGCCTTCCTTCGTGGTGTGGCCGTCTAGTCTCTTGTGTGAGACAAGCACCTCCTCAACGCAGACGTACTTCCTATTGTGGAAGGAACTGCGGGAAACAAACCTCGACTCGCCTCGCGCCCCCGGTTGTCTCGCTCCTTACTCTCGTTATCTTGTTGATTCCTTTACTTGTTGCACTTGTCCGATAATCATTGTAGGATCACCCCTATTCCTAAAGTTCTCACCTTTACCTTCCATTGCATAAAAATTGAAAAAGACTAAAACTTGCCGTAGCGCCATTCACCCCCCCCCCCTCTTGTTCGCTACGATCCATTCAAGTGGTACCAGAGCAAGGTTTTCTTGCTCGGGCTTTACCGCCTAAGAAATGGCCGAACAAGAGGCGGATAAGAATGGGTCACCTTCCCTTGTGCCACCCACTCCATCATCGCCCATCGATTCCACGACGGCTACGTTGGATGACCTCAAGAAATTGGAGTCATCCATCGTTGCCCAAATGTAGGCGATGATGATGGAGTTGGTTGTACAAAAACCAAACCCTCCACCAAAGGCAAGTGCCGAGGATCCGCCACCAAAAGCTAACCCCTTCCTCTTGTTGACTTTGTCGCGCAAGCGACAAAAGATCCACAAAAGGAAGGGCTTGGGGATACCGGCACTTAAACAAAGGGGAAGGATGATGACACACCGGTTGCGGAACGTCTAGGGGGTTATCATGCTGTGCCACCACCAAATGATTACACCATAAACGTTCCAATACCTATGCCGCATATCTTGTCGCATGGTTCACCACCGTTACTTGAGTCAAACAACTTTGAGAATTGGCAATTCTTAATGCGTTCTCATGTGCGCAGGGCTTCTACCGAGCTTTGGCGCATCATTGAGGAGGGCTATTCACCACGAGATCCAAAGAGCTTGACAGGAAGAGATGTGGTGGATGACCAACTCAACACCACCGCCATCAACATGATTCACATGGCCATCAGGCCCAAGGACCGTGCTCATATCCGCTCGCTCAAGACCGCCAAGGAAGCATGGGATAAACTTGAGAAGCTCTTCCTCGGAAATGCAAACATCCAAAGCTCTTGTTTTGATGAAGTGAACAACATGGCCGACAATTTCGTCATGATTGAAGGAGAGTCCCCCGAAGAAATGTATCGGCGCCTCATCGCTCTTGCCGTACAAATGCAAGATCTTGGAGCAACGTTTGTGGATGACCATTGGATCAAGCGCAAGTTCTACAACGCTCTCCTCCCTTATGAGGAAGTGAAGTTGACGGCCATCCGCCAAAACGCCTCCTTCCGTGCTATGAGATCCGATGAAGTCCTTAGCGAAGTCATCGCTTTGGACATTTCCAAGAAGAATGCGGAGGATCTTGTTGCTCGCGCCCACAACTCCCGCAAGCCCAACCTTGCATTGAAGATGAAGGTGCATGAAGCTAGTGAAAGCGATGAGGATCCCGTTGAGTGGGGACCGGATGATCTCAAGATCAACTATCATGAGCACATGGCTCTCACCGCCAAGAAATTTTGGGATGGAAACATGTCCCGAAACCCAAGACCAAGAAGATCACGTGATTCTCCAAGGAGTTTCTCCAAGAGTCCAAGGGAGGGGCAAAGGGGAAGAACATGCTACAATTGCGGCGACAAGAATCATTTTGTCGTGGATTGTATATTTGAGAGAAGAGAAGATCATGGTGGAAGGCTTATCCGCAAGGATAAGTTCAAGTCATTCTCCAAAGGATCCTCCAAGTTCTCCCCAAAGTCCGATGACGACAAGATCTCCTCCAACAAGAAGCCTAGAGCCTTCATCATTCGAGAAGAGTACTCCTCCGATGAGGATGAAGAACATGAGGACAAGCGCTCCAACAAGGAGGAGAGGGAGTGGACGCCATCGCCATTTCCACTCCCTCTATCTCCCTCTTCGACTCTCCTAATGAGAACCTCGTCACCAACAATGCTCGTTGCCTTATGGAAAAGGTATCTACGGAGGTAAAATCCCCTTCCAAACCATCATCTTCGACTAATGCTATATATATTGATGATGCCACTAGTCTCACCGTCAAACGTGAGATTATGGGTTTGGATTCTTTGGATTCTTTTCTCACTAACATGAAAGGGGATACCAAGACTCATGTTGGGGCTCTCATAGCGCAACTTGGTGCGGCACAAGATCTTATTGAGGAGAGGGAGAGGTTGGAAAGGGAATCGGCGAATGAGATTGCCAATCTCAAAGAGGAGCTTGATGATGAACGAAATCTTCGCATGTCTCTTGAAGCTAGTGTCATCGTCCTTGAAGACAAGAACGAAGCTATTGTTTCTCGACTCACCAAGGATCGAGACCATGCTCTTGAGTTGATTGGTGACGTCAAAAAGAAGATGCTCTCTCTTGAGGAAGCCAACAAAAGGAAAGATGATGAAGACCCCAATCCTTTTCATGATGAGCTTGTGGATCAAGTTACTTCCTTGAGGAGGCACAATGCTCTTCTCTTGGAAGTCAATGTTCTTCAAGAAGAAGCCTTGGATGAATATTACCGCTTGTTCAAAGAGAAGACCTCATGTTGCAACCATGAAGAAGAAATTGCCGTTCTTGAGATCACCAAGGCCAAGCTATTGAATTTGAGTAGCAAGAAAGAAGAGTCTTTGGTAGAATATCTCCGCATGAGCAAGGAGAAGGACACGTGTTGTGATCATGAGGAGGAAATAGCCGCCTTGAAGAGAAGGGAAGCCAAGCTCATGGAAGTCAATTCCATGCAAGAGGAAACATTGAAGGAGTACTTTCCTTTGAGAAAGGACCGTGCATGTTGCACTCATGAAAGCGACATTGCCAAGATGGAGAATGATAAGCGCATTCTCATGAAGATGAACGCTCTCCAAGAAGAAGCTTTGATGGAACACTTCCGGGTGAACAAGGCAAAGGAAGTTCAAGTGTTTGATATATGCCATCCTCACCCGGAGCATGAAGATGAAGTCAATCGCTTGAAGGCCAAAGTTGATAGACTCCAAGTTCAAGCCAAGTACTTGGAAGGAATCATTGAAGCTAAAGATGGAGCCAAAGAGGGCTCGTGCAATGAAGGAGGAGTGGCTACCAAGCCAAAGAGGAAGAGGAAGAAGAGGACCAATAAGAAGAAGAACAAGGAGAACATGGAGACCAACCTTGAAGAGAGCAATGCTAGCTCAAGAAGGGATGGAGTACCCAACTCCGCCTCGACGGGTTTCACCGGCTCTAACAACCCTTCTCATGTTCTTTTTGTTGATTACTATGGACATATTCGTGCTCGCTTTATTGGTCCTCAAAAGGACAATGTTGATTGGACTATTTGGGTTCCCAAACCCCTTGTTACTAACATGCTAGGACCCATTGAAAAATGGGTACCTAAATCCAAGACTTGATTCCTTGTAGGACTATGCTTCCGGTGGCGCTAAATGGGTGGTTGATAGTGGAGCCACAAGTCATATGACCGGAAGCAAGGATATTGTTGTCGACCTTGAGCCTTCTCTCCCTACCGTATCATATGGCGACAACACATGCTCTAAGGTATTGGGTCTTGGCAAGGTGGTGGTAACACCCGACATCTCACTTGTGAATGTCCTCCTTGTCGAGACCCTTGGTTACAATTTACTTTCCGTTCATCAAATTGCTCGTATGGGTCTATGCACATTCTTTGATGAACATATGGTGGTCCTCTTGTGGAGCAAGACACTCAATGTAGCTTTTGTTGGATATGTAGAGAACGGTTTGTATGTTGTCGATTTCTCCGAAAAGACAACGTCTTCCGCTCTTTGCCTATTCGCCAAAGGTGACAAGGGATGGTTATGGCATCTCCGACTAGCCCATGTCAACATGAGGACTTTGCAAAGTCTCCACAAGGGTGGCCACATTCTCGGACTAAAAGAAGATGTCTCTTTTTGCAAGGATCGTGTTTGTAGGGCTTGCGTACAAGGAAAAATGCATGGAGCTCCTCACAAGGCCAAGACTATCATCTCTACCACAAGATGCTTGGAGCTCCTACATGTTGATCTCTTTGGTCCACCATCTCATGAAAGTCTTGGAGGAAAGAAGTATTGCCTCGTCATCATTGATGACTATTCACGCTATTGTTGGGTATTCTTCTTCAAGTACAAGAGTGAGACTCAACGGACCATGATGGAGTTTGCCAACCAAGTTCAACGCAAGTACGACAACAAGATCCTCGCAATAAGGAGCGACAATGGAACGGAGTTCAAGAACTACACCTTGGATGACTTCCTCGGCGAAGAAGGAATCCAACACCAATACCCCACGCCATATACTCCCCAACAAAATGGGGTCACCGAAAGGAAGAATCGAACCTTGATCGAAGCCGCTCGAACCATGATGATGGAATACAAGTCCAACTACAATTTTTGGGCGGAAGCTATCTCTACCGCATGCCATGCTACTAATCACCTCTACTTTCGCAAAGGTCTTGAGAAGACACCATATGAGATCCTCACCGGCAACAAGCCAAATGTGTCATACTTCAAGGTCTTCGGATGCAAATGCTACATACTTGTCAAAGACACGCGCCTATCCAAGTTTGATTCAAGAGCTCAAGAAGGAATTTTCGTTAGCTATGCTACAGATTCTCACGCCTATAGAGTCTTCAACAAGTCAAGTGGGCGTGTTGTAGAATCTTGTGATGTGACATTCGATGAAGATGATAGATCTTTGGAGGAGCGAAGTGCTTCTTGTGAGAAAGGAGATGCAATTCCCCCGGATACCATAGGAAGGATGGGTGTTGGCATTCGCCGACCTCAAGAGCTACCTTCTATGAGTACCGGGGAAGGACCAAGTTCCACCCAAGTGGAGCCATCTACACCACAAGGCCAAGCTTCTTCCGTTGATCTTACAAATGCAAGTCAACCTCTACAACAACCTCAAGTTCAACCTCGACATCTACAACAACAATCAAGTCCAAGTTCTCCTCAACAAGCTCAAGAACAACATTCACCGCAAGCTCATCTACCACAACAACCAACATCAAGTGACCAAGGTCAAACTTCAAGTTCTTCTCCGAGTGGTTCGGGGATGATCTTTATGGAGAATATTATTCCTAATACCCCCGAACCATCCGGCTCTCATGACAATGGTACCCCTTTCAACGACAATGGAGGTCAAGGCGAGGACCTAAACCGTGATGAAGGCCAAGAGGACTCACAAGAATCATCTCCTTTAGCCGACACTCGCCGTGAAGACCCTACTACAAGACACTTGCGTCTCAAGTCTCATTCCTTGCGTAATATCATTGGTGATCTAGAGAGAAAAGTCACCACTCGGAGGCAACTGGCAAACTTTTGTGCGCACCACACCTTTGTCTCTATGGAGGAACCACTTAAAGTTAATGATGCTCTCAAAGATCCCGATTGGTTGAATGCAATGCAAGAGGAACTCAACAACTTCAAGAGGAATGATGTGTGGACTCTCATGAAGCGACCCGATCATTGTCGCAATGTTATCGGCACCAAATGGATTTGCAAGAACAAGCAAGATGAAAGTGGCACGGTCATCCGCAACAAAGCAAGATTGGTGGCACAAGGCTATTCTCAAGTCGAAGGCGTGGACTTTGGTGAAACCTTTGCACCTATTGCAAGGCTTGAGTCCATCCGTATCCTTTCGGCCTTTGCCTCTCATCATGGCTTTAAGTTGCAACAAATGGATGTTAAGAGTGCTTTTCTTATTGGTCCTTTACATGAGGAAGTATATGTGAAGCAACCCCCGGGGTTCGAGGACCCCCATTTCCCGGACCATGTCTTCAAGCTCAAAAAGGCCCTATATGGTCTCAAACAAGCTCCTAGAGCTTGGTATGAGCATCTCAAGGAGTTGCTTGAAGACCGTGGTTTCGAAGTGGGGAAAATCGATCCCACTCTTTTTACTAAGAAGGTCAATGGGGAGCTTTTCGTATGCCAACTCCATGTAGATGACATCATATTTGGCTCTACTAACACAAAATTCAATGATGAGTTTGCTATGTTGATGACAAATAG
Organism: Lolium perenne; assembly: GCF_019359855.2. Taxonomy (NCBI): domain Eukaryota; kingdom Viridiplantae; phylum Streptophyta; class Magnoliopsida; order Poales; family Poaceae; genus Lolium; species Lolium perenne. The sequence continues at coordinate 211,776,311 of NC_067250.2, read as the reverse complement.
GTTTGAGATGTCAATGATGGGTGAACTCAAGAACTTTCTTGGGTTCGAGATCAAGCAAATGCAACAAGGCACCTTCATCAATCAAGCAAAGTACCTCCAAGATATGCTCAAGCGCTTTGATATGAAGGGTGCCAAGGGCATTGGAACTCCGATGCAACTCAAGTGTCAACTCTCTCTTGACGAGGCCGGCAAGGCGGTGGATACCAAGCTCTACCGTTCGATGATAGGTTCGCTTCTTTACCTTTGTGCCTCTTACCCGGATATAATGTTAAGAGTTGGTATGTGTGCACGGTTTCAAGCAAGTCCGAAGGAAAGCCACCTTGTGGCGGTCAAAAGGATCTTTCGATATTTAGTTGATACCCCACACTTCGGACTATGGTACCCAAGGGACACGGACTTTTCTTTGATTGGTTTCACCGACTCCGATTGGGTGGGCGACAAGGTTGATAGGAAGTCTACTTCCGGAGCATGTCACTTTCTTGGAAGATCTTTGGTGTGTTGGTCCTCGAAGAAGCAAAATTGTGTCTCCGTCTCCACCGCGGAAGCCGAGTATATTGCCGCGGCAAGTAGTTGTGCTCAAATCTTGTGGATGAGGCAAACCTTGCGGGATTATGGACTCGAGTATAGCAAGGTGCCTCTTTTGTGTGACAATGAGAGCGCAATCAAGATCGCCTACAATCCGGTTCTTCACGGCAAGACGAAGCACATTGAGATACGGAACCACTTCATCCGGGATCACATTGCTCGCAGAGATATTGTACTATCCTATATTAGCACCAAGGAGCAATTGGCGGACATCTTCACGAAGCCCTTGGATGAGAAGCGTTTCATTGAGTTGAGGCATGAGCTAAATATCATTGATCCATCGAACTTTGCTTGACCGTCGTGCGCACATACCACTCCTAACCTTTATATCTAGATGAAAGGCACGCATGAACATAGGGGGAGTGCGGTTTAAATCCATTGAGCTATCCCTCCCCCCATAATACATAAAGAAATCCAAAACATTTGCTATTTGTCAATTAAGTGACTTATGAGCTTCATGTTGAGTTGTAGTCCGTGAGTCCTATATACATCTACGCGACCTCACACTACTATACTCTTACACGGTGGCTTCGGCCACCAACACCCCCTCTTTGAGGGGTTTTTCAGTTCTTTGTGTTTCATTGTGACCTTCTTTTTGTCTTTCTTCTTTGCTTTCTTTTTCTTGTTTTTGGAGAACCTCCTTCAAGCTTGTTTTCTCGTGATTTTTGCAAGCTTGGTTGTATGTTCTTTTTCTTCATCCTTCTAGTTTCTTTCCCCTCCTTTTTGGTGTTCCGATGCCAAAGGGGGAGAAGTTCCTAGGTGGATGGGGACCCTTGTTGTTTGTAGCCGTTTGGTTCTAGTTGATTATCTTTTCTTATGGCTACATCAACAACCCTATGGAGGCATCTTATGGTGAGTTTGGGTATTCTCAAGGCTATGGTATGTGCTTGGTTTGTAAAAACTAGGGGGAGTGATGTCTCTATAACATGTGTATTTGTATTCAAATACATATTCATGATATTCACATGTGTAGGGGGAGCTCCGTCGAGTTTTTGCAAATCTAAGTATCTCATCATAATATCATATGTTATTGTCAACTCTTGTGTTGTCATCAAACACCAAAAAGGGGGAGATTGTAAGAGCAAACTTTAAACCCCAAGTTTTGTGTGTTTGATGACAACACTTGAGAAATCTCACCGTGTACCTTGAGTATCATTGTTAGATTTGCAAGAGCACAGTGACCTCGCCGGACAAGTCAAGATCGGAAGACTGAAGCGTAGTTGATAGGTTTTCTGGTTTTGTGTGTGTTTAGCGAGGTGACATGATTGGAGAGAAAAAGGGAAGAAAACCAGTTTTAGCCAGGCCGGTACTACCGGTACCTGTAGCGGTAGTACCGCTACACCTATAGGTACCGCCCCACGGTACCGCGCTGAGTTCTGTGCTGAATTCGTCCCACAGTACTGGTTACGGTACCTGTACGTTACCTTGAGCGGTAGTACCGCTCACGAGCGGTAGTACCGCCCACGGTACTGCCCAGGTACCGTAAACGAGTTACGGCTGTACCGCCCTGGTACAGCTTCGGTACCGCTTCGAGTCCAGTAAGGTTTGGACCCTGTTGCGGTACCTCGAGCGGTAGAACCGCTCTGCGTCCTTTGACCAGATCTGGGGGAATTCAAACTCAGAGCGGTAGTACCGCTTCCCGGAAGCGGTAGTACCGCTTAGGCGAAAACTGGACATAACGGTTGGATTTGGAGGAGCCTCTTTAAGGGCCCCTTCTTCCCCAACACGGTTTTATCTCTTCCCTCTCTCTCTCCTCCATTGTTGCTGAGCTTAATCCTTGAGGATCTCCTTCCCCATCCAACCAATCTTGCCCAAACTTTGAGGATTGGTGGAGGAGACCCCGATCTATAGTTCTACCAAGAGAGATTTCACCAATACTAGCTATTCCTTAGTGGATCTTAGTGGTAGGGTTCCTTTAGTGGAGCATTGGAGAAGAGTTCCTTTTGTGGAGCATTGGAAGGGTTCCTTTGGTGGAGCATTGGAAGGGTTCCTATGGTGGAGCATTGGAGATGGGTTCCTATGGTGGAGCATTGGAGATGTGCAGCTATGGAGTCTAGCTTGGTCATGTACTAGCTCCATAGGGTGTTGGGAGCATCCTTGTGTGTGGAGCTCGCCCCAACCTTGTGAAGGAATCACCGCCTCGACCGGTGCCTTAGTGGAAGAGGGAGAGCACCTTCGTGGAGCTCTCTCGGGGAAGAAGGTGAGGCCTTCCTTCGTGGTGTGGCCGTCTAGTCTCTTGTGCGAGACTAGCACCTCCTCAACGCAGACGTACTTCCTATTGTGGAAGGAACTGCGGGAAACAAACCTCGACTCGCCTCGCGCCCCCGGTTGTCTCGCTCCTTACTCTCGTTATCTTGTTGATTCCTTTACTTGTTGCACTTGTCCGATAATCATTGTAGGATCACCCCTATTGCTAAAGTTTTCACCTTTACCTTCCGTTGCATAAAAATTGAAAAAGACTAAAACTTGTCGTAGCGCCATTCACCCCCCCTCTTGTTCGCTACGATCCATTCACCCGTCGTCGGTGGCGTTGGCTTTGTTGTCAGGAAGGAGGCCGACTATTTCGACAACCCGATGAAGGAATCCGTCCAGGGCTTGCGCAACAAATGGTTTTATCTACGAGACCCCTCAATGCATGGGCGGCGCTCAAATCTCCCTCCTTTTGAAGATGTCCTGGTAGCTCATCCGAAGAAGTCCTGGCGAAACGCCCTTTCTCCCGAAGAGAGGGTGATAGCAGACAGGCTGTTCGACCAGGTCGTCATCCTGAAGAACACGGGAGGCTTGACGATGTGCGGCACTGAAGTAGTCTCAGTGTTCTTACAACGTCGAGTGCAGCCGTTAATGTCTCGACCCCACCAATTATGGCTTTATACTGGCAAGGACGAGAAGTCGAGGGTCAGCTCTGCCGACCTGTTGGCTGATGAACTCCGAGATGAAGTTCGTCGCTTGACGTGCCTCAGTATGAAGGACAATATTGTCTTGACATCGGCTCATCCCCCTTATGATCTAGATCATCTTCCAACTGAGGTAATTCTTGTTGTTTCTTGCTTGCTGTTATTGTTTCTTTCTTCGTTGTGCTCTACAAACTTTCTTTTCTGTATAGGCCTCCACCGTTGCTCAATGCTATCCTCCTATGCCCGAAAGCAGTGTGGAACCAGAGGATGACGATGATGACTCCGAGGAGACCGAGGACGTCCAACAGGCCCTTGAGGACAGCGATGTCCAAGAGGACGATGCTGCCGAGGATGATGCCTTCATCAGGAGCAGGCGACGTAAGCAGATAGACGAAGATTTTATTACAATGGCTGAATCAAGTCCTAGCGGACAAGATAATGATGCCGTTAGAACTGCTCCGCCTTCCCCTGCTAAGAAGAGTTCGATAGGCTTTTTCCCTGCCGAAGATGACCTGGACCTGTGAGCTTCTATATCCCTTTGTGATTTATCCTTTGTTGTTTTGCATGCTAATCATCTATTCTTCTTAAGCAGCTCTGATGATGATAATGTTCCTCTCGCAAAGAGGGCCAAATTATCTTTTGAGAGAACGGCATCAGCTAAGGATCCGAATACCTCTCCTGCCAAGTCGACGCCGGCCCCAAGAACGACTGTAGAGCAGATTCTGATGTCGAAGGTTATTCCTTCTGGTGACGTTCCTACCTCATCGGCTGCTCGCGACCACGTAAGTGTTTTATTTGCCTTGATTTTTCTCTTGCTTCACCAAGCTTTTTCTTTTATCCAACTGAATCTTCTTGATTTTCTTTATTGCAGCGGATTTATGCCACAATTGATGTTGTGGTAGATTTCGCCGAGCAGTTCACCCGGCTGGAGTCTGAAAACGCTCAGCTTCGGAAGACCGTCAAAACTTCGGCTGATCAGGTGCTGGAGGCCAACAGGCTTGCCACCAACGCCAAGAACGAAAATGTCTTGCTGAAGGAGGAGTTGAAGAAGCTGAAGCGGCAAATGAAGGATGAACAAGATGCCAGGCGCGAGGCTGCGGCTGCAACCGATAAGAAGGAAGGCATCCTCCGTGAATCCATCAAAAATTTATTGGGTAAGGTTCATGGCACATGGCTTCTTTCTTGGTATTTCCTTTCTAGTTGCTGATCTGTCCTTTTTCAGAGGCTGCCGATATAACCATCACTCGAGCTCATCAGCTTCGGGAGGACTCTACATCTGATGCCCTTTCACTCACCGCTAAGTCCAATGTTCAAGTTCTTGGACTTCTGCAGAAGACTAAAGGAGCATTATCGAGGCTATACTCGATGATCTTCCCAAAGATGAAGCAGGACAATACTCTTGGCGAGATGGCAGATGCTTTCATTGTTGATACGTCTCAAACGTATCTATAATTTCTTATGTTCCATGCTAGTTTTATGACAATACTCACATGTTTTATATACACTTTACATCATTTATATGCATTTCCCGGAACTAACCTATTAACAAGATGCCGAAGTGCCAATTCCTGTTTTCTGCTATTTTTGGTTCCAGAAAGGCTTTTCGGGCAATATTCTCGGAATTCGACGAAACAAAGACCAAATATCTTAATTCACCGAGACAGACCAGAACACCGAAGCGGAGCCGGAGAGGAGGCCCAGGGCCCCCAGACCACAGGGCCGCGTGGGTGCCCCCCTGGCCGCGCCAGCCTATGGGGAGGGAGCCCTGGCGCCCTTCCGACTCCGCCTCTTCACCTATATAACCCCTCGTGACCTAAAAACTCGATACCAATTGACGAAACTCCAGAAAGACTCCAGGGGCGCCGCCGCCATCGCGAAACTCCGTTTCGGGGGACAGAAGTCTCTGTTCCGGCACGCCGCCGGGTCGGGGAATTGCCCCCTAAGTCATCTCCATCGACACCACCGCCATCTTCATCGCCATTGCTGTCTCCCATGATGAGGAGGGAGTAGTTCTCCCCCGAGGCTTAGGGCTCTACCGGTAGCAATGTGGTTCATCTCTCTCTCCCATGTGATCTTTATGTGATCATGAGCTTTGTATCACTATTAATCTATGAGCTACTCTAGTGATGTTATTAAAGTAGTCTATTCCTCCTCCATGATGTAATGTTGACAGTGTGTGCATCATGTAGTACTTGGCGTAGGTTATGATTGTAATCTCTTGTAGATTATAAAGTTAACTATTACTATGATAGTATTGATGTGATCTATTTCCCCTTTCATAGCTATTGTTGACAGTGTGTATGCTATGTTAGTACTCGGTCTAAATTGCAACGGTCTATTATGCACTCTAGAGGTTACTTTAATATGAACTCCGGATGTTGTGGAGCTTGTTTACTCCGGCTTGAGGTGTGCTTTTATAGCCCTACACAATGAATGGTGTTTGTTATCCAACAAGAGAGTGTAGAGTAGTTTTATTATGTGATCATTGTTTAGAGTGTCCACTAGTGAAAGTAGGATCCCTAGGCCTTGTTTCCAAATATCGAATCACCGTTTATTTAGTGTTACACTGCATGTTTACTTGCTGCCATATTTATTTTAGATTGTTATTACTACTCATATTCATCCATATCACTTGCATTTTACTATCTCTTCGCCGAACTAGTGCACCTATACATCTGACAAGTGTATTAGGTGTGTTGGGGACACAAGAGACTTCTTGTATCGTAATGGCAGGGTTGCCTGAGAGGGATATCTTTGACCTCTACCTCCCTGAGTTCGATAAACCTTGGGTGATTCACTTAAGGGGAAACTTGGTGCTGTTCTACAAACCTCTGCTCTTGGAGGCCCAACACTGTCTACAGGAAAAGAAGCGTGCATAGACATCAACTGTCGACTCTTCCGAGCCTGTAGAGGTATTGAAACGCCGCTCCCGCTTGTTTGGGGCAATTCTTACTTTCCAGCTGCTGATGGGCCATGGGATGGGGTCCGATTTAGAGAGGTTGTCTAAGGCATTGCCTGTGGGCGACGACAATCATCTAGTCGACCTTGAACCCTTCAAACGATCGGCAGTGACATGTGCTAATCAACTCCTGAAATTGGTTGATGAAGCAAAGACCAAGTCTGCACCTGAAGCTGCCCCTGGCTCATCATCGGCTCTTTCTTGAATGCTTGTTCTATTAACTGTAATTAAGACCTGACGCAATTTGACTTGTCCTTTTTTATTTTGGCTCTGTAGCCAGTTCGAACAATCTTTCGAATGTAACATATACACTCCAGCGCTCCCGATGGGAGTTTTATATTGATGCTGTTCTGAACTGAAAGTTGTACTGCAGATTCCTCCATCTTCTTCTCGTGCTGAGCTTTTTCCAAATTCTTTGACTAGCGATGAATCTGGCCTTGTTCGTCGTTTACATGACCAAGTGTCTCGTTTGAGTAAAGATATTTCCTCCCTTCACGCGATGGCAGCGTTGGTGAAGAAAAAGAGTGAAATAGCAACTGCCATTGAACAACATGCTCTCGATCATCTTCATATCGCTACCGAAACTTTGGGCTGTAAGTGTTAACCCATCTTTTGATTCGTGACGTAGCTTGGATGTTCCTTTAACTGATATTCGTTCCTTTACAGTCGTATCTTCAGATAAATCTGAGGAGAACAAGAAAATCCATGAAAAGGTCGAGGCGATGACTGACGTTGCTCACCCGAAACACGATTTATGGTTGCATCATCCGAAGGCTGTTATCGTGGCAAAGTTCGAGCATCGGGCAGAGAAGGTGCACTACTACTTTGATAAATTCCACACTCATCTCACGATGGTTTGGAAGACTTTGTTCCCTCTGGATCAAACACCCGAAACTTTGTCTACTTTGTTCACCCGATTCAAGTCTCCTGAGAGGATTCGACTGCTGGTGCGGACAGAGCTCCTGGCTGGTGCTGAACTTGCCTTTGCTTCAGTATTGGCATGTCATCCATCTTTAGACTTGAAAGCCATAGCAAACACTGAGGGGAGTTTAGACCAATATTATGATATCGCTAGAGGTCCTGCATATACCATCATCTCACGGATGCAGACAGGTATCGAGAGAGATCTGAGAGCCCAAGGGAACCAGGGAGCCCAGTCGTGAATATAATAACCTTGTACCTGCATAAGACTGTTTTGTGTAAATTCAACGTGTGCTTTGAACATCATGTAGTTCTGGCGAATTTGTTAATTCGATTGATAATTTATTGTCGAGGGCGGTTAAGTGATCAATTCAACCTGCTCTCCCGACGACTTAGTTGTAATTTGCAAGTTTATTGCGAAGTCGATATGTAAGTTTTTTAGGAGCGATACCCGTCGATTTAATCGAGGGAACTAAACGCTTGGCTTCGTCACACGGTGCACCAATTTGAGCCTTATTTTGTGATAGTATAACCATCGACTGCAGCACTCGCGTATTTTCTCGAGGCTTGGATTGGTTGTTTTTGTGTGTCATTAATCTTAGCTCCCGTTGAGAGTATTTCATTAATGACACTGTGCGAGCGTATTTTTTGGCCAGCGCTCCCGATGGGAGTAAGAGCCAGTGGCAGGGGCCCCGAATGATTTGTTCGGATGATGAGGCCTGGATCAAGAAAAAAGGTAGAAAATCTAATTAGAATTTTATTCATAATGCAAAAGCAACCTTAAGGGCTGTCGAGTAATAAAAACAATTGTATCCTATGTATAGAACCGTCGCAACTGTGCGATGTTCTATGGATTCTCAATGTCTTTTCCCGAAGTTGGGTTTTTGAGCCAATATGCTCCTCCTGGTATCACTTCAGTGACAATGTATGGTCCTTCCCATGGAGATTCGAGTTTCAAGGGTCTCTCTTGCTTCAGCCGCAGTACCATAACTCCAACATTAAAGCTTCGACTGCGTATTCGTCGGCTGTGATAATTTCTCAACGCCTGCTGGTATACCGTCGTTCTTGCCAAAGCAATATCTCGAGCTTCGTCAAGGAGGTCCACAGCATCCTGCAGCGCGATGTTGGAAGAGGATTCTGTGTATGCTGTCACCCGAGGAGCTTCGAACCGAACGTCGGCTGGCAGAACAGCTTCGGCTCCATGTAACAAGAAGAACGGGGTGTATTGGGTCGACCTGTTAGGTGTAGTACGCGAACTCCAAAGTTCAGATGGTAACTCCTAGACCCAGGCTCTAGCCGCACCCGTAAGGTGTTTCTTGAGGCCATCCCCTATTAGACCATTGATCCTTTCCACCTGGCCGTTGGTCTGTGGGTGGGCTACTGATGCAAATTTCAGTTTGATTCCTCCGTCATCACAAAATTTTCGAAACTCTTTGGAGTCAAAGTTTGATCCGTTGTCTGTGACGATACTGTGAGGCATACCAAATCGACAGGTTATTCCCCTGAAGAACTGAACTGCTGTTTCGGCTTTCTGGTTTCGAACAGGTACTGCCTCGATCCACTGGTGAACTTGTCGACTGCGACCAGTAAATACGTGTGTCCTCCAGGCGACGACCTCGGCAGTGGTCCAACTTGGTCGAGTCCCCATTGAGCAAAGGGCCATGCCAGAGGTATTGTCATCAGATATGTCGCAGGAGCGAGCGATTTTGTTGAGAAGCGCTGGCAGGGATCACTCTTCATGACCAGATCTCGAGCATCCGATGCCGCCGTTGGCCAGTAAAATCCTGCCCTAAAGGCTTTCGCCACAAGGGCCCTGCTTCCTGCGTGGTGTCCGCAAGTTCCCTCGTATATCTCGCGCAACAGCGCTTTTCCATCGTCAATGGAAATACACCATTGAAAGATACCCGAGATGCTGCGCTTGTAGAGTTCACCATTTACCATAGTGAAGGCCTTTGATCGTCTGACGATTCATCTTGCTTCTACCGGATCCTCCGGCAGCTCATGCTTTGTCAGGTACACTAGGAACGGTTTGGTCCATAATGGCTCGAGGAGGAGGACTTGTTCCACTCGTGGAGGTGGAGATTCTTTGGCAGTTTGTTGCGGGCTTGCCTCCGGTTCATCAGCCGAAGGCTTTGGGGGTGCCAACGCTTTCTCTTTTATCGATCGTTGAGTGATGACTTCGTAGAACACTCCGTCTGGAATGGGGGAGCACATGGACCCGATATTCGCCAGGGTGTCGACTTCCTCGTTGCTGGCTCTGCCGATATGTTTAAGCTCACATCCTTCGAATTTGGCTTCCATATTTTGGTACTATTGCCGGTATGCGATCATGTTGTCACTGACCGCATCACATAGGTTCATCGACTGCTGTACCACAAGGTTTGAGTCTCCGTAAATTTCCAGGCGAGTTGCCCCACATGCCTTTGCCATCTTCATCCCGTACAGCAGTGCTTCGTATTCTGCTTCTTTATTTGTTGGCAGGGCGAAATTCATACGTAGTATGTACTTCATCTTATCTCCCTGTGGCAATATCAGTATCACCCCTGCTCCTGCGCCTGTGCTCCGTTTTGACCCGTCGAAGTACATTGTCCATGACCCCGACATGTCGGGTGCTGCTGGTGTCTGAGACTGGATCCAATCTGCCACGAAATCTGGGAGGATTTGGGATTTTATCGCCGTTCGATTAACGTAAGTTATGTCGTGTGGTGCTATTTCGATGGCCCACTGGGACACTCGACCTGTGGCTTCTGGGTTAGTCATTATGTTCTTCAATGGTGCTTCGCTTATGACGATAATCGGGTGCTCCGTGAAGTAATGACGCAACTTGCGAGCCGACCTCCATACCGCGTATGCCAGCTTCTGATGATGAGGGTACCTCTGCTTCGCGGGTGTGAGTACTTCACTGAGGTAGTTGATGTCTACTCACGCTTCTTTTCCTGTAGACAGTGTTGGGCCTCCAAGAGCAGAGGTTTGTAGAACAGCAGCAAGTTTCTCTTAAGTGAATCACCCAAGGTTTATCGAACTCAGGGAGGAAGAGGTCAAAGATATCCCTCTCAAGCAACCCTGCAATCACGATACAAGAAGTCTCTTGTGTCCCCAACACACCCAATACACTTGTCAGATGTATAGGTGCACTAGTGCGGCGAAGAGATAGTGAAATACAAGTAGTATGAATGTATATGAGTGGTAATAGCAATCTGAAATAAATATGGCAGCGAGTAAACATGCAGTAGAACAGTAAATAAACGGAGATTATGCTTAGAAACAAGGCCTAGGGATCATACTTTCACTAGTGGACACTCTCAACATTGCAATCATAAAGGAATATAAATAAGCACTTCACTATGCTATTCCGAATTACTCTCTGGCAAGATAACGAACTCTAATTCATCATGTAGGCAAACCTTAAAGATGTATTCCCAAGTACTAATAAACACCCCACGCTGTCACTGTGAGCATTCATAGGAGGTACTAACACACCACAATTTCATAGAGACATCGACTCAAATCATAACTCAGTGAATAAGTATTCTGTGAAATATAGCCTAAGAGACCCACACGGTGCACACACTGTCACCTTTACACACGTGGGACAAGGAGTCTCCGGAGATCACATAAGTAAAATCCACTTGAATAGCATAACGACATCTAGATTACAAAGCTCATCATATGGATCTCAATCATGTAAGGCAGCTCATGAGATCATTGTATTGAAGTACATGGGAGAGAGAGATTAACCACATAGCTACCGGTACAGCCCTTAGCCTCGATGGAGAACTACTCCCTCTTCATGGGAGATAGCAGCGGTGATGAAGATGGCGCTGGTGTCGATGGAGATGCCTTCCGGGGGCACTTCCCCGTCCCGGCAGGGTGCCGGAACAGAGACTCATGTCCCCCAGATCTTGGATTCGCGATGGCGGCAGCTCTGGAAGGTTTCTCGTACCGTGGCTTATTCGTCTCGACGTTTTAGGTCAGGGAGGCTTAAATAGGCGAAGAGTCGGAGTTGGAGGGGCCACGGGGGCTCCACACACCAGGGGGCGCCCCCCCTTGGCCGCGCCGCCACCATGTGTGGTGGCCCTGGGCCTCTCCTCTGGCCCCTCTTCAGTGCTCTGGAAGCTTCCTTGAAATATAAGATCGTGGGCGTTGATTTCATCCAATTCCGAGAATATTTCCTTACTAGGATTTCTGAAACCAAAAACTGCAGAAAACAGGAACTGGCACTTCGGCATCTTGTCAATAGGTTAGTTCCGGAAAATGCATAATAATGACATAAAGTGTGTATATAACATGTAGGTATTGTCATAAAACAAGCATGGAACATCAAAAATTATAGATACGTTGGAGACGTATCAGTAGTAAACAAGCCTTTGCACACCGTGAACTCTCCCTGCTTCTTCTCGCTCGACGACCAGAACGCTACTGAAGACTTGCGTTGTTGCAGCTATGTACATAAGCAGTGTTTCTTTCTCGCGTGGGGTTACGAGGACTGGGGATGTCGACAAGATTTTCTTCAGATTGTCGAAAGACTCCTGCGCCTCCTTCGTCCACTTGAATTTTTCTGACTTTTTCATCAAATTATAGAAGGGCAAAGCTTTTTCTCCCAGCTTAGCGATGAATCTGCTAAGCGCTGCCAATCGTCCTGCCAATTGCTGCACTTGGTGCAGATTCTTTGGCGGCTCCATGTTGAGAATAGCTTTGATCTTCAAGGGATTGGCTTCTATTCCTCTAGCTGAGATGAAGTACCCGAGTACCTGTCCCCCTGGCACTCCGAAGAAGCATTTCTTTGGATTCAACTTGATTTTGTATTTGTCTAGGTTGTCGAAGGTTTCCCGCAAATCATCGATGAGAGTGGCGGCGTGCCTCGTCTTTACCACGATATCGTCGATGTAAACTTCGATATTCCTCCCAATCTGTTCTCCAAGGCAAGCTTGCATGCACCGTTGGTAAGTTGACCCTGCATTTTTCAGCCAGAAGGTCATGACGTTGTAGCAGAAAACACCGTGTGGGCTGATGAACGCAGTTAGCTCCTGGTCTTCTTTCTTGAGCTTGATCTGGTTATCCCCGGAGTATGCATCGAGGAAGGAGAGGCGATCGCATCCAGCTGTGGAGTCGACTATCTGGTCAATGCGAGGCAACGGGAAGTGGTCTTTCGGGCAGTGCTTATTAAGACTGGTGTAATTGATACACCTGCGAAGAGCGGTTGTGTCTTTTTTCGGCACCATGACAGGATTAGCCACCCACTCAGCTTCCTTGAGCTCCCGAATGAATCCTGCCTTGCGGAGTCGACTAACTTCTTCGTCAATTGCTCTTCTCTTTGGTTCGGAAAATCGGCGCATCGATTGTTGTACTGGTTTGGCTGTTGGGTCAACATTAAGGGCGTGCTCAGCGAGTTCCCTGGGGATACCTGGCATGTCGGATGGTTCCCATGCAAATATCTCCCAGCGCTCACGGAGGAACTCGATAAGCGCCTTCCTATGCCCCAGTAAGGTCTGCCGACGTATTGACCGTTTTCTTCGGGTCGGTGGGGTGCACCTGCAGCTTCTTGGCTTCCTTCGCAGCGTCAAACTCGTCGGATCTTACGTTTCGATTATCGGCTGGTGGCTGTGTGTGATCCGTAATGGCGTCGATTGCGTTGAGTTCTTCCTTAGCTCCGAACTTCGAGGCGATCTTTTGGAAGTCTCTGTCGCAGTTGTCTGATCGGGTAAAACTTCCATCAACTGTTATCGGCGTCCCGTTGTTGCCTGGCATCTTTAGTTTTAGGTACGCATAATGGGGTACAGCCATAAATTTGGCAAACGCAGGCCTGCTGAGGATGGCGTGGTACTGAGATTCCTAGTCGACTACTTCAAACTCGATCTTTTCCTTCCTGAAATTGCCAGGCGTGCCGAAGACCACATCCAGTGATGTTTTACCAAGAGAATAGGCGGGTCGAGTCGGTATAATGCCATGGAATCCTGTGTCGGACTCTCTTAGCATGTCGACTGTTAAACCCATTGCTCTCGTTGTGCTGGCGAATAACAGGTTCAAGCCACTTCCTCCATCCATTAATACTTTGCTCATACTGTACCCTCCGATCTGTGCTTCAAGAACCAGGGTTGCGTGACCAGGCCTTGGAACGGCCTTCGGGTGTTCCGCCCTACTGAAGGAGATGCTCTGATCTGACCAGTCGATGAATTCGGGTGTATCGACCATGGCGACTTCCGCATACTTTACTTCTCGGGAGAATTTTTTGATTTCTCTCTTTGAAAAGCTGGTTTTATGGATCATGTTGACCTGCCCGCATGGTTCCGGAAACACCTCAGTTGGTACATGCTTGTCTCCTCCTGCTGGCACGTATGGCTCCGGTACATATGGTTCTGGCGGATAACTGTAGGATCCTGCCCTTTTCTCCATTGTGCGAACTCTTGACATGGCCTCGGCTCTGAGGTCGTCACAGAACTGCCGAATTTTCAGAAAATGTCGACAGTTCCTTAACAGGTGGTTGGATTTCTCTCGACCATCCTTCGGATCGATGTAAGAGTGAAGATAACAAGGTGCCTCAAGCTGCTCCGTAGCCGATAGATACGGTGAACGAGTGCGACCCTTGATCGACAGTGTGTCCTGGCATCCTCGTTCCAACTGATGAAGGTGAGTTGCTATTTGTTCTTCCTCTTCACGGCGTGAGTCCCTTCGTCTTTTCCTTCGCCCAGTCGCGACGTCAAAACTTCCTTGATTGCTCTCTTGCATGTTCCTGGATGGGACTTTCAGGGTTGTCGTTGGAGTGACACCTTCCGAAACCGAGGTCCTCGGGCTAGATGTGCTGGTCCTAGGGAGGCGAAGGAAGCCCCCAGAGTTGATGATGAAGTGGACACCGCCGAAAGTAGTATTCATGTCGCCAGACGACCTTGCAGGGGTCAGGTGCGGCGCTTCGGGGTGTGGCGCAAACTCGAAGGACCCGCGGTGGATTGAATCTCTTGGATCTGATGGCGTCGGCGACTCGAGTAAGAACGCCGCAGATGTGACTGGTACTGCCGATGACCTGCCTGGTGCCGACAGGCTTCCCACAGACGGCGCCAATTGTCGAGGGTACTCTTCGGCAATGCCCTTCGATTGGGGCTTAGGGTTGATGGAATCCTGTAGGCTGACATGAGACATCGGTTCACAGACAAGCGGGGAGAGCGATTTACCCAGGTTCGGGGCCCTCGATGAGGTAAAACCCTTACGTCCTGCCTGTCTGATCTTTGATTATGAGAATATTGGGTTACAATGGGGTGCCGAAGGGTTCGGCTGAGATCTCGTCGAGAGGCTAAGTGCTGCGGTGACCTAGCTCTAGACTTTTGGTGGCTAAGATTGCTATGATTGATCGTGTCCCTCGGCAGCCCCTCTCCTGGCCTTTATATAGGAGGCCAGGTCTTAAGAGGTCTTACCGAGTGCGACTAGGTTTACAGTAGTCCTAGCTCTAAACTTTCCTTGTTCGGCTCCTTCCTTGTCTTGTCCTCCAAGGAATCTTCTGCTGCGCCATCCAAGTGGCCCGCCTTGCCATCGAGTGCCTTCATGGGCCTAAAATTAGATTGTACAGGATAGGGCAATGTCGGTTACACGAAGGGTAATGCCCACGTCACTTACCCCTTCCCTAAATGTTAATATTTGTTCCGACCAACAAAATATGTGGCATTCCATTTAGTTCATACTAGCTACTTGTCTCTTATTTGAGTTGGCACTTCTTAATTGCATTGGCCTTTCTTCCATCTTAGTGTCGATGATTAAATTTTTTGGTCACTACACTTGGGGGAGGCGTTAGCGAGCCTGGTGCGATGACACAAATATCAATCTCTTGTGCATCCTACTTGGTCTCGCTAACGCCTTCCCTAAATGTTAATATTTGTTTGGACCAACAATGTATGAGGCCCTTGTCATTCCATTTTCTTTGGTATCTCAAAATGCCGATGATTAGAATGTTTGGTCACCTATACACTTTGGGGAGGGGCCACTGAACATGGTGCGATGACACAAATATCAATCTCTTGTGCATCCTACTTGGTTTCACTGACCCCGTCCCTAAATGTTAATATTTGTTCCGACCAACAATGTATGAGGCATGCCTTTTTGTTCATACTACTTGGATCATTTTTGACTTTGCTCTTATTCATTGCAAACATCTATGAGTGTGCACTAATGTTTCTTTGGCTTGTGCATATGTGCAGATATGACGTGGTATGTCATGTCCAAGGGCAAGGTTCCCGGAGTCTACAACGACTGGGAGGAGTGTCGGAGACAAGTTCACCATTTTAGCGGTAACAGCTACAAAGGGTACACCACTAGAGCGGAGGCCGAAGACAGATACAAACGCTATCTGGCGGGAGAGAGGAGGGAGCGGAGGAGGAACCTGATGAAGACCACTTTCATCGGGATGGTGCTAGTAGTGACTCTAGCTCTCTTCTATGTGATGGTAGTTTAGATGATCGACCTTGTGTAACCACTAGCTCATTTGTGACTTTGTAACCCTGTAACTTGTCTAATATTTGAAATCTTGTGAATCATGGAGGCTAATGTGAAGAACTATGTATTGGTATGTGATACGTCTCCGACGTATCGATAATTTCTTATGTTCCATGCCACATTATTGATGTTATCTACATGTTTTATGCACACTTTATGTCATATTCGTGCATTTTCTGGAACTAACCTATTAACAAGATGCCGAAGTGCCAGTTGCTGTTTTCTGCTGTTTTTGGTTTCAGAAATCCTAGTAAGGAAATATTCTCGGAATTGGACGAAATCAAAGCCCAGGGGCCTATTTTTCCACGGAGCTTCCAGAAGACCGAAGAACACACGAAGTGGGGCCACGAGGTGGCGACACCATGTGGCGGCGCGGCCCAGGGGGGGGCCCGCGCCGCCCTATGGTGTGGCCCCCTCGTCTGGCCCCCGACTCTGCCCTTCCGCCTACAAATAGCCTCCGTGAAGAAAACCCCAGTACCGAGAACCACGATACGGAAAACCTTCCAGAGACGCCGCCGCCGCCGATCCCATCTCGGGGGATCCAGGAGATCGCCTCCGGCACCCTGCCGGAGAGGGGAATCATCTCCCGGAGGACTCTACGCCGCCATGGTCGCCTCCGGTGTGATGTGTGAGTAGTCTACCCCTGGACTATGGGTCCATAGCAGTAGCTAGATGGTTGTCTTCTCCCCATTGTGCTATCATTGTCGGATCTTGTGAGCTGCCTAACATGATCAAGATCATCTATCTGTAATTCTATATGTTGCGTTTGTTGGGATCCGATGAATAGAGAATACTTGTTATGTTGATTATCAAAGTTATGCTTATGTGTTGTTTATGATCTTGCATGCTCTCCGTTACTAGTAGATGCTCTGGCCAAGTAGATGCTTGTAACTCCAAGAGGGAGTACTTATGCTCGATAGTGGGTTCATGCCTGCATTGACACCGGGACGATGTGACAGAAAGTTCTAAGGTTGTGTTGTGCTGTTGCCACTAGGGATAAAACATTGATGCTATGTCTAAGGATGTAGTTGTTGATTACATTACGCACCATACTTAATGCAATTGTCTGTTGCTTTGCAACTTAATACTGGAAGGGGTTCGGATGATAACCTGAAGGTGGACTTTTTAGGCATAGATGCAGTTGGATAGCGGTCTATGTACTTTGTCGTAATGCCCAATTAAATCTCACTATACTCATCATGATATGTATGTGCATTGTCATGCTCTCTTTATTTGTCAATTGCCCAACTGTAATTTGTTCACCCAACATGCTGTTCGTCTTATGGGAGAGACACCTCTAGTGAACTGTGGACCCCGGTCCAATTCTCTTTACTGAAATACAATCTCGCAATACTTGTTCTACTTGTTTTCTCGTAAAACAATCATCTTCCACACAATACGGTTAACTCTTTGTTACAGCAAGCCGGTGAGATTGACAACCTCACTGTTTCGTTGGGGCAAAGTACTTTGGTTGTGTTGTGCAGGTTCCACGTTGGCGCCGGAATCCCTGGTGTTGCGCCGCACTACATCTCGCCGCCATCAACCTTCAACGTGCTTCTTGGCTCCTCCTGGTTCGATAAACCTTGGTTTCTTTCTGAGGGAAAACTTGCTGCTGTGCGCATCATACCTTCCTCTTGGGGTTGCCCAACGAACGTGTGAAATACACGCCATCAAGCTCTTTTTACGGCGCCGTTGCAGTGAGATCAAGACACGCTGCAAGGGGAGTCTCCACTTCTCAATCTCTTTACTTTGTTTTTGTCTTGCTTTATTTTATTTACTACTTTGTTTGCTGCACTAAATCAAAATACAAAAAAATTAGTTGCTAGTTTTACTTTATTTGTTATCTTGTTTGCTATATCGAAAATACAAAAAAATTAGTTTACTTGCATTTAATTATCTAGTTTGCTTTATTGTCTTGCACTCTATATTAAAAATACAAAAAAATTAGTTACTTTTGTTACCATGTCTAGCTCTGAACCTGTTACTTCTTCACCTGAAGAATTAGTCTTCACTTTTAAACAAGGGGATGAGGAGAGTTTTAAGGATGCTTGGTCTAGAATTTTTTCTTCTTATCGTAAATTGAACCTCAAATGACTCTAAGTTTGCTCCTTAGTAATTTTTATTTTGGTCTTATGGTTCGCTATAGATATGCTTTGGATACTTTGGTGGGAGGAGATTTCCTTCATTGCAATGGGGATCAAGCTTTTAATGCCATAAAGAAGTTGGTTGCATCACATGATTCAGCTAATAACTTTGATTCAGTCCTCACTAGCATATATAGTAGATTAAATAATCTAGAGATAAGTACATCTCGCTTGAATGATAACTATTGCCACGTTCGTAATCGTCTTGAACAAGTTTTAGTGAACTCTAAACTCTCATTGTGGGATCCTGCTGTTAAAATTGTTATCGGTGATCGAACCCTCCATGCCTACTGTGATATTATGTATGAATTTTGCCTTATGCCTGAAAGTATTTATAAATCTTTGAAACTTTGGGGAGTTGAGGAAGGAGGAGAAGAAATAACTCTCATTGATAACTCTACCATAACTCCTAAAGGAATAGCTGCAGGTGTGCATACAACTATTCGTGGAAGAACAATATCCATTGATTATCTTGTTGTTGAAACAGAAAACTCACACTCGGAAGATCCCTGCTGAAACTATTGGGAGCAGTCATTGATGTCGGAGAAGGCACTCTGAAATTCACCTCTATACCGGGAGAAACTCATATATTTCCTAAACCAAAGGGAAAGAAAAACAACAAGAAAGGTAAGGGTAAATCCCAAGGTAAGGTTGATGCACCATCTCTTGATAATACTTGATGCACACTTTCTGCGCCTAGCTGAAAGGCGTTAAAGAAAAGCGCTTATGGGAGACAACCCATGTTTTTACCTACAGTACTTTGTTTTTATTTTGTGTCTTGGAAGTTGTTTACTACTGTAGCAACCTCTCCTTATCTTAGTTTTGTGTTTTGTTGTGCCAAGTTAAGCCGTTGATAGAAAAGTAAGTACTAGATTTGGATTACTGCACAGTTCCAGATTTCTTTGCTGTCACGAATCTGGGTCCACCTCCCTGTAGGTAACTCAGAAAATTAAGCCAATTTACGTGCATGATCCTCAGATATGTATGCAACTTTCATTCAATTTGAGCATTTTCATCTGAGCAAGTCTGGTGCCATTTTAAAATTCGTCAATACGAACTGTTCTGTTTTGACAGATTCTGCCTTTTATTTCGCATTGCCTCTTTCGCTATGTTGGATGAATTTCTTTGATCCACTAATGTCCAGTAGCATTATGCAATGTCCAGAAGTGTTAAGAATGATTGTGTCACCTCTGAATATGTCAATTTATAATGTGCACTAACCCTCTAATGAGTTGTTTCGAGTTTGGTGTGGAGGAAGTTTTCAAGGATCAAGAGAGGAGTATGATGCAACATGATCAAGGAGAGTGAAAGCTCTAAGCTTGGGGATGCACCCGGTGGTTCACCCCTGCATATATCAAGAAGACTCAAGCGTCTAAGCTTGGGGATGCCCAAGGCATCCCCTTCTTCATCGACAACATTATCAGGTTCCTCCCTGAAACTATATTTTTATTCCATCACATCTTATGTGCTTTTTCTTGGAGCGTCGGTTTGTTTTTGTTTTTGTTTTGTTTGAATAAAATGGATCCTAGCATTCACTTTATGGGAGAGAGACACGCTCCGCTGTAGCATATGGACAAGTATGTCCTTGGTTTCTACTCATAGTATTCATGGCGCAGTTTCTCCTTCGTTAAATTGTTATATGGTTGGAATTGGAAAATGATACATGTAGTAATTGCTATAAATGTCTTGGGTAATGTGATACTTGGCAATTGTTGTGCTCATGATTAAGCTCTTGCATCATATACTTTGCACCCATTAATGAAGAAATACATAGAGCATGCTAAAATTGGTTTGCATATTTGGTTTCCCTAAGGTCTAGATAATTTCTAGTATTGAGTTTGAACAACAAGGAAGATGGTGTGGAGTCTTATAATGTTTTCAATATGTCTTTTATGTGAGTTTTGCTGCACCGGTTCATCCTTGTGTTTGTTTCAAATAAGCCTTGCTAGCCTAAACCTTGTATCGAGAGGGAATACTTCTCATGCATCCAAAATACTTGAGCCAACCACTATGCCATTTGTGTCCACCATACCTACCTACTACATGGTATTTTCCAGCCATTCCAAAGTAAATTGCTTGAGTGCTACCTTTAAAATTTCATCATTCACCTATGCAATATATAGCTCATGGGACAAATAGCTTAAAAACTATTGTGGTATTGAATATGTAATTATGCACTTTATCTCTTATTAAGTTGCTTGTTGTGCGATAACCATGTTTATCGGGATCGCCATCAACTGATTGTTGAATTTCATATGAGTTGCTATGCATGTTCGTCTTGTCTGAAGTAAGGGCGATCTACTCTGAGTTGAATGGTTTGAGCATGCATATTGTGAGAGAAGAACATTGGGCCGCTAACCGAAGCCATGTTCCATGGTGGAAGTTTCAGTTTTGGACAAACATCCTCAAATCTCTAATGAGAAAATAATTAATTGTTGTTGAATGCTTAAAGCATTAAAAGAGGAGTCCATTATCTGTTGTCTATGTTGTCCCGGTATGGATGTCTAAGTTGAGAATAATCAAAAGCGAGAAATCCAAATGCGAGCTTTCTCCTTAGACCTTTGTACAGGCGGCATAGAGGTACCCCTTTGTGATACTTGGTTAAAGCATATGTATTGCGGTGATAATCCAGGTAGTCCAAGCTAATTAGGACAAGGTGCGGGCACTATTAGTACACTATGCATGAGGCTTGCAACTTATAAGATATAATTTACATGATGCATATGCTTTATTACTACCGTTGACAAAATTGTTTCATGTTTTCAAAATCAAAGCTCTAGCACAAATATAGCAATCGATGCTTTTCCTCTATGAGGACCATTCTTTTACTTTCAATGTTGAGTCAGTTCACCTATTTCTCTCCACCTCAAAGAAGCAAACACTTGTGTGAACTGTGCATTGATTCCTACATACTTGCTTATTGCACTTATTATATTACTCTATGTTGACAATATCCATGAGATATACATGTTACAAGTTGAAAGCAACCGCTGAAACTTAATCTTCTTTTGTGTTGCTTCAATGCCTTTACTTTGAATTATTGCTTTATGAGTTAACTCTTATGCAAGACTTATTGATGCTTGTCTTGAAGTGCTATTCATGAAAAGTCTTTGCTATATGATTCACTTGTTTACTCATGTCATACACATTGTTTTGATCGCTGCATTCACTACATATGCTTTACAAATAGTATGATCAAGATTATGATGGCATGTCACTCCAGAAATTATACTGTGTTATCGTTTTACTGCTCGGGACGAGCAGAACTAAGCTTGGGGATGCTGATACGTCTCCGACGTATCGATAATTTCTTATGTTCCATGCCACATTATTGATGTTATCTACATGTTTTATGCACACTTTATGTCATATTCGTGCATTTTCTGGAACTAACCTATTAACAAGATGCCGAAGTGCCGATTCTTTGTTTCTGCTGTTTTTGGTTTCAGAAATCCTAGTAAGGAAATATTCTCGGAATTGGACGAAATCAAAGCCCAGGGGCCTATTTTTCCACGGAGCTTCCAAGACCGAAGAACACACGAAGTGGGGCCACGAGGTGGCGACACCACGTGGCGGCGTGGCCCAGGGGGCCCGCGCCGCCTATGGTGTGGCCCCCTCGTCGGCCCCGACTCTGCCCTTCCGCCTACAAATAGCCTCCGTGACGAAACCCCAGCATGCGAGAACCACGATACGGAAAACCTTCCAGACGCCGCCGCCGCCGATCCCATCTCGGGGATCCAGAGATCGCCTCCGGCACCCTGCCGAGAGGGGAATCATCTCCCGGAGGACTCTACGCCGCCATGGTCGCCTCCGGTGTGATGTGTGAGTAGTCTACCCCTGGACTATGGGTCCATAGCAGTAGCTAGATGGTTGTCTTCTCCCCATTGTGCTATCATTGTCGGATCTTGTGAGCTGCCTAACATGATCAAGATCATCTATCTGTAATTCTATATGTTGCGTTTGTTGGGATCTGATGAATAGAGAATACTTGTTATGTTGATTATCAAAGTTATGCTTATGTGTTGTTTATGATCTTGCATGCTCTCCGTTACTAGTAGATGCTCTGGCCAAGTAGATGCTTGTAACTCCAAGAGGGAGTACTTATGCTCGATAGTGGGTTCATGCCTGCATTGACACAGGACGATGTGAGAAAGTTCTAAGGTTGTGTTGTGCTGTTGCCACTAGGGATAAAACATTGATGCTATGTCTAAGGATGTAGTTGTTGATTACATTACGCACCATACTTAATGCAATTGTCTGTTGCTTTGCAACTTAATACTGGAAGGGGTTCGGATGATAACCTGAAGGTGGACTTTTTAGGCATAGATGCAGTTGGATGGCGGTCTATGTACTTTGTCGTAATGCCCAATTAAATCTCACTATACTCATCATGATATGTATGTGCATTGTCATGCTCTCTTTATTTGTCAATTGCCCAACTGTAATTTGTTCACCCAACATGCTGTTCGTCTTATGGGAGAGACACCTCTAGTGAACTGTGGACCCCGGTCCAATTCTCTTTACTGAAATACAATCTACTGCAATACTTGTTCTACTGTTTTCTGCAAACAATCATCTTCCACACAATACGGTTAACTCTTTGTTACAGCAAGCCGGTGAGATTGACAACCTCACTGTTTCGTTGGGGCAAAGTACTTTGGTTGTGTTGTGCAGGTTCCACGTTGGCGCCGGAATCCCTGGTGTTGCGCCGCACTACATCTCGCCGCCATCAACCTTCAACGTGCTTCTTGGCTCCTCCTGGTTCGATAAACCTTGGTTTCTTTCTGAGGGAAAACTTGCTGCTGTGCGCATCATACCTTCCTCTTGGGGTTGCCCAACGAACGTGTGAAATACACGCCATCAGTATGTTGTGCTGTTGTATATATGTGTTATATATCATGTATTTGTGTTGTTATACTGTGCTATACAACCTGTAAAAATACATGCCAGAATTCAAAAAAAAATCGAAATAGTAGCAGTGGCGCACTAGTGGTCCATCAGTGCCGCACGGCCACTAAATAGCAGTGGCGCACCATACATGTCAGCAATGGCGCACGTTCTGGAGACAGCAGTGGCGCACGTCGACACGCAGCAATGGCGCACAACCTCGCTGAAACAGTGGCGCACCCCAAGTTGGTGAAGTGGCGCACCATGTCTAGAGAGCTAAACTAGGCGGAAAAAAACTACACATGTGTTTACTAGTTTAGCTCAAAGCATATCAACAAGGGGTTTGCCTAAGAGCACCAACAACCTATGCTAGCATGATGAGCAACAAGGTAATAACAAGATAGGTATAGCATCAAGCATGATAGATATCACAATGTAAAGCGCATAGGTAAAGGAGCTTGGGTTGAGAAGTAACCGGTGCACGAGGAGACAACGATGTATCCCGAAGTTCACACCCAAGGGTGCTACGTCTCCGTTGGAGCGGTGTGGAGGCACGAGGCACTCCAATGAGCCACTAGTGCAACCGTATTCTCCTCGAGCCTTTCCTCCAAGGAGGAAAACCTCGATCCACTAAGGGACCCTTGAGGGTGGTCACCGAACCCGTACATGCTTGGGCAAAACCCCAAGTATCAAGCTTGAGGAAACTCCACCACACGGAGGCTCTCAAGTACAAGACCACAGGAGGCTACAACACGCCACACCGGCAACAAAGCCACCAAGACACCAACGCGCCACAACCGGCTCCAAAACCACAAAGGCTAACACACTCCACAAAGGAAACAACGCCACAAAGGCTACCACGACACAAAGACGACAAGGCCACAAATGGCTACAAGGACACAAAGGCTACAAGAACACCACTAAGGCAACAAGGCCACTAAGGCAACAACACCACTAATGTCAACATGCCCTCTACGAGATCAAAACCCCAGAGAGAACCCAAACCGATGCACCTAATACAATGGCTAAGAACACCACTAAGATGCCCAAGTTCTTCTCTCTCAAATTCCAACAAAGCTACAAAAGCTATTGGGGGAATAAGGGAGGAAGAACAAAATAGAGGAGGAACACCAAATTACTCCAAGATCTAGATCTAGCAAGATCCCCTCACTTGGAGAGGGATTCAATTGGTGAAGCTCTAGATCTAGATCTCCTCTCTCCTTTCCCCAAAAATATGGAAGAAATAGTGGGGGGATCAAGAGGAGGAAGAAACAACTCAAGGTCAACAATGGAGGAGAGAGAATGAAGGGGAAGAAGTGGTTGGGTCGGAGGTGTAAGAGGGGTATAAATTGGGGGCCCAAAATATAGCTGTTGGAGGCAAAAAACGGTCAGATTCGCGCCCGAGCGTTACTACCGCTTGTCAAAGCGGTACTACCGCTCGCGCGCAAAACTGTGCAGAAAACGGTCAAAAATCGGCCCAAAGCGGTACCTCAAGCGGTACCACAAGCGGTACTACCGCTCAAGCGGTACTACTGGGTCGGTATCGGTCCAATACCGGACCGGATCCAGGGGTTCACAGAGACCAAACCGGTACCTGACCGGTACTACCGCCCTTCCTTTTTTGTTTAAACTGCGATACGAAAACGGCAATATCTCGAGCTAGGAAACTCCGATTGAGGTGAAACCAATTTTGCCGGAAAGAGGACGACGAGAGCTACCACTACACAAGGTGAAAACATGCAAAAGAGTGAGTGATGATTTTCTCATGGTCATAGAGGTGTAACCTCTCAATATGGTATATCGGGAAAATCATCACCCTTGCACATGCAACATGCGATGCATCCGAAATCCGTTTCCGATGAGCTAGAGCTTGTCATGAGAATGAACACAAGCTCTAACTCATTGCATGGATAAGAACCAAGAAGAACTAAGAAACACGATGCAATGCATGCAAGGTTTGAGCTCTCCCCGATGTTGCCACCTACTATCCTATCGAGCACAAACTTTGTCCTTGCGCGTTCCTCTCGAGTCGGCAAGCTCCGTCTTCATCTTCTTCAACCTTGTTCATGCCACCATCTTCCTCCAACATACACGCATGCCACCGTCTTCATCCATCTTCTATGTCGTCTTCATCTCTCTTCATCTTCAACACCGTCTTCACCTTTCTTCGACACCGTCTTCATCGAACTCGATCTTCTCAATCTTGCAACCTTGAAACCGACACATGGTTATGGACCTAAGATAGATTCTCAATGCAACCGTTAGTCCATAGGGATTGTCATCAATTACCAAAACCACACATGGGGTAATGGACATGTTCTTTCAATCTCCCCCATTTTGGTAATTGATGACAATCTCTTTGAGAGGGTTTAAATATGGAATTTAGCGAACAACCCAAGTTGAATATTTAGAACAAACTCCCCCATAATATATGCATGTGTGAATGAACTTGAATTTCATTGCATATACCGGCAATTAAAGCCTAGCGGAGTATCCTCTAAATATTCAACCATGCAAAGCAACAAATGCAGGGCATGAAAGGAAAATGCTTAAGAACCAACAAAATCAATTCCCTCAAACCCTCCAAACTTCTCCCCCATTGGCATCGATTGCCAAAATGGAAGAAAGGTTCGGAAGGCCAATATAGTTAGAATTCCTCCATAAGGTGTGCATTTCTCATAATGTGAGTGAAATCAAATGCACGTATTCAATGATGAATATCGGAGGGGAATCCAACTATATTGAGGATCAAAGATTGCAAGAGAATAAGAAGGTGAGAAATGAAGCAAGCAATCCAATGACCCAAAAAGAAACACAAGCTTAATAAGAGGCAAGTAAAAAACGAAGCTTGTGCCAAAATCAAGTATGAGTGCGTGAAGATGCAAATAGGATAAAATGAGCACTCATAAGATTCTTTGTGGAGCCACCAAAGAGATGAACAAGAATAAAGGAAAGGACTCCAACAAAGATGGATATCAAAAGAAAATGTATCATCTCTAATGTATATAAGTTTCTCTAAGTGGACAACATCACAAATATATTTATCCATCAAGAAACATGCACACACAAGATAGATACAAGAGAATAAGAGCGAGAAATCCAAGGTGAAGTAATACAATATACCAATGAGATATTTGCTTTATAGCATGTCCAATGGCTCATATTTATCTCATTGTACATTGAACAACTTAAACCAAAAACACCTCAAAGACATCACAAGAATCACCAAGAGAAGGAGATAGTTGAGATGCTTTGAGAGAGGCAAACAAGTATCTCCAAATGAAATACCAAGGATAACCCTATGGTTGGATACAAGATAGCATGCATGAGGGGATTGATACTTGTTACCCGGATGCAATGGTGTGATGTAGTATATATGAGTTAGTCATAACATCATAGCTCGCCTCCAATAGTCACTTGTCCTTCACTTCTTCTTCATGAGTGAGACGAGCATCCAAAGCATCACCAATGTACCTAAGACAAAGCTCAAGCACACAATGGTCCCCAAACTAATTGGGTCCGAGTAGTTAGTGAAACTACAATACATAGGACAAACTCCACATAAATATGTACATATGGTCATGCACATCTTAGCCGATTTAGGATTATGGTGGAGTTTTCCCTATGCATTGGATCAACGAAAGAAAGCATGACATAAGATATACATGAAGTAAATATGCATGCACGACTTTCAAGAACCAAATGGAGATATGACTTGGACAAAATGCAAAATAGACCACGATGACACACAAAGGTGTGACGTGTCAAAAGGTTGTCCAACCCATATCCAAGAATCAAATCAACACAAGTTTGACCCCAAAGTTCAACAAATGAACTAAACAGAATGAGCAAGATGATGTCCAAAACAAGCATGCTCAAGGACTTATCTCATTTTAGGAAAATAAAACCAAATATCAAGTAATGAGATAACCAACTCCCAAAGAAAGCAAGGTTCCAAATAAACCAAACCCTCAACGCTTTTCATGATGGCACAAAAGTACCGAAAAGAAAAGGTTTGTCTTCCAATGTCAAATTCTTGAAACAAGGGAGTGTTCTAGCAAACATAGGAGAGCTCGCCAAGATTAGTGCACTATTTAGGATTTTGCATTTGAATAAAAAATGCACAAATGTGGGATCATCGCTCAACCATTGTTTATCAAAACACTAACAAGGTTCAAGAGAAAAGAGAAGATACATAAGAAGCAAGGTAGACACATGGGAGCCTAACCCACAAAGCAAATTATTGGCAAGAAATGAAGCAATTGAGCACATAAGCCAAGTGTGAGGATGATCCGGAACAATACCACACAATTTATTACCAATTGTCCAAGGGCAATAGGTATTTATGAAATATCCATATGGTAGTTTGTGAGTATGTCCAAGATTATCTTCACAACAAAGAAAGCATATAGAAAAGTGGGATTTGTTTGAGCACACATGTCACATAGGAACAAGATAATCTATAATATCAATTCTATGTGACACAACCTCAAATGTTCACATTTTCTAGGCTTGTAAAATGCACAAAGCACAATACTCCCCCATAATGTGATAAAGACATTTTTCGTGCAAGAGGCAAATAAGAACCACGTGAGATAATTAATGGACATTATAAAATTTTAATTCATCATGTCGCACATTTTAAGATTGTGAGATGCACAAAGCATATCACTCCCCCAAAATGGGATTGTCCATTAATTTCTCACACGAGCCAACAACTAAGATATCAACAAGATGCAATAGGCTCAACAAAGAACAATTGTACATGATGTGCCACCCAACATATATAAGCAAGCAAGATAAGCAAGTAGGAGGCACAACATACAAAACCACATGCAAGGTACAAAACCAACAAATGTAAAAGGGGGGGCAAGTAACTTTCAATGTAAAGGAGTTGAGGACTCGTTACAGCAAGGAGGTGCATGGGTAAAGGATGAAAGGAATAATACCTGACTTGAGGAAATAAGAATGATGAAGATCCCCTAAGTCTTCATGAACTAGTCAAGTCTCCATGCCCTCCACATGTACCTATTGATCAAATTTTGGCTTGATGGTCCCCAACCAAGTTGGGTCCTAAGAAGTTAGTCACAATAGACTTGGCAACCCAAATGGTTCTTTTTGAGAAACCACATTGAGTGCCCATATATTTGGCAAACACATTTCCAACCTTATCCTTGCAAAGAGAATAAGCACCATCAATCAAGATAGGGTTGGATGAGTTACCCCTAGTGCAAAAGGAGGAGATGTGGCCTTCTCACGACATATGTAGCATGTTCTTCTCTTCTCCTTCTTCTCACTTGATTTCTCCACAACGGGAGCCTTGGCTTGATCCTTCTTGGGTAGCGGCCTTTCTTCAAATCGAGGTAGACCTTGAGCTTGGCCTTGACGTAGACCATGAGCTCCATCTTGAGGCCGCTTCCCTTGTTTCTTCTCGCCAAGTGGCTTCTTCTTCAAGGGGCACGATCTAACATGATGCCCTTCAATCTTGCACTTGAAGCACACAATCTTGGCGGGGTCCTTCACATGCCCATGGCCCTTCTTCCGCTTGTGCGTGGTGGACTTGTTCTTGTTGTTGGAGTTGAATCCAAGTCCACTCTTTTAATTTGGGGATTGCATCCCTTCATGACCCTTTACCAAGTACTTCATCAAAGAAGAGACTTGGGCCTCGAGCTCTTCGATTTCCCCTACATGGTTAGTAACAACACAAGTACTAGAGGAAGTGGAAGATTCATTGTTAGAGCAACAAGGCAAGGTTTGTAATTCACCACAAGATATAGCAATAGCATTAGTGGGTGAATTACTAGCACTAGCACATTGAATTGTAGAGCAACACGACATAGAAGGTAGTTCACCACGAGATAAGTTAATAGCATGAGTGGGTGAACTAAAAGCACTAGCACATGTCAAAATAGCATTTTGAGAGGTAGTGCTAGTACTCTCATGAGGCTCACAAGATTTTACCTTTGACATGATAGCCTGATGAGCTAACTTTAGCAAATCATGAGAGACTAGAAGATCACCATGGGAGCTAGAAAGCTTTCCATGACTTTCTTCCAATTTCTTATAATTTCTTGTTAGCAAAGCAAGTTGAGCCCTTAGCTCAACATTCTCCTTCAAGATGGAAGCTTCACAAGAGGTAGAGTTAGTAGCACAAGCATTATACATTATAGCACAAGGAGAAGGCAACTTAGCAAGCTCTATTAGGTTGAGAGCCTTAAATTGCTCATGTGACTCGGTGAATTTGATGAGCTCACTCTCAATAGCCCTAGAGCCATTTTTGAGAAGCTCAAAATCCTCAAGGAGTTTAGCATGAGCACTTACTAGCTCAACATTTTTAATTCAAAAATCATGTGCCACCTCTAAAGCTCTATCACGAGATTCCTTTACTTTAGATAGCTCTAGAGTAAAGGTCTCCTCAAGAGATTCTTTGGTGGTTTGTTGTTCTTCAAGAGCGTCAGTAAGAGTTGCAATCTCGTTTGCATACTCGCGCTCATGCCCTTCCATTTTCTCAATAAGTTTTGTGCTCTCAATGGAAAAAAGCCAAGATTTTCATGAAGTTAGAGCAAGCAAATTTCTTATCATGGAGAGCATGGAAAACCAACTCACCCATCATGTTTAAGGAAGCAACATTATGTTCTTCCATATCATCATCCTCATCATCACTAGATAGATAGGGTTCCAAGGAAGGAGATACCTTAGAAGCCTTAGCCATAAGGCAAGTGTAGGAACCGTGCGATGATGAAGAAGATGAACTACTTGAATCTCCATCCAAGATCTTGTCTTGTCCCATAGTATCTTCGGTTTCCTCTACATTGTTAGTCACACAAATACTAGAGGAAAGCAAAGTACTTTCATTATGGCAACAAGACAAGGCAAGCATATCAACATGGGATGAAGACATGCAAGGACTATCAACACTAGCATGTAAAGCATTTATAGTGCTACAAGTGTTCAAGTCCAAAGATGAAACATTGCAATGAGATAGGGATGTAGGATCATCAAGAGAAGGCTCACTATCAACAATGCAAAGTTCATCACCACTCACCATACCATTACCTTGTGTCTTACCACACATTGGTGAAGTGGAAGGAGTGCCATCATCCTCATTGGTCTTGGACCCACCATATGTATCTCGAAGCTTTGTCCAAAACTCATGAGCGCTCCGGAACGGCGCGATGGAGGAAATCACTACATGACTCACAACATGGCAAAGCACTTTAGTAGCTTGAGCATGTAGATAAGAGTTTTTCTTCTCCTCAAAGGTTGGATTTTGTGGATCCTTAGGAGGAGAAAAACCCATATCAAGAATTTGCTCCACATGTGGGTGCACGCCCCTAAAATAATCAAGCATGTAGAATTTCCAAGCATCATAATTAGTGCCATCAAATGTAAAGGTGGAAAAGTGAACTACTCTCTAGGCGGTGAAGCCCAACAAGATAAGAGAGCCCTAGCTCTGATACCAAGTGAATGTACTAGGACGTCGCCTAGAGGGGGGTGAATAGGCGATGTATAAAAACTTCTACTTGAGAGATAAACTAGGCAGAAAAAAACTACACATGTGTTTACTAGTTTAGCTCAAAGCATATCAACAAGGGGTTTTCCTAAGAGCACCAACAACCTATGCTAGCATGATGAGCAACAAGGTAACAACAAGATAGGTATAGCATCAAGCATGATAGATATCACAATGTAAAACGCATAGGTAACGGAGCTTGGGTTGAGAAGTAACCGGTGCACGAGGAGACGACGATGCATCCGGAAGTTCACACCCAAGGGTGATATGTATCCATTGGAGCGGTGTGGAGGCACGAGGCACTCCAATGAGCCACTATGGCCACCGTATTCTCCTCGAGCCTTTCCTCCAAGGAGGAAAGCCTCGATCCACTAAGGGACCCTTGAGGGTGGTCACCGAATCCGTACAAGCTTGGGCAAAACCCCAAGTATCAAGCTTGAGGCAACTCCACAACACGGAGGCTCTCAACTACAAGCCACAAGAGGCTACATCACGCCACACCGGCAACAAAGCCACCAAGACACCAACGCGCCACAACCGGCTCCAAAACCACAAAGGCTAACACACTCCACAAAGGCAACAACGCCACAAAGGCTACCACGCCACAAAGATGACAGGGCCACAAAAGGCTACAAGGCCACAAAGGTACAAGAACACCACTAAGGCAACAAGGTCACTAAGGCAACAACACCACTAAGGTCAACATGCCCTCTACGAGATCGAAACCCCGGAGAGAACCCAAACCGATGCACCTAATGCAATGGCTAAGAACACCACTAAGATGCCCAAGTTCTTATCTCCCAAATTCCAAAAAAGCTACAAAAGCTATTGGGGGAATAAGGGAGGAAGAACAAAATAGAGGAGGAACACAATATTACTCCAAGATCTAGATCTAGCAAGATCCCCTCACTTGGAGAGGGATTCAATTGGTGAAGCTCTAGATCTAGATCTCCTCTCTCCTTTCCCCCAAAAATATGCAAGAAATAGTGGGGGGATAAAGAGGGGGAAGAAACAACTCAAGGTCAACAATGGAGGAGAGAGAATGAAGGGGAAGAAGTGGTTGGGTCGGAGGTGGAAGAGAGGTATAAATAGGGGGCCCAAAATATATCTGTTGGAGGCAGAAAAACGGTCAGATTCGTGCCCGAGCGGTACTACCGCTTGTCAAAGCGGTACTACCGCTCGCGCGCAAAACTATGCAGAAAACGGTCAAAAATCGGCCCAAAGCGGTACCTCAAGTGGTACCACAAGCGGTACTACCGCTCGAGCGATACTACCGGGTCGGTACCGGTCCAATACCGGACCAGATCCAGGGGCTCACAGAGACCAAACCGGTACCTAACCGGTACTACCGCCCTTCCTTTTTTTCTTTTAACTGCGATACGAAAACGGCAATATCTCGAGCTAGGAAACTCCGATTGAGGTGAAACCAATTTTTCCGGAAAGAGGACAACGAGAGCTACCACTACACAAGAGGTGTAACCTCTCAATATGGTATATCGGTAAAATCATGAAAAAGAGTGAGTGATGATTTTCTCATGGTCATAGAGGTGTAACCTCTCAATATGGTATATCGGGAAAATCATCACCCTTGCACATGCAACATGCGATGCATTCGGAATCCGTTTCCGATGAGCTAGAGCTTGTCATCAGAATGAACACAAGCTGTAACTCATCTCATGGATAAGAACCAAGAAGAACTAAGAAACACGATGTAATGCATGCAAGGTTTAAGCTCTCCCTGATGTTGCGACCTACTATCCTATCGAGCACAAACCTTATCCTTGCGCGTTCCTCTCGAGTCGGCAAGCTCCGTCTTCATCTTCTTCAACCTTGTTCATGCCACCGTCTTCCTCCAACATACACGCACACCACCATATTCATCCATCTTCTACGCCATCTTCATCTCTCTTCATCTTCAACACCGTCTTCACCTTTCTTCGACACCGTCTTCATCGAACTCGATCTTCTCCATCTTGCAACCTTGAAACCGACACATGGTTGTGGACCTAAGATAGATTCTTAATGCAACCGTTAGTCCATAGGGATTGTCATAAATTACCAAAACCACACATGGGGTAATGGACATGTTCTTTCAGTAGTGGCGCACTGCTTCTGAACAACAGTGGCGCATCCCTTTGTACATCACCAGACTTGTCAATGGCGCACCACGTAGTGCGCCACTGTTACTTAGAGTAGTTTTGGCGCACCACCAGTGCGCCACTACTAAAAGTTAGCAGTGGCATGATAGCAGTGGCGCACCACTAGTGCGCCACTGATGGGTATAAGTGGTGCACCACTGATTGCCCTTTTCCTAGTAGTGTGGTGCGTAGCGCTAAATGTAAGTGAATGAATTAGGTTGTGTAAAGAGAATAGTTCAGAGCAATGCAAATGTTGATAGAAGAAACCAACATAACTCAAGGGAGTGCATAACACTATGTTACAAACTAAAGAGTGAAAATTTAGTGTATGATGAATATAAGCAAGCTAATTTGGTGTTTCCGAATTCCAAAAAGCATTAGACAGAGCCGGTGTTAATATTAGACATAAATCATGGCATGTATATGTGGCTTAAGAAAATATATCCGAACCCTTGGATGGTTACTGCCCGGTTGGTGCTTGGACTTGCGCTTATATACGTATCCAGAAGGTGGGGCTGATAGTAACTTGGTGGCAGCCTATGCGGATGCCTCATCAGCAGCAGTTGCAATCCTTTTGACCAGTAAAGGCTTAACAGTTTCAGTCTGCATATGAAAAATGGAATAGCAACAGACATCAGTAGTGATATTGAATGAATCTATGAGACACTGATGCATATAGTGTTGGATGTAAGTGGAAAAATAGAGTTGTGTGTGTTTCTGAACTTTTGGTGAGCATTAGATAAAAAATCATAGGTTTCAAAAAAAACATACAAAAATCAAGGATTAAGAAAAAAACTACCCAGTTGACACATGGTCTTGTGCTTGTAGAGGTTTTCAGAAGATGGTGGCAGCACCATCGTCTTCACAACAGCATCATCATGATCATTTTTTATCCATTTTGGTTGAGGCACAGAAGTTTCATCCTACATGTGAATAGCAACATAACTCGGCATTGATATTGAATAAATCTATCAGATAGAATGCTGCATATAGTGCTGGATGTAAGTGATAGAATAAGGTTCTGCATAGACAACAATTCACAACAATGCAAATGATAACAAAAGAAACCAACGGAACTCAACAGTTTATATACTGGATGAGACAGAATATAAAGTGAAAATTAGTGTATGATGATTATAAGAAAACGTGGTGTTTCTAAACTTTTGGTAAGCATTAGAAAAAACCAACAATAAACAGACAATAATAAAATCATGTATGTGGATTAAGAAAATATATCAGATTCACTAAAATGTCACCACCCAGCTGGCCTGTGGTCTCGTGCTTGTAGACGTTTTCGGAAGATGGTGTCGGCACCATCGTCCTCACAGCAGACTCCCTCAGCCTCATTTTTTATCCACTTGAGTAAGGGTGCATCAGCTTCAGCCTGCATATGAATGGGAACAAATCTCAGCAGCGATTTTGAATGACCCTGAGACAGACTGATGCATATAGTGTTGGATGTAAGTGGAAGAATATGGTTATGCATAGACAGCAGTTCACAACATTGCAAGGGTGTGTTTGGTTCTGAAACGGCGTGAAATGGAATGTAATGGTTCCATCCCCGCATTTAGTTTGGATAAAAGCGAGGAACAGAATGGTAACTTTTTTGTTAGGTTGAGAAAATTAGAGAGCAGAACGAATCGAGGTTAACTAATATTTTGTCTCAAAATTGTAATTAACAATGGCAAATGACATTTTAATCTCAAAATCATAATTAACAACGCCTAATGGTATTTTTAATCTAAAAATCGTAATTAACATCATTTTTTTGGGTTAGGGGAGTTGGGAGTATATGAATATTAGTGTATGATGGTTGTAAGCAAACGAATTTGGTGTTTTTGAACTTTTGGCAAATATTAGACAAAACCGATAATAAACTGACAAAAATCAAGGCATGTATGTGGATTAAGAAAATGTACCATATTCATTAAATAGTCGCCACCCAGCTGATGCGTGGCCTTGTGCTTGTAAAGGTATTTAGAAGATGGGGGCGGCATCAACATACTGGCAGCAGCCTCATCCGCCGCAGTTTTGATCTTTTTTTTGAGTAAAGACCCTAATGTTTCAGTCTGCATATGAATAGCAAAAACAAACATCGGCAATGATATTAAATTACTGTATGAGATAGACCGATTCATATAGTGGATGCTCTTAGCCTTTTGTAACATGAACACTAGCTATGGATAGACAAAAAAACTAGTTGACTCAGCTTTGTCTAGATATGCATGTGCTACCACCATCCCAAAGCTTAAGGCTTATTTCTTTTTGAGAAGTCAAACCAAGTAAAGTTTGACAAAGCTTTTGAACATTCTATCAACAAATATAATATTGTGTAGATACCGTAGGAAAATATATTTCATTATCTATTTAATGATATTAATTTTGTATTTTGCATGTTAATGATTTTTGGTAAAAGCTTAGTCAAAACATGGCATAGTTTGAATTTCTAAAAATAATATAAGCCATAAGCTTTGGGATAGAAGTAGTAGTATCTAGAGCTAAAACACATCTAAATACATCCGTATCTACAGATAGTTAAGTTAATTAATTTGGATCTGAGGGAATATCAGATTCATACTACACCATGGTAAGTTGGTTAAAAAAATTACCCCTGCGTGGTCCCTGCCCAGCTCGGCAGTGGCATTTTGCTTCATGTGTTGCAGATCGGACCATGCTCCTGCAGCAGGTGGGGTGGTATTCTCGTTCCCCATAGCCTTATCAGGGAACCTGGAGGTACCAACCGGATAGAGAGAATATAGAGCATGGTCTCACAGAGGCTTTACGCACGAACAGCTAAAGACATGTGCTACTTTAAGCATCTTCCAGAAGCATCAGGCTTTTCACAGGAACAGACTGAGGATGCACACATACACTTCAAAGTAAAAGAATGCAGAAGCAAACGAAGTACCTGCTTTGCGGGGATGGAGACGCAGCTCAGGCTCAGCTAACTCCCACATGCGCAGTGGCCTTACGCTCTATTGTCCCCCCAAGTTCTTTCCTTTCCTGTAGAAGCTGACAAAATATACAATGAGGATTAGCAGAAACTACAAAGATTGCAGATGTCGACAAATAAAGCAAAAACACCCCAATCCAAACAAAGGTAGCCCCCGTCCCCACCCCCATCAATCACTCCCAGCGTGAGGGTGACTAGAAAGACACCCCTTCATCCAGAATAGGAAATGCTCCTAGCTAGGAAGCAAGATCTCGAGGTGAGCAAAAAAACCAATCTTGAGAAAGGAAAGAACATTACTAGTACTACCTAATCCACTTGGTCTAGATGCAGCTTGCCACTCTAAGCTGGATGCCTGGACGGTGGAGGCGAAATGAGTGGATCGAGCTAGCAGCTTGCATAGGTCGGCACTCGATCAGGAGAGAGGGGGGATCTACATAAAGGGGAGGGGTAACATACTTTATTACACAGTGAAATTACTGATTTGACGGGTCATTACATATCTCACTGAAACAGGGGCCCATAGTGTGGCACCCCAAATTCACTTGAAGCTGCCCGGCGGGGAATTTAAACATTTCACAAATAATCAAAATTCAAGCACACCGCCACACGCCAATCAAGCTGGTTGTTCCTTCTTCTTCCTCCTCCTCTATCCGAAAAACCCCCAAATCACAAGCTCAAAAAAAACCCCAAATCCCATGGCCGCTATGCATGTCCTCATTGACCCGCTGGAGATCATTCCCGGACGATGCATACCCCCCGCCCTGAGATCCCAAGTTCCATCCATCCTCGAGGCACTGCGTGTTGTCTCGCAGCCGCGGCTTGAGGGTGCTGCAGAGGAAGTTCCACCAGAAAGAGCTCATGGCAACCGTGCAAGCTCACCGGCGTGTTGTACCCCGAGAGGAACTGGTCAATGCTTTGCGATTCGCAAAAAAGTTGTGGGCCAAGAACTGGTCAAAGCTTCATCAATGGCTTGCCACGAGAGACTTGGAGTGTAGAGTCAATAAACTAGCTGCTCGAGGACTTGGACGGTTTACACCGATTTATATTAATTGACTCAAGTTTTACTAGATACAGATGTATCTAGTTGACAAATGCATCTTGATACATCCATATCTAGACAAAATTGAGTCAATTAATATGAATCAGAGGGGAGCACCTGAAAGTGTTTCATGCTACCGATTAATGCGCTGGCAGGACTCGTTGTACAAGTAATTGTGCTACTACGCATACGATGAACTGATTGTGTCGGTGTCAAATTTTTTCAATGGGATCATCCACTGAATGCTGAATTATAGCTCTAGCGCAAAAGGCGTACAAATCATAACGTAAATAGTACATACTACAGCACCAGAACATAAGAGTACGAATAATAAAGTAGCTCAACATTTTGCAGTAGGGTTGGGTGGTCTTGAGACTACCCGGTCGCCCCTGATGATCTTCGGGCGTGCATCCACTTCAACGGAAAGCTGTGTACTCGGTCTACGGTCTAGCAGTGCTCCCGCGTACTGGGTGGAGCTGTCTCCCTCCCTATGTAGTTCTCCGGGGAAGCGCACGGAGAAGAAAACTAGAGAGAGATATTTCTCTAATTAATTGTGTATTTATTTTGCACCAATAGGCCACTATATATACGGGCAAAGGGTAAAATGCTTCATAAGGGGGCAAGGTGGGACGAAAGGAGGAGAGGAGGAGGCAATCGGTCGATCGGCTCCTGCCGCGCCGCGTCCCTCCCACTGTCCCCCCCTCCTCGCTCAATCTGGCCCAAGGTCGGCCGATCGGACTCCCTTCCCTTATTAGGCCCCTTTAGCACATGGGGCCCATTTAGGGTGGGGATGTCTTCTTATTTAAAAAAACTATTTTAAATTAATCAAATATATTTTAATATATTATTTCATTTAATTAACATATTAAACATATCCTTTAATTTCCATTTGTCGGAGACACCTCCTGCACTATTCTGAACACCTTTCGGACAACCCTGAAACCCTATTCTGGATATATCTCTCAATTCCGATGAATCCAAATCTGTATTTAATTTTGTCGAACGCAAGTGTGTTACTCTATGGTCCGGGAATAACGTAGAAATGACCCGAGAGAATTTCTCCAGTCAAACGATCACCAGGGGGTCTAGATAACCTTAGTGATCTTTACGCATTCCATTAAGATGTGATCGTCGTTTGAACCATTATGTTGAGTTTTATTCCTTTTGTTTATTTGATACCGACACTCATCCAAGATATGATCGTCATTATCATTATACCTAGCTCCATCTTGTTACCGACAAGGCTATTCAACTCGTTGCGTGTGATTCCATCCCCATGACCTACTCATACATTATAGAGCTTTCATGGATGTGATCCCACCGAATGGGCCCTTGGTATATCTCCGTCACGTGGATGAACAAATCCTTATATTGATGCATACACCTCAACGCATCCCATTGGATAACAAACTACACATTTACTGTTACGGTGTGACATTCGATGCATCCAAAGCAGCCTCTGGTGACAGTGATTTCATAAGATCTCGCGGTCTAAGTATTTAGTCACTACACAAATATAAACATGGTAACATTGAACTTGATGTGACTGATCATGTTACAATACTTATGTTCTGGGTATGTTCATCATATCATTTATCCAAATGATATGATCTTATTGTCAATGATGTGTGTGTCCATGATTAGGAAACTACGATCAACGATTGGTTACAATGAACTACATATGCCCGCTCACTAGGGACCCTATTGTTTATTTACAATACCGCACGTGTATTAATATTTCCACTTAATACAGTTATAACATGGCACAGAACTTATTATGAACATTTGACATCTATATCTATACCTAATAATAAAGAAAATAAGGTTTCTTGTCGGTCCAACTTTAAATTGCCCCTACAGATGAATCCTAATTACAACTATTGCCACCGGTAAGTGAAATACATCGTGCGATGCCCTCGCTCGTTCGTCAAACCAATCCTTAGTTCGCCCCGGGTTTCTTGGACTCGTCATACGTATCCCTCCCGGAGACGATCGAATCCAAGTATACCGGCAGAACCGAGCGGGCCTCTTCTTGCCTTCCATAATCTGTAATCTATAAGCCTTTAAATACATGAGCAATTGATTGCCCTATGTCAAATCGATCGAAGTTCGAAGCTTTAGAATCGAAATCAAGGTTCCAAGCAATCAGCGCTATCAGACTCGAAAACCAGGAAAGCGAAGTCGACGAGAGACAACGAAACCTCAGCCTAGCTGATGACTGAACGGAGAGGCTCCCCTCGCCGACGCACGCTGTGGCGCCAGAAGCTGTCCACACGAGGCTATCGCGTAAGGCAAAGGCGCCGGCGACCGGCGTAATCCACAGTTCCACACTCGACCGGCGCCACATCGCATTTGTTGGAGGGCGATCACTACAACGCGGAGCACAGCAGCAACGGGCACAAACGAGCGGTGGGGTAATCTTATATACGAGAGCGTTTGTTATGGTTCAGCTACGATTAAAACTAGCGAACAACCAAACGAGCAAAGAGGCAGCGAGTAGACATCAATAGATAACAACAGCGAGGAGCAACTTCGGAAGAAAAAAACAAGGACTTCCGCCAAGTCGATCACCCGATCTCCAGCGGAACATGCCTGCCAGCTCATGCATGGCATCCAGCTCCGAACTCTCGCACCTGAACTCCCCGTACCTGATGGACGTCTTCACCTGATAGGAAAAATATCGTGGTGGCGTGCATCTCGTCTGAACTCCCGAGCAGCTGATAGATTTTTCTTTCTTTCGAGAATAACCTGATGGATTTCTTAGCGTGCATGTAGGTTCAACTCCCGCAGCAGATAGATTTCTTGGTTTGGAGAATAACCTGGTGGATTTGTTCACGACACATGCATTGTATACGTGTGTAATGTTGAATTGTTCTATTTTACATAGAAATCAACAACAAAAAATAGGTAAGATATGTGACACCGTGTGAATCCCAAACAATGTCATCCTCTTACTCAGTAAGGCATCACCCTCTAATTCATGTATAATAAATAAATGTATAATTAATAGAACAAATAAAATTCAATTATTTCTCCCTCTATCGCATGAAACTTGTCGGAGGTTTGTCAAAATTTAGAGATACCTATTTAATGTCTAGATACATCTGAATTTAAACAAATCTCAGGCATCATTTGATGGAGTTTGTTGTCCATTTGTTTTTCTTAATTAATCAAACCTAAAGTTCCCTTTCTGTAATCCACCAAAGTCGTCTCAATTTATCCTTTATTTTCTTTTCCTTAATGGTACATGCATGATAGGTGATGTTCCCATGCTACAGAGCTATATTTTATCGGTATTATTGTACAGGATGAATGGCACAAATTAGAACTTTTTTTTTTTGAGGGAGCACAAATTAGAACTTTTGTTGTATACTACTGTAGATTTGGTTTAACAGCTGGATTAACAAATATGTTTATTCAATAAAAATTAACCCGTAGCAACGCACGGGCAATTTAACTAGTATAATAATAAATACTCATTATTATTTGCCTCTAGAGCACTATATCCAGCAGTCCCCCACTTGCATTGGAATACAAATAATCCAGTTGCATTTATTACTAATCATAGCGTCATGCACTTATGTACTTATGATCATGCTTGCTTGTGGAGGAGGTTGTTTGGTACACCAAATCGTTAGATTCATATGTTTTGCAAATCTATAATTTCACCTTATTTGACATTATCTTATGAAAATGATAGATCTATTATCATGGTTTGACCTTATTTAGTGAGACTTTTCCTCCTTATGTACACCATAGCGTTTCATTCAGTCAATGAAGACTTTCACTTACTTTATCATGTATACTAGGAGACGCACTTAGCAAAAGTGGAACTTTCTTATCCAACTTTTCGATGTAGATTCTGATGGTAATTCATCCAATGCTCAACCATTCTTTTCAGACTTCCATCTTATGAGAGATTCCCAATCTTCTGGAATAGTGTGCCAAACTTGTACTAGGGTACCACTTTTACGATTTCGAGTTTTACTATCCTTTGGAGATTTGGAATTTCATTCTCAAAGCTTTTACGCACACGCACGTATGCACCCCCACACACCCACACACACATACATGCATGTCACCTTAAAACTTAACCCCACATCTCTTATGATAAGATAAAAGGGTCGTACCTCTCTCTCTCGGTATCTCTCCAAACTTGCGTTCATTTTGTCCATGTGTCATTCTATAGCACAGCAAATCTACACATGTCATGAGCTTTGTTTATCTTATGTTTTCGGTAATTTTTACATTGTAATAACAATTAGCATAGTTTTCCCTTTTGAGACACCTTCTAGAAAATTCAGCTTATATTGTGAATCTTGACTCACACAACAACCAAGTTAGTTTCATTCTTCACAACCTTATACTTCATTTTATTTCAGGTTAAATTAGTACAATTGGAGTCCAAACAAGGACTATGGCTCAATCCTCATCAAATAGACGTCAAGCTATTGTGAACATTTTGTCTTCTACATCTTCAATTACATTCAAATATGGCCTGATGTCTATTGTACAAAACTTCTTTTAGCTCCATAAGTAGTCATATATTTACCAAAAAAGGACTTGTTGTAGAAAGTAAGGATTATTACTCCTATCAGCCAAGTGGATTTCAAATGAGAGCACAAGCTCGGAATTAGCTCATGCCACAAATTTTCGGACAGCTCTAGTCTCCTAATTAAGCCACCATTTACTTAAATATTATATTGCATCTGGTTCATTACTATGTAAGCTAAAACTTCTCTTTCAACTGATGATAACTTCGAGCCCAACATAAAAGGGAATAATTCAGGGTGAATGTAGTTACATAAATGTGAATGTATCACCATTAGTACGCTCTCAGATCAGGTTTATTATATGTCTGCAAGGTCATCATTTAACTAATGTAATACAAGGTATGTATTATAAAAGGTAAGCCGGGGAAGGCAGCGACCAAGCCGGGAGCAGGGGAGCAGCTGCGGCCAGAGTCAGGGGGTAGCGGAAGGCGATCCTGCAAGTGGAGGCATCGAGGGCAAATACGGCCGTCGAGGGGAGTCATCATCTCTTAGACTCTCTCGTTGATGCAGTGTTAGACGGGGAGTCAAAAAGGGCAATTCATGGCGTTGTGGTTGCGAGAGATCAATGCCGAATATACCGATTGCGCCTTTTTCCAGCGGACCAGAATGAGATTAGGGGTATACAAAATTTTTGGGTGGGGCCACTCGTCGTTTCTGCCCATCGCGTCATTTCTTATAAATTATAATGTGCCACTCTATGTATTGATACTTTTTTTGATAAAGCGTGTTTTATTCTTTAAAAGTTAACTAGCACAGTGGACCCGCACATGCGCGGGCAACAACTTGAATTTTCTTTTAATAATAATAAGTTGTGTTCAAGATCATTGAGATTTACATTTGTAAAATATATTCAAGTATTATAAACTATGAAAGCAATGTTATTAATCTTGGACAATTGGCATGATAAAATAGAGGAGTTTTCAAAAGGTAAGGAAACACAATAAAAATCTCTAACAAAATATCCACACATGTTGTCCAATGCAATACACATTTTATTTTGGAGACTTTTATCGAAAAACTATACACCTTATATCTAGTAACAGAGGGAGTGTATAACTAATTAGAGATACTAATATCTATTGTTGTCGAATTGCCTCACTTGTGAAGCTCGTCCTTGGAACTGAGAAACATAATAAAATCCAACATTTGTTTTTGTATTTCTCTTCTTATGTTCTTGACGGTTCTTCAGGTGTCTTGTGCATGTGGTCTTAAGCCTTCGTTTGTCATAGTAATGTAAATTTATCCTATTTCTCACATATTTAGAGACAAATCATGATAAAGTTTGTCAACATACGTTTTGATTAGCACATGCTCGATTATTTCGAGCACATGATTCTTCGGTAAAGCCGTATTCACCTCTCTAAAACTCCTTGAGAACATGCTTTGAACTCAAAAGTAAACACAAACCATCATACACTTAATTATAATTTTTGTAACAATACAAGTTAAAAAGTAGATATATATTTTTGTTTAAAAGAAAGTTATTGACATGTGACCTCATCATTACTATCAAGTATTGGTATTTTTATTTTTAAAATTAACACATTTTAGACCAAACAATAGGGTTGTACATACCATCTCCTGTGATACAATATTTCTTAAATATTGTAAGCAACGTTCCAACCGTGTACACATATTGTAGGTGATGGCATGCTTGTACAAAAGAATGTACAAATTGAGCTAAAGTAAGAGCAAATCAGAGTGGAGGTTGATTTTTTTTAGATGAGAGTAAATTGGCATTGAATGGAATGGGAAACATGATTGCGAGGTCTGTTCCAATGTTGTATAGTTTCTGTTGCAATTATGGTTGTTCATACTGTGTGACATATTAAACTATATACAACATAAGAGAATGAATTCCGGAATTACTCTGTTTGGCAAGAATAGTTTCCTCCAGATACGCAGACATACAATATCCAACTGTAGTTTCTATGGGCCAAAGTTTTCTTACAATTTTGTGCAGGTGAAATGCTGTGTTGACATAGTTTAATTTCACCTGTGAGAACATTTAGGTGGATCAGTCTTTTCTTATATGTTTACATGGTTTTGTTTATTGTATGGCAAAAGGCTCACATTTATGAAATCAAAAGGGATCCAATATTAGGTCCAACAGGATACTTACCATGCAAAACTTTGAATTAGTTCAGATATATGAAAATTTTAAAATGCAAGACTTTGTAAAAATATGAAGAATTTCATATTGCATTTTAAATTTGCATGAAAGGTTGTCTCGACATTGTCAAAATATGCATGTATCTACACACTAAACATTCTAGATACATGCATATTTTGACAAAGTCGAGACAACCTTTCATGGACGGATGGAGTGCTTTGTTATGATCATTGCAACTGTTAGACACCTTATATTTTAGGTAGCTTCTGATATTTAGGATCCTAATTCTATATCCTAAACATGTAAGGTACTTTTCAAACTGTCTATATACATGATCGGCCACGGTTCAGATTTTACAGCAACCATGTCGAAAAAGTCGAACCATTGATCCATGAACCAATAATGAAGTTAATATGAATCTGAAGCATGGATCTTAGCAAATAATAAAGGGGATAGGAAAACAACTGCACGTCAGGAATTTCGCTGCCTTCATGAACAGTGATGCATTCACCTAAGCTAGAACCGTTTTGGCTATCTAAAGGTATTGTAGAGAGGGATGCAACTCACAATGTATTGATTGGGTGCATATGGCGTTACATATATAGGCCACGTCCTCGACTATACAAGGAAGGAGGCGGGCCCAATAATCAATACAAAGATATGTATCGCTATACATAACTACAGAAGATACCCCGCAGTCGAAGCGTCGCCTGGTCGAACGCATAGATTGGACCGGAACTCCTCAAATGATGCCGTAGGGAGACCCTTGGTCATGATATCCGCAAATTGTTGGGAGGTGGGCACATGAAGTACTCGAATGTGTCCGAGGGCCACCTGTTCCCGAACAAAGTGGATGTCCAGCTCAATATGCTTGGTGCGGCGATGGTGGACCGGGTTGGCGGAGAGGTAGACGGCGGAGACGTTGTCGCAATAGACCAAGGTGGCTTTGGCAACAGGACATGAAATCTCAACGAGGAGTTGCCGCAGCCAAGAGACCTCGGCAACCGCGTTAGCAACAACCCGGTACTCCGCTTCGGCGCTGGAGCGAGAGACCGTGGGTTGTCGCTTAGACGATCAGGAGATGAGCGAAGGTCCGAACTAGACACAGTAGCCAGACATGGAGCGACGCGTGTCGGGGCAGCCTACCCAATCGGCGTCCGAGTAGGCGACGATGTCAGTGGCGGTGGAGGCGTGGAGGGAGAGGCCGAAGTCCATGGTGCCACGAATGTAGCGGAGGATCCGCTTGACCGCAGCCCAATGAGGATCCCGCGGAGCATGCATGTGAAGGCACACCTGCTGGACAGCATACTGCAGCTCGGGGTGGTTCAAGGTGAGGTACTGCAGGTCACCAACGATGGAGCGATAAAATGACGCATCCGTGGCCAACGAACCATCCGTGGCGGAGAGCTTGGACTTCGTGTCGACAGGCGTGGCCGCGGGTTTGCAATTAAGCATACCG
The DNA here is from genome assembly GCF_019359855.2 of Lolium perenne. Taxonomy (NCBI): domain Eukaryota; kingdom Viridiplantae; phylum Streptophyta; class Magnoliopsida; order Poales; family Poaceae; genus Lolium; species Lolium perenne. Next base: position 211,731,675 of record NC_067250.2, on the reverse strand, counting down.
GCGCGGTCCAGGAGCTCGTGGGCTTACTTGCGCTGATGAAGTAAGAAGCCATCGGTGCGACGTACGACCTCGATGCCGAGGAAGTAGTGCAGGGGCCCCAAGTCCTTGAGGGCAAACTCAGCGCGAAGACGCTCGGTGATTTGTCGCAGGAGGTCCGTGGAGCTGGCCGTCAAGATGATGTCATCGACGTAGAGCAGCAGGTACGCGGTGGTGGCACCATTGTTGTACACAAACAGCGAGGCATCAGAGCGGGTGGAGCGGAAGCCGAGTTGGTGAAGAAACGCTGCGATGCGCTTGTACCAGGCGCGTGGGGCCTGCTTGAGCCCGTATAACGAGCGCGAGAGCAGGCACACATGGTCGGGGTGGGCGCTGTCGAGGAAACCCGTGGGCTGCTGGCAGAAGACCTGCTCCTCGAGATGGCCGTGAAGAAAGGCGTTGGAGACGTCCATCTGGTGCACGGGCCACGCACGGGAGACCGCGAGCTGAAGGACGGTGCGGATCGTCCCGGGCTTGACAACCGGGGCGAAGGTGTTAGTGAAGTCGACGCCGGCACGCTGGCGAAAGCCACGAACCACCCACCGCGCCTTGTGACGGTCGAGAGTACCGTCCGGATGGAACTTGTGCTTGAAGACCCACTTCCCGGTGATGATGTTGGCGTGAGGGGGTCGGGGAACAAGCGTCCATGTCTGGTTCCGCTGCAGGGCGTCGAACTCGTCCTGCATGGCCGCAAGCCACTGCGGGTCGCGGAGAGCAGCCCGGGCAGAGGCGGGCAGGGGTGATGGCGTGGATGCTGAAGGTGCGGAAGTCGACACGGTGCAGACGTACTCGTCCGAGGGGGTACCGCGTGCTCGGGACGCGAATCCCTGCACGGGCGCGCGTGAGGGGCCCCGTGGCCGGCGGCGGAGGAGGCGGCGGCGGAGCCGGAGGCGAGGCGTCGCCCGGCGAGGACGGTGCGGCGCCCGAGCTGAGGCTCGAGGGCGACGCAAGCGGCGTCGAGGCGGATGCACCCGGCGAAGGGCGTCGCCCGTCAAAGACGGCGCGGCGCCCGAGCTGAGGCTCGAGGGCGACGCAGGCGGCGTCGAGGCGGGCGTCGGCGCAGGTATCGGCGCGGGTGTCGGCGTGGGGCTACCCGAGACATGGCTCGAGGGTGACCCAGAGGGTGGCGAGGCAGCGCCCGAGACAGAGCTCAAGGGCGCGGCGGAGAACGACGAGGCAGTGCCCGAGTCCGAGCTCGAGGGCACTGCAGCCGGCAGACCTGCAGGGGGTCGACGCCGGGGACCATCAGTAGTCGAAGGAGGAGTGGCGACCACCTGTCTCTGTGCAAAAGGAAAGCAATGCTCATCAAAGTACACGTGCCGGGAAGTGATGACGCGGTGAGAAACCGGATCATAGCAGCGGTAGCCTTTGGTGTTAGCCGGGTAACCGAGGAAAACACACTGAATGGAACGAGGGGCGAGTTTATGAGGAGTGGTGGCGGCGATACTAGGATAACAACGACAACCGAAAATCCGAAGACCGTTGATGGCGTGTATTTCACACGTTCGTTGGGCAACCCCAAGAGGAAGGTATGATGCGCACAGCAGCAAGTTTTCCCTCAGAAAGAAACCAAGGTTTATCGAACCAGGAGGAGCCAAGAAGCACGTTGAAGGTTGATGGCGGCGAGATGTAGTGCGGCGCAACACCAGGGATTCCGGCGCCAACGTGGAACCTGCACAACACAACCAAAGTACTTTGCCCCAACGAAACAGTGAGGTTGTCAATCTCACCGGCTTGCTGTAACAAAGAGTTAACCGTATTGTGTGGAAGATGATTGTTTGCAGAAAACAGTAGAACAAGTATTGCAGTAGATTGTATTTCAGTAAAGAGAATTGAACCGGGGTCCACAGTTCACTAGAGGTGTCTCTCCCATAAGACGAACAGCATGTTGGGTGAACAAATTACAGTTGGGCAATTGACAAATAAAGAGAGCATGACAATGCACATACATATCATGATGAGTATAGTGAGATTTAATTGGGCATTACGACAAAGTACATAGACCGCCATCCAACTGCATCTATGCCTAAAAAGTCCACCTTCAGGTTATCATCCGAACCCCCTCCAGTATTAAGTTGCAAGCAACAGACAATTGCATTAAGTATGGTGCGTAATGTAATCAACAACTACATCCTTAGACATAGCATCAATGTTTTATCCCTAGTGGCAACAGCACAACACAACCTTAGAACTTTCTCATCCTTTGTCCCGGTGTCAATGCAGGCATGAACCCACTATCGAGCATAAGTACTCCCTCTTGGAGTTACAAGCATCTACTTGGCCAGAGCATCTACTAGTAACGGAGAGCATGCAAGATCATAAACAACACATAAGCATAACTTTGATAATCAACATAACAAGTATTCTCTATTCATCGGATCCCAACAAACGCAACATATAGAATTACAGATAGATGATCTTGATCATGTTAGGCAGCTCACAAGATCCGACAATGATAGCACAATGGGGAGAAGACAACCATCTAGCTACTGCTATGGACCCATAGTCCAGGGGTAGACTACTCACACATCACACCGGAGGCGACCATGGCGGCGTAGAGTCCTCCGGGAGATGATTCCCCTCTCCGGCAGGGTGCCGGAGGCGATCTCTGGATCCCCGAGATGGGATCGGCGGCGGCGGCGTCTCTGGAAGGTTTTCCGTATCGTGGTTCTCGGTACTGGGGTTTTCGTCACGGAGGCTATTTGTAGGCGGAAGGGCAGAGTCGGGGGCCAGACGAGGGGGCCACACCATAGGGCGGCGCGGGCCCCCCCTGGGCCGCGCCGCCACGTGGCGAATATTTCCTTACTAGGATTTCTGAAACCAAAAACAGCAGAAAACAGCAACTGGCACTTCGGCATCTTGTTAATAGGTTAGTTCCAGAAAATGCACGAATATGACATAAAGTGTGCATAAAACATGTAGATAACATCAATAATGTGGCATGGAACATAAGAAATTATCGATACGTCGGAGACGTATCAGCATCCCCAAGCTTAGTTACGCTCGTCCCGGCGAGGTAAAACGATAACACGGATAATTTACGGAGTGACATGCCATCATAATCTTGATCATACTATTTGTAAAGCTTATGTAGTGAATGCAGCGATCAAAACAATGTGTATGACATGAGTAAACAAGTGAATCATATAGCAAAGAATTTTCATGAATAGCACTTCAAGACAAGCATCAATAAGTCTTGCATAAGAGTTAACTCATAAAGCAATAATTCAAAGTAAAGGCATTGAAGCAACACAAAAGAAGATTAAGTTTCAGCGGTTGCTTTCAACTTGTAACATGTATATCTCATGGATATTGTCAACATAGAGTAATATAATAAGTGCAATAAGCAAGTATGTAGGAATCAATGCACAGTTCACACAAGTGTTTGCTTCTTTGAGGTGGAGAGAAATAGGTGAACTGACTCAACATTGAAAGTAAAAGAATGGTCCTCATAGAGGAAAAGCATCGATTGCTATATTTGTGCTAGAGCTTTGATTTTGAAAACATGAAACAATTTTGTCAACGGTAGTAATAAAGCATATGCATCATGTAAATTATATCTTATAAGTTGCAAGCCTCATGCATAGTGTACTAATAGTGCCCGCACCTTGTCCTAATTAGCTTGGACTACCTGGATTATCACCGCAATACATATGCTTTAACCAAGTATCACAAAGGTACCTCTATGCTGCACTGTACAAAGGTCTAAGCAGAAAGCTCGCATTTGGATTTCTCGCTTTTGATTATTCTCAACTTAGACATCCATACCGGGACAACATAGACAACAGATAATGGACTCCTCTTTTAATGCTTAAAGCATTCAACAACAATTAATTATTTTCTCATTAGAGATTTGAGGATGTTTGTCCAAAACTGAAACTTCCACCATGGAACATGGCTTCGGTTAGCGGCCCAATGTTCTTCTCTCACAATATGCATGCTCAAACCATTCAACTCAGAGTAGATCGCCCTTACTTCAGACAAGACGAACATGCATAGCAACTCACATGAAATTCAACAATGAGTTGATGGCGTCCCCAGTAAACATGGTTATCGCACAACAAGCAACTTAATAAGAGATAAAGTGCATAATTACATATTCAATACCACAATAGTTTTTAAGCTATTTGTCCCATGAGCTATATATTGCATAGGTGAATGATGGAATTTTAAAGGTAGCACTCAAGCAATTTACTTTGGAATGGCTGGAAAATACCATGTAGTATAGGTAGGTATGGTGGACACAAATGGCATAGTGGTTGGCTCAAGTATTTTGGATGCATGAGAAGTATTCCCTCTCGATACAAGGTTTAGGCTAGCAAGGCTTATTTGAAACAAACACAAGGATGAACCGGTGCAGCAAAACTCACATAAAAGACATATTGAAAACATTATAAGACTCTACACCGTCTTCCTTGTTGTTCAAACTCAATACTAGAAATTATCTAGACCTTAGAGAAACCAAATATGCAAACCAAATTTTAGCATGCTCTATGTATTTCTTCATTAATGGGTGCAAAGCATATGATGCAAGAGCTTATACATGAGCACAACAATTGCCAAGTATCACATTACCCAAAACATTTATAGCAATTACTACATGTATCATTTTCCAATTCCAACCATATAACAATTTAACGAAGGAGAAACTTCGCCATGAATACTATGAGTAGAAACCAAGGACATACTTGTCCATATGCTACAGCGGAGCGTGTCTCTCTCCCATAAAGTGAATGCTAGGATCCATTTTATTCAAACAAAACAAAAAACAAAAACAAACCGACGCTCCAAGAAAAAGCACATAAGATGTGATGGAATAAAAATATAGTTTCAGGGGAGGAACCTGATAACGTTGTCGATGAAGAAGGGGATGCCTTGGGCATCCCCAAGCTTAGACGCTTGAGTCTTCTTGATATATGCAGGGGTGAACCACCGGGTGCATCCCCAAGCTTAGAGCTTTCACTCTCCTTGATCATGTTGCATCATACTCCTCTCTTGATCCTTGAAAACTTCCTCCACACCAAACTCGAAACAACTCATTAGAGGGTTAGTGCACATTATAAATTGACATATTCAGAGGTGACACAATCATTCTTAACACTTATGGACATTGCATAATGCTACTGGACATTAGTGGATCAAAGAAATTCATCCAACATAGCGAAAGAGGCAATGCGAAATAAAAGGCAGAATCTGTCAAAACAGAACAGTTCGTATTGACGAATTTTAAAATGGCACCAGACTTGCTCAAATGAAAATGCTCAAATTGAATGAAAGTTGCATACATATCTGAGGATCATGCACGTAAATTGGCTTAATTTTCTGAGTTACCTACAGGGAGGTGGACCCAGATTTGTGACAGCAAAGAAATCTGGAACTGTGCAGTAATCCAAATCTAGTACTTACTTTTCCATCAACGGCTTAACTTGGCACAACAAAACACAAAACTAAGATAAGGAGAGGTTGCTACAGTAGTAAACAACTTCCAAGACACAAAATAAAAACAAAGTACTATAGGTAAAAACATGGGTTGTCTCCCATAAGCGCTTTTCTTTAACGCCTTTCAGCTAGGCGCAGAAAGTGTGTATCAAGTATTATCAAGAGATGAAGTGTCAACATCATAATTTGTTCTCATAATAGAATCAAAAGGTACCTTCATTCTCTTTCTAGGGAAGTGTTCCATACCTTTCTTGAGAGGAAATTGATATTTTATATTACCTTCCTTCATATCAATGGTAGCACCAACAGTTCGAAGAAAAGGTCTTCCCAGTATAATGGGACAAGATGCATTGCATTCAATATCCAAGACAACAAAATCAACAGGAACAAGGTTATTGTTAACGGTAATGCGAACATTATCAACTTTACCCAAAGGTTTCTTTGTAGAATGATCAGCAAGATTAACATCCAAATAACAATTTTTCAGCGGTGGCAAGTCAAGCATATTATAAATTTTCTTAGGCATAACAGAAATACTTGCACCAAGATCACATAAAGCATTACAATCAAAATCTTTAACTTTCATCTTAATGATGGGCTCCCAACCATCCTCTAGCTTTTTAGGAATAGAGGCTTCACGCTCTAGTTTCTCTTCTCTAGCTTTTATGAGGGCATTTGTAATATGATGCGTGAAAGCCAAATTTATAGCACTAGCATTAGGACTTTTAGCAAGTTTTTGCAAGAACTTTATAACTTCAGAGATGTGGCAATCATCAAAATTCAAACCATTATAATCTAAAGCAATGGGATCATCATCCCCAATGTTGGAAAAAATTTCAGCTTTATCACGTGCGATTTAATGAGCTTTAGCGATTTCGTGCAGTTTTTCGCGCTTTGCATTAGAAGTGGAAACATTGCTAACACCAATTCTTTTATTAGTATGAGTAGAAGGTGCAGCAACATGTGTAGCATTAGCATTACTAGTGGTGGTAATAGTCCAAACTTTAGCTATATTCTTCTCTTTAGCTAGTTTTTCATTTTCTTCTCTATCCCACCTAGCACGCAGTTCAGCCATTAATCTTATATTCTCATTAATTCTAACTTGAATGGCATTTGCTGTAGTAGTAATTTTATCATCTAAATCCTCAGGTTTAGCAGCCATTTTATTAATTAAAGAAGATTGTGATGCGAGACATGTATGAGATTCGGTTTTTCGGCATTAGCAAGTTTAGTTTGCAACCGAGATCTCCCTATTCAGATTTTCAAGTTGATTCCCTATATTCTTCAACAAGGTAGATTGCTCATTCAATGTTTTAGTAAACAATTTATTTTGCTCATATTGTGATTGCATAAAGCTCTTAGTGGATCTTTCAATTTCTAGTATCTTCTCTTCATTAGGTGAAACATATCTACCATGAGAATTACCATTAGCGAGGATATGGCCTAGAATCATTGTAATTGTTATTTTTAATGAAATTCACATCAACATATTCTTTTTGAGCAACCAATGACGCTAACGGAACATTATTATAATTAACATTAGGCCTACCACTCGCAAGCATAGACATAATAGCATCAATCTTATCACTCAAAGTAGAGGTTTCTTCGACAGAATTTACCTTCTTACCTTGTGGAGCTCTTTCCGTGTGCCATTCAGAATAGTTGATCATCATATTATCAAGAAGCTTTGTTGCTTCACCAAGAGTGATGGACATAAAGGTACCTCCAGCTTTGAATCCAATAAATTCCGTGAAGAAAAATTTAGTCCTGCATAGAAGGTTTGGATGATCATCCAAGTAGTCAGTCCATGGGTTGGGCAATTTTTAACCAGAGATTTCATTCTTTCCCAAGCTTGAGCAACATGTTCAGTATCTAATTGTTTAAAATTCATTATGCTACTCCTCAAAGATATAATTTTAGCAGGGGGATAATATCTACCAATAAAAGCATCCTTGCATTTAGTCCATGAATCAATACTATTCTTAGGCAGAGATAGCAACCAATCTTTAGCTCTTCCTCTTAATGAGAAAGGGAACAATTTTAGTTTAATAATATCACCATCTACATCTTTATATTTTTGCATTTCACATAGTTCAACAAAATTATTAAGATGGGCAGCAGCATCATCAGAACTAATTCCAGAAAATTGATCTTTCATGACAAGATTCAGTAAAGCAGGTTTAATTTCAAAGAATTCTGCTGTAGTAGCAGGTGGAGCAATAGGTGTGCATAAGAAATCATTATTATTTGTGGTTGTGAAGTCACACAACTTAGTATTTTCAGCGTTGGCCATTTTAGCAACAGTAAATAAAGCAAACTAGATAAAGTAAATGCAAGTAACTAATTTTTTTGTGTTTTCAATATAGCAAACAAGATAGCAAGTAAAGTAAAACTAGCAACTAATTTTTTTGTATTTTGATTTAGTGCAGCAAACAAAGTAGTAAATAAAATAAAGCAAGACAAAAACAAAGTAAAGAGATTGAGAAGTGGAGACTCCCCTTGCAGCGTGTCTTGATCTCCCCGGCAACGGCGCCAGAAAAAGAGCTTGATGGCGTGTATTTCACACGTTCGTTGGGCAACCCCAAGAGGAAGGTATGATGCGCACGGCAGCAAGTTTTCCCTCAGAAAGAAACCAAGGTTTATCGAACCAGGAGGAGCCAAGAAGCACGTTGAAGGTTGATGGCGGCGAGATGTAGTGCGGCGCAACACCAGGGATTCCGGCGCCAACGTGGAACCTGCACAACACAACCAAAGTACTTTGCCCCAACGAAACAGTGAGGTTGTCAATCTCACCGGCTTGCTGTAACAAAGAGTTAACCGTATTGTGTGGAAGATGATTGTTTGCAGAAAACAGTAGAACAAGTATTGCAGTAGATTGTATTTCAGTAAAGAGAATTGGACCGGGGTCCACAGTTCACTAGAGGTGTCTCTCCCATAAGACGAACAGCATGTTGGGTGAACAAATTACAGTTGGGCAATTGACAAATAAAGAGAGCATGACAATGCACATACATATCATGATGAGTATAGTGAGATTTAATTGGGCATTACGACAAAGTACATAGACCGCCATCCAACTGCATCTATGCCTAAAAAGTCCACCTTCAGGTTATCATCCGAACCCCCTCCAGTATTAAGTTGCAAGCAACAGACAATTGCATTAAGTATGGTGCGTAATGTAATCAACAACTACATCCTTAGACATAGCATCAATGTTTTATCCCTAGTGGCAACGGCACAACACAACCTTAGAACTTTCATCCATTTGTCCCGGTGTCAATGCGAGGCATGAACCCACTATCGAGCATAAGTACTCCCTCTTGGAGTTACAAGCATCTACTTGGCCAGAGCATCTACTAGTAACGGAGAGCATGCAAGATCATAAACAACACATAAGCATAACTTTGATAATCAACATAACAAGTATTCTCTATTCATCGGATCCCAACAAACGCAACATATAGAATTACAGATAGATGATCTTGATCATGTTAGGCAGCTCACAAGATCCGACAATGATAGCACAATGGGGAGAAGACAACCATCTAGCTACTGCTATGGACCCATAGTCCAGGGGTAGACTACTCACACATCACACCGGAGGCGACCATGGCGGCGTAGAGTCCTCCGGGAGATGATTCCCCTCTCGGCAGGTGCCGGAGGCGATCTCTGGATCCCCGAGATGGGATCGGCGGCGGCGGCGTCTGCGGAAGGTTTTCCGTATCGTGGTTCTCGCACCGGGGTTTCGTCACGGAGGCTATTTGTAGGCGGAAGGGCGAGTCGGGGCCGGACGAGGGGGCCACACCATAGGGCGGCGCGGGCCCCCTCGGGCCGCGCCGCCACGTGGTGTCGCCACCTCGTGGCCCCACTTCGTGTGTTCTTCGGTCTTACGGAAGCTCCGTGGAAAAATAGGCCCCCGGGCTTTGATTTCGTCCAATTCCGAGAATATTTCCTTACTAGGATTTCTCAAAACCAAAAACAGCAGAAAACAAAGAATCGGCACTTCGGCATCTTGTTAATATGTTAGTTCCAGAAAATGCACGAATATGACATAAAGTGTGCATAAAACATGTAGATAACATCAATAATGTGGCATGGAACATAAGAAATTATCGATACGTCGGAGACGTATCAACCGTCGTAGGATAGAGGGGAACCGTAAAGGAGGTGATGAGGTGCATAGTTCCAACGGGGACGACACGGACGAAGGTTGACAAGGAGGGTGGCGGTGGCTAAGGCGTCAGGCCAAAAGGTGGGGGGAACATGGCTGTGGAATAGGAGTGTGCGGACGCAGTCGTTGAGGGTGCGGAGGATATGATCGGCGCGGCCGTTTTGTTGGGACGTGTATGGACAGGTTAGACGGAAAATAGTGCCGTGAGAGGAGAGTAGGGTGCGGACGGCGACATTGTCAAACTCTTTTCCGTTGTCAGTTTGTAGGGCGTGGATGGGGCGACCGAACTGGGTGGAAACATAGGCGTAGAAGGCTGTGAGAGTGGTGGCGACATCGGACTTTTTACGGAGGGGAAACGTCCACACAAAATGAGAAAAATCATCAAGAATAACTAGGTAATAAAGAAGACCAGAATTACTCGGGATTGGAGAGGTCCATACATCACTATGAATTAACTCAAAAGGAAAAGACGCAACAGTGGAAGACTGACTAAAAGGAAGACGAACGTGTTTACCAAGACGACACGCTTCACAACTATGTGAAGACTGTTTAGTAGATGAAAACGAAAACCCCTCATTATTTGGTGAAGCGTGTTGGCACTGGGATGTCCAAGACGAGCATGCCAAAGATCAACGCCTGCGGAGAGAGCACGAGGTGCGGCGCCGGGGGTGGAAGGCGACATCACCGGATACAAATCGCCGGGGCTCTCACATCGATGGAGGACCATCTGGGTGCGGGCGTCCTTAACAGAAAAACCAAAAGCATCAAATTCAACAGTCACAGAGTTGTCACGAGAAAGAGTTTTAACAGAGACTAAATTCTGAATAAGCTGGGGAGACACAAGGACATTATTGAGAGACAGTAGTTTAGAAGTAGATGGAAAATTAGCAGAACCAATGTGAGAAATAGGAAGACCGGTGCCGTTACCGACAATGATGCGAGACTCGGTGGAAGTGGGAAAGGAATGGGAAAGGTTACCCGAGTGAGCGGCCATGTGAGACGAGGCGCCCGTGTCCATAAACCAGTTGCCGTCACCGGCGTAAGAGCCAGGTGCGGGCGCGGCGTGGTAGGCCGGGGCGTAGGACGGCGGCGTGGCGGTGAAGGCCGGGGCGTAGGGCAGTGTCGCGGTGAAGGGCACCTGGTGAGTCGGTGGGCGCGACACCGACATGTTGTAGGCGTGGATGAGCCCCGTCCATGGGTTGTAGGCGAAGGGGTTGCTGTCGTTGAAGACCGACGACATGATGACGCGCGCGCGGGGGATGGCGACGGCGCGGGGTTGGGGAGGGAGGCGCGGCGGCGGCGGCACGGCGTGAGGAGGGGCACACGCGGCGGCGCTAGGGTTGGAGGGTGGGGCGGCGCGCGCGGGGAGAGAGGGGCGCGGCGGCTAGGTTAGGAACGGTAGGTGTCTAATACCATGTAGAGAGGGATGCAACTCACAATGTATTGATTGGGTGCATATGGCGTTACATATATAGGCCACGTCCTCGACTATACAAGGAAGGAGGCGGGCCCAATAATCAATAGAAAGATATGTATCGCTATACATAACTACAGAAGATACACATCCGGATATACAAGGATATGTATCTCAACAGGTATAATAGATGCCCAGCGCTCTGAGCACGTGGGGCGATTTTTACTGTTACTAGCTAAAGTTTGATCTCAGTTGTTCGTTTGCGCTAGAGAAAGACATGCAACACCCATTATCTACCCGCCTTTGGCTGCCTTTGGGTCCTACGGTCAGTCAGGCCCGCGTGTCAGTCGTTGCGGCTCATTTCAGGGTTGCGCTCGCCTCGCGTGGGCCGTGGAAAATATCTCCTTCACGCGGAAGGAGAGGAAAAGGCAGGGGGTCTACTCCCGGTCGTCTCTCTCGATGCCCACCCCAAATCCCCTCCTTGTTCGTCTCTCCTCCTCCAATCCCGTGTGATTCCTCTCCTGCTCAGCCCGCCGCCGGTCCCACCACCGCCATCTCCCCCGCGTGCCAGGCCAGGAAGGCGCAGGCGGAAGCAATGGACGATGGCGACGCGCGCGGCCTGGAGGAGCAGGAAGCGGCCGCGGCCGAGGTGGCGTGGGAGTTGCAAGAGGCGGCAGCGGCCCTCGCCGTGCGCTGCGCCGCCGACGAGGACGCGCTGCGGCGCAGCGCGGTCGCGCTGGACGGGGAGCTGCGGCGCCTCCAGGGCTCCGTCGCCGCCCTCGAACCCGCCGTGCTCGACAAGGTCCGCGCGAGCCCCCGAGCCCCTCACCATTGTTCTCTTGATTGAGGCCACCAAGGTCATCCTCGTCCTCCACAACCACGAGCAGGGCAAGAATACCCGCTTTCTGCTTCTCTTGGCTGGCCAGCCATGTCTCTTCCATAGCCTGACGCCTTCTCTACCATGAGAAGACAGGGGAGAGGACACCATGCTCTGCAACCTCCATCCCTGGCCCCTCTACATGGAGCGGCAGCCAACCAGGCTTCCTCTGGCCCATCCCATCTCTCAACCTCCATGCCTTTGTTGATTCGAGGTACTCACTCCTCTCTTCCTCTTGATTTGCCTCAGCTCCTCTCTCTTCCACTCCCATAATTTATGTTCTTTGTTTTGTGCAGATGTGTTTTGTATCTATGCATATGAACTGTTTGAGGAAATGTCTAAATAGGCTGCATGTAAATTGTTTGAGGAAATGTCTAAGTAGGCTGCACGAACAAGATATCTACCTTTTTAGGGCTATTTTGTCGTCTTTTCTTACCTATGATGGTCAAGCTGGTTATGTTTGTTACCATCAGAGTGAGAAGCTTAACCCTTCACAGTGGTGGTGGTTGTTCTCTTGTACAACTTGCCATAAATCAGTGATTGCACATGGTGCTCAATACACATACTCTAATTTGATTGTTTTACTGTTGATGCATTGCCAAGGTAACTGGCTACATAAATTCTGTTAAAATTCATATTGTGTTATCCTTCTTCATTTATGGCATTTCATTTTGTTTCTCCTCCATATTATTTGGTAGGTACTGAGAGCAGATGCCTTGACATAGGGAATGCTCCCGAGGGGGGGGGGGGTGAGGAGGTCAGGGTGAGGGGCAGAGAGAGACTCCCCCAGTTTTAGGTTGTGGCTCTGGTGTAACTGGACAAATTAGGTATGTATCTTACTTGCATGATCCTATTGTTTCCGCAGAATTCGGCACCCACCTAAAATATGCGCATGGGTATTCATGGAAGATGTTATATTGGTTCCTTGGATTCTCTCGGAATGCTATTGTATATGTATGTATGAGCACCGAACATAGGTGTACCTGCCATAAGTACGGAGGCTATTTCCATGAAAACATTTTCTTCAGATTACAAAACTGAATTAATATGCCACTTTACACAATTGCTTTCCATAAAAAAATGTTTATAGCTCTATAATATATAACATCGGTTGCACATATTTTTCTTCTTATACTGAAGCTTATATGCTCCTACTGCGGAAATTAATCCAGTATGAAGCAAATAAGATGACGTTGGTCTGTCCCTAATGCATTCTTTAAAGCCCTGGTGAGTTTAGATGTTCTGCTTATGAGCCATATTTACATATCTGTAATGATTATGCAATTATATTTTGTCTTGCCGCTTTTCATTTTTATTCTAGGTCATTTGTTCAGCCAGAAAAATGTTGGTCTTACCTTTCATCTAAAGAAAGGCTTTCTAAAATTGTTAACATTCTGCCTTAGTATTCCTGAAGTTGCGTACGTTGTTTGATGCGTTTTTTTATCTCCCTTTGATTATCGTTCAGCAAATATTTCAATGAATATGTCCATGCTCTAGAAAGTTTTGATCAGATCTACAGATGTAAACCTGTTTTGCGTTGCATTTTCAGAAAACTAACCAATAGTCATGACACATCAGCTTGTTTGCAGGGGAGCCGTATTGTTCGTGTTGTCCTCCAGATGTTTAGCCAGCTTCTCTGTATTTATGTTATTATCACTTACACAGTAATGATTTTCTGAAGTTAATTGTCTCTGCAATTTGTCTGTTACGCAGTATGGCGTTTGCTGAATCATTTAACAATGCGAAAGGTTTGGAAGGCCTGTCAAGAGACTCCATTTGAGTATTCATTTTCACCAGGGAGTACAAGGAGTTGAGGAGGAAAAAGGAGATAGATATCCATCGGCGGTGGCATGCAGTGCGGGGTCGAGTTGGAGGCGAACATCAAGAAGTATATAAGAAGGTGACAGTCGCTGGAGCATACCATAGAACGGACCATTACCACAAGAACTTGAGTTTTAAGCAAGCTAGGTAAATGTTCTCTGAATAAAAGTATTAATCTGCTTGTCTGATGTGTGGGTGAAGCAAACTAGGTAAATGTTCTCTGAATAAAAGTAGTAATCTTCTTGTCTCCAGGGTTGGACTGAATTGTGTTGGTGGTATTATTTCAATACTTTGTCTGCAGCCCCAAAAATGGAACCATTGAGTAAGACATTAGTCAAGGTGAGAGACTCAATTGGCCTATTTGCGGTGATGCCCTATATAGCATTTTTTTTGGATTAGGTAGGAATTGCTCACATGCTGTATTATCTTCAAAGCGCGATCTGATTTTTGCTGGCATAGGTTTTGAAAGCAGTGGCTTGGTTTAAATCATCAGTGGCAGAAATTTTTCATAATAATGTGTATGTTTGATATTTCTTGTTGTGCTCATGCTACCATAGATAATGCAGGTGTCGTGTGGACATATCTAGCGCCTTCGTCGTGAGTACTTAGAGTGGTTGCTGATGGCGAGTCCAAACTGGATGCATCAACTATTAAACCAACGCTTGTTTATTCTGAAGTGTTGTGAATCTGAAGCGGGGTAAGATCTTTTCTTTTCTAAAGAATCATATTTGGTTTACTACTGTATGGTTTCAGTCTTTTGGTTTCAGTATATGATTGTACTTTTGTATTTGTACTCTTTTGTGCCATGGCGATAGATCATTAATTAGTATCTAAGAGAGATGTGTGCTACTGATGCAGGTAATCGTGCATTCTCCAACAGGGTTATGCATTCTGTGCAAAAAATAATTGGTGTAGTATATGCTCCAATACCAGTAGTTTTTTGCCCCGAAATGGGGCAGCCTCAGCCTCTGCATCCAACACCCGTAGACGACTTAAGGATGAATCAAAATGGCTCAGGTAATGGATTTAATTGATGTTTCATATGAGCAGGTTAATTCCTTATGTTCCACTTCAAATACTCATGTGCTTTCCATCCGTTACATGTAATTACTAATTGATCTGTTACACTTTTATCACACGATGTGTCATGTTTTTCTTGTTGTTCCATAAGATAAGACATATTTCTGTAAGATTGAATAGCTACCATCTCTACCGGCTTTGGATCAAATTCCTACCAGTATTATCTTATATAATTATATATATGTTACACTGAATATCTAAGTGACTGTGTGACTGTAGGTGTATGTATATAATTTTGTAGTAGTAATGGCATCGGCATGTGCCTTAGTTTCATGACATTTTGTGCAAGAAATAAAGCAGGAAGAAGAAGCTGCTAGAATAGGAAGGACCTAGGAATCCTTTTTTGTTTTTCTTTAGATTTAGATTAGTTAATCTTTTTTGAAAAGTAAAAAGGGGTGGAGTAAACCTATTTTTATTTTCTTCGAAACTAGTGCCCTCTTCTTCCGCGTGTAGAAAAGGAAGAAATAAATCAATCAAATTACGAGAGGCCTCATAAAGCGCTTCCTTAGGGGTTAAACTTCCATTAGTCCATATTTCTAGAAAAAGTATCTCGTGTTTTTCATTTCCATTCCCACAAGAAAAAATACTATAATTCACATTTCGAACAGGCATGGATACATCATCTATAGGATAACTTCCATCTTGATAATTCTTTCTGAGTTCTGTCTGATATCCACGATCTGGATGAATGGATCTTCTAGAGGGTTATTATTTATTAATGTTGCTTCAGGCTAGAGTTGTAAATATACTCATGTATGTGTGAAATTAATGACAGTGAAATACTTGCGGTACGAGATCATTTCCTTTCAGACTGATTGTTTTTTGAAGATTTTTTTTGTATTGTTTACTGATTCAAAATTTGCAATCGATGCCGATGTTTATAATACTGAGCTGAATCTTGCTGCTTGCAAGACTTGGATAGAGGATATTATTCTGAAGTAACTTTGGCAGAATAAACCGGGATAGATCAAAGAAATACATTAAGAGATTTTGCCACTTCAACTATTCTGTACACCTTTTTGGACCTACGCACCAAGATATGATCCGCTGCAATGCTCACCAGGTTGGGCAGACAGACTGGAGCCGACAGTGTGCTGGCTGCTGGAGAATGTGCGGGAGGTCATGTTGGCATAAGGCATAGTTTTAAAGGCGCCAAGGCGTCCCAAGGCGATGGGTGGGGGGGGGGGGGGGGGGGGGCTCAAGGCGCATTGCAAGGCGACGCCTTTGAAGCTGCCTTTCTGGAAGCAAAGCATCAGCTAGGTAGGATGAGCAGAGGCAAAGCAGGCAAGAAGAAGTGCATCACATACACACACCAGACACCACCAAGGCACCGAGAGAAGCTGTCATGGAAGCTGTCATTGTTTCCCCTCTGAGAGAGGGATGCACTAGTGAGAGAAGTCGCCAGAAGCTTGGCCAGAAGCTTGGCCGGAGCTGGGGAGGCCGGAAGATGAAGGAGCAGCAGCAGATCTGGCCAGAGTTGGGGAGGTCGCGTGAGAGGAGCTCCCCCTCTCTCTCTTCCCTCTCTTTCCCCTATAGATGGCCCTCAATTTCCCTCCCAGCCCGCCATTTCTGTTTTCCCCTCCCGTCAGCCCAAAGTTTACCGCGCGCAGAACAGAGGCGTCCAGATTCTTGCAAGGCGGCGATTTCGCGCCTAGGCGACACCTTTGGACGCCTCAGAGACGCCTTTCGACTCCTCGGGCAGAAAACAAAGGCGACGCTGACGCCTTGCCCTCCTGGAACGCTCGGACGCTTAAGCGTCGCTTACGCGACCCCTAGGCGACGCCTTTAAAACCATGGCATAAGGTATCCTTTAACAAACACTGCTTTTTTTCATGTCTATTTAGTGGTTGTCCAATATCACAGATCCTCGTTGGGAGTTAAGTTAGTGCACTGAGGTTAATTGTCATGCGATAGAGTAATAAACGGTATTACATACATACTCCTAGGCGGTTTCTTTTGTTTGGCACTCTAATTTTACAGCTTCTCTGTTGTGTACTTTCATGTTACTTCTGTAACAATTATATATATTCTGTAGTGTTGCTCATTGGTGGATTGGGTTAATTTATAGCTAAAAGCTGCACATTTTGCAGCTATTTTTTATACTTTTTCGAAGTAATTTGATCCCAGTGATTTCAGTACCATCTATTTCTTGCTTGCCTTCACATAATTACAAATCCATTTCTTTCTTTTGGTTTCGAGTGTTTTTTCTCCATTTTGTTTGAGGATGTAACCACTAGCTAAGTAAAACTATCAGTGACCGGCTGATTTATGGACTACTAAAAAATGAGAATTCTTTGTTGAAGTCTCTAATAATTTGGTAGAGCTATACATCTCTCACTAATAGTACGAATTTAGAATGTCGCAGCCGGAAACCCCACTGCTTACACCTCTCTTTAAGCTGTAGTAACTTACAGCTATCTTAGTCCCATTATAGCCCATGCTGCTGGTTTTGAGTTCTCGAGTGCTGCTTCTCGCGGCACATATTATTCTTAGTGAGATAGAGTTATTTTACAAACTAGCCACTTAATCGCTGACAATTTTACTGTCAAACCAAACTGCTGTGAATGCATGCTTGCCTCATACTCAACTTACTCCGTATTCAAAAAAAGAAATAAAATTTCAGCTGCAAATGGCATATACTAAAACCAAACAGAAGTTAATAATTATGTTCTCCATAGCCGAGGTCGATTCATAACCTGCTATTTCAGAAACTTTAGCTTGGATGCTCCTCTTCTGTTTCAGGATTTGTAAACTTATCTAGGTTATAATCACTCATTTCTAGCATACTAAAAAGGAGAGAAAAAGGTGATCAAGATCTTCCCGATCAAATGAAAGTAATTTCAGTTTCTCATAGATAATTTCTTTCATCTGTTTTTTCTTACCTTGTACTAGGATACATTTAAAATGGGTTCATATGAAAATGCTACCGTGGTTTCTACACCTTCCATTCTGATATGTTGTTGTGAAAAAAGGCCTTGCCAATGCTGATTTGTAGATTTGCTTCGCTACGCCGAAGGTGCAGTACCCTAAGGCATCAAGCTGAGTTTACCCTTCTGGCAAATACGGAACATGTCATTTTGTTCGATGCCCATTCTTGCTTGCTGGTGGTGATATGACGAGTGTCTTCTTTTTCGTTGGCGGTCAATTTTATCAAATACCCTTATACAATTTTATTTTTTAGTAGTTTTGGGCACTCGAAAGTCTGGTGAAAAAAGGCCTTGCCAGTGCTGATTTGTAGATTTGCTTCGCTACGCCGAAGGTGCAGTACCCTCGGGCCTCAATCTGAGTTTACCCTTCTGGCAAATACGGCAACATGTCATTTTGTTCGATGTCTATTCTTGCTTGCTGGTGGTGATATGACGAGTGTCTTCTTTTTCATTGGCGGTCAATTTTATCAAATAATCTTATACAATTTTATTTTTTAGTAGCTTTGGGAACTCGAAAGTCTGGTTTCCTAACCACGTGCTATTCCTTTTGGAGTTTGGCCCTCCCGAGGAGGTAACATATACATGTAGCTCATACTGGATTTTATTTTATAACTTGGTCTATGTAACCTATCTTAGAGTATATAAAGCCTGGGCCATGAGTCCTTCCGTTTAAAAGGGATATAAATAGTTCTAAAAAAGGGATATATGTAACATCCCAAATTTCAAATCAATGAAGACAAGGAGTTTCCAATATTCAAAATTTAGAACCAACAAAAACTTTTAATTACATATGTGCCATGCATAGTGCTCATACTCAATTCTTTGTATAATTGCCATGATGAGTGTTTGCAACCTTGTACCATGTTCTCCAACCTCAAACCCTACCTTTGAACCTTAGAAGGTCACAAAGAAGAACAAAGAAGAAGAAAAGAAAGAAATTGGAAAATCACAAAAACCCTCACATATGGTTTTGGCTTTGGCCGTTTTTGAAAATCTTTAACCTAGGCCAATTTGGCTTGTGCCATTAGTTGGAGAATGTTATTAAACACTTATAAACACTTTTGGAATCAAAGAAACTCAAATAAAATCAAATTTGAATTCAAATTGTGCTCACATGCACTAATGGTCAAAACTGCCATTTTTAACCTGATGCCTACTTTGAGCCTCTGTTTTAAGAGATTTTCAAACCAAACAATTCCAACTCTTTGCACCTCATTCAAGACCACATCAAGGTGAACAACTTTGGTAAAGCACACCCCTGCAAATTCTTGCTAAATTCAAAGTTATGCTCAAGCAAAGTTGGAACCTCAAAGCAGAAACAAGATTATACACATTTTGAAATTTCACAAACCAATTCAATTTTGCCCCCCTAGCTCTACTGAGCATGCTAGTACTAGCCCTGGTCGGAGAAGATCACCACAGCGACCGGAACACGCCGTGCCCACGACGTCCAGAGTATGCCAGGGTTGGCATGGGCGCCGCCCACGGGCGCACCAGTACACGCGTCGCCCCCTCGACCACGACCTCGCCTGGACCCCCTCTTCTACCCTGAGCCTCGCCACAGTACCAGGAACCTACCAGACATCCCCTTGTCCCCGACCGTCGCCCACCGTCGCCGGAGAAGAAACCAAAGTCCGCCACTGCCGCGTAGAACACCGCATGCGCCCAACCGCGTTAGGCACCGCCCAGCCGCGCCATTACCGCCAGGAGGACCGCCAAGACATGCTGAACAGCGCCACGCCCTCGCCTAGCTCGCTAGTGCTCTGTAGCCACGTCGCCATGGTCGACTTCGCCGCAGCACCCTGCCTCGCTCCGCCGCTATAAAAAGGGAACGCCCGCGCCTCATTTCTCCACACCACCTCGCTTCCCTCTTCTCACTCGACCTCCTCGACCACCTCCCCTCTTCTATTGCCCACCGTAGCCACCCAATTTGGTCACTGGAGTCCGTGACGCCGCCGCAGAAGGAGGAGACGCCAGAAGCCACCCCCGGACCTGCCGTTTATTCCTGGAACCTCGTCGTCGTCCACAACGCCACCGCAGCACCTCTCCGACGATCGCCGCGCCGCCGGTGAGCCGCCGACCCCCTGCTCTCGCCGCGCCAGTACCCCTCTCTCGCCGTCGACGACGATGGCTGTGAGCCGTTGGATCATCGTCTGATCGTGCGCCCCACACCGCGCGTACCCCTTCGCCGTTTATGAGGCACTGACAGTGGAGCCCACTGTCAGGCGGCCCGCTCGCGCGAGATGCGTAGCTGGGCTGGCCCATTTTTCTCTCTCTCGCGGGCCTGCTATTTTTCCCGCGCTGGCCCAAGTTTTCAAATTCGATTAATTCAATTTAAATTCAATTTGCTTATGTTATCACCAGAATTTGACCGAGTCAGAGGTGGGCCGCGATCAAGATGGACTTGAAGAATATACATGGAAGAAATACGTGAATCGGCCTGTTATGCAAAGTTTGGGCTAGTTTGCCCGTGTATCTGTAATATAGTAGGATACGTGTCGGTTAGTTAGAGTTTGTCTCGTGCACGGTGGGGATTATTCCCACGTTAGAAAGTCTACGGACTATAAATATGTATCTAGGGTTTATGAAATAAACAACAACCAACGTTCATCACGCATCGCCAACTCCTTCGTCTCGAGGGTTTCTTCCGGGTAAGCATCATGCTGCCTAGATCGCATCTTGCGATCTAGGCAGTACAAGTTTATTCGTTGTCATGCGTTGCCCGTACTGAAGCCTTTTTGATGGCGAGCAACGTAGTTATCTTAGATGTGTTAGGGTTAGCATTGTTCTTCGTATCGTATGCTGTCGTAGTGCAACCCTTATACATTTAGCCGCCCTTACACCTATCTTAGGTGTAGGGGCGGCGCCCCGCTTGATCATTATTTAGTAGATCCGATCCGTTACGGTAGATACGATCTAGGCAGTACAAGTTTATTCGTTGTCATGCGTTGCCCGTACTGAAGCCTTTTTGATGGCGAGCAACGTAGTTATCTTAGATGTGTTAGGGTTAGCATTGTTCTTCGTATCGTATGCTGTCGTAGTGCAACCCTTATACATTTAGCCGCCCTTACACCTATCTTAGGTGTAGGGGCGGCACCCCGCTTGATCATTATTTAGTAGATCCGATCCGTTACGGTTGCTCCTTGTTCTTCAAGGATTAGTTTAATATCTGCAATAGTTAGGCCTTACAAAGGGTTGGAGGATCCAGCGGCGCGTAGGGTGTAGTTTGCTAGCCCTAGACAGGATGTTCCGGGGATCAACCTCGTGTTGGTTTTTAGGCCCTGTCTAGGATCGGCTTACGATCACCGTGCGTGGCCGCGAGGCCCAATCGTGAGTAGGATGTTCCGATTATGCGGTGAAAACCCTAAATCGTAGTAGATTGCTTTAGCTTTATCTTGATCAAGCAGGACCACCATATATTCGTACACCTCGTGCGAATCATGGGTGGATCGGCTCTTTGAGCCGATTCACAGGACAACCTGAGAGCCGATCGAGGCTCGTATTTAATGTTTACGTGTATGCCATGCAGGAAACTAAGCGAGGCATCTCCATCACCTTCCTGACCAGGTATAGGTCGTGGCACGCCTTGCACCAAAGATTGGACGTGTGTGCCGGAGTCTTTGCGGGCCGTCGCTCGGAGGGACCAGGGCCACCGCAGCCCTAAGATGCTCCCGGCTCTCTGTGTTGCCCGTCGTTGCTCGCCGGTGGGTTTCGACCGCAACACATTTCGGCACGCCGGTGGGACAATCTTCGACATCAACCACATCGCCATCTACATCTGAGATGGCGGACGACACTCCAGTCACGTACGAGGATCTGACCGAGGAGCTCAAGAAGAAGTATGACGAGGTCAAAGCGATCCTCGAAGCCGACCTCATCGGCTCTTTTCACAGAACCCGTTCACATGGCATCAGGTGGAAAGGGTTCTCGCCTGATGGTGCGCTCGACGGAATAGACCTGTCCGCCCCGTCAGAAGAACGCACCAGGTCCCTGCGTCAGGAGATTAACTACATGGTGGCTCACTCGCTGCACCGCCACTCTGAGAACCTGGTGAACACTTTGGAGCGTGTCGCTCTTCGGGTGATCCAGGAGATCATGAGGCACCAGTACTCTCCGTTAGGACCAGCTCTCGGGACATACCAAGGAGAGATGCCACTCCAGTCCCGTCCACCGCTGCCATTCGCGTTGGCAGCACCAGAAGTGCCGAATTCATCGGCATTCGTCGTCTACAAGATCGGTGGTGACCCTAGTGACTGCCAGTTCTTGCATGAGGCGCCTAAGGAGATCCCTCACGGGTACATGTGCACATACGTGCCATACTGCGGTAACTGGGCGCTCACAAACCAGGCCGCAACAGCAGGGACTTCTGGGACAACAGGAGGAACTTCGGGAACAGATCTTGAGAAGCAGACGTGGCTAGCTAAGTATGCCACTCCGACAAACCTCCAGAGCTCAGCTCCTGCAGTTGGCTCAGAGCTGGAAAAGCAAGCATGGCTGGCTAAGTATGCCACTCCGGCGAATCTTCAGAGTTCGACTCCTGCAGCCAGCACCGCGGATCAAATCAACACGATCCTGAGAGACCAGTTCGGCATGGTGCCGAAAAGGAGGACGATCGGCTATTCCAAGCCGTACCCCAACGAGTACGAGTTGGTCCCGCTACCACCCAAATATCGGCTCCCTGATTTCTCCAAATTTAATGGATCAGATGGTTCCAGCTCCATCGAGCATGTGAGCTGATATTTGGCGCAGCTAGGAACGGCCTCAGCATCGGATCCACTACGCGTGAGGTTCTTCGCACAGTCCCTCACGGGATCGGCTTTCGGGTGGTACACTTCGTTGCCACCAGACTCGATCAGGACTTGGAAGCAGTTGGAAGAACAGTTCCACATGCAGTTTCACTCAGAGGCTTCCGAGGCCGGCATTGCCGATCTAGCTCAAATACGTCAGAAGCGTGGGGAAACCGTGGCAGAGTACGTCCAGCGCTTCAGAAATCTAAGGAACCGATGTTATTCGGCTCGTGTGACTGAAAAAGAAGCAGTCGAGTTGGCAGTGGTGGGTCTTGCATCACCAATCAAGGACATGGCCTCCCAAGCAGACTACCCTTCACTGGCGCACATGGTTCAGAAACTGTCGGCATATGAACAGCGCCACCCGGACTTGTACCAGGACAAATTCAAGCGTGCGGTAGTCCTGGTTGAGGCAGATAAAGACGAACGTTCTACGGGAGATCAAGAGGTAGCAGTGACTGAATGGACTCGGGGGGCAACCCCCGTGTCCTGCAAATGGGTTAAACCACCAAGTCCGCCCAGAGGGTTTGATTTTGACGTGACTAAAGCTGAGCAAATCTTCGACCTCTTACTCAAGGAGAAGCAGTTGAAGATACCCAAAGGCCTCAAAATCCACACGGTACAGGAGCTGAACGGAAAGCCATACTGCAAATGGCATAACTCGTTCTCCCATGCCACCAACGACTGCAGGGTGTGACGTCAGCAGATCCAAATGGCGATAGAACAAGGACGTCTGATTTTCAACCAGTACGCCATGAAGGTCGACACCCACCCCTTCCCCGCCGTTAACATGGTGGAGTGCACTTACCCTGAAGGTTGCCAGCCAGATTCTCGTTCAGCATCAACATGGTAGGACCTGGACACCACTCGGCAAGGATGGAGACGAGGGCAGCTGCTCTCGTAGCAAGGACACAGAGGAGGCCGCTCCACGCGATCGGCTCCGGCACGACGGCAAGCGCTACATCACAGAGGGAGAAGTGAGGAATGTAAGATATCAGCGACCTCTCTCTGATCACCTCCTCAACAAGTACGTGAGTCAATATAGCCAACGCCGACGATCCAGCGACGATGATGATAGAGACCGTCTGGCTAGGGACGCCAGGAGATATCGTCGGCATGATCGCGATGAGGAGGAGTACGAGCGCCGTGCCAAGGAAAAATCGAGGGAGCAAGACGACGAGGATAGGCACTGGGACTGCCCCTTCTTCAGACACTGCTGGGATTCAGGAATGAGCCGATTGCCTACAATCGGCAACTGCCCAGAATGCAAGCAAAAGAGGAAGGATGCAGCTAACGTGTCCGTATTCAAACGTCTAGGGCCTCTCCCACTTCGGAACAAGCACGCTGAGTCCCCTCGGGTGGAAGATCTCGAGGATTTGGAAGACGATGAAGAAGAAGAAGAAGACAGGTAGCACCGGCCAAAGTGGTGCCCTGATGGACTCAGCCGTTCCCAAAAGCGTAGGGTTCAGCGACTGCGCGGCTTGGAGGAAGCCGAAAGGTTATACCTGCACACGCTAAGGAAAGCGCGGCCTGATCTGGCCGCGAAATTCAGCGAACCCTGGATGAAGAGGGTCGACCACAAAAAATGGAGTGGCGCCCCAAGCAAAGGAAAGCCGATGATGAAACATCGGCTGGCACAAACATGGTGCTCATCCTTCCAACGGAGTTTAGTGCTCCAGGATTAAGCGATGCACTCAATTTGGACGACGGCGAGCGCATCGACGTGACAAAGGATGGGGTTAGGCTGGTCTTATCCACCGGCCGGACCGTGTAGCAAGAACAAACCGATGAGCAAACGTGGCGAGGCCGATGCTTGGGATCGGCCCCAAAGATCTATGAAGGAACATTACAAAACCTTCATTGAGCGCTTCGATCAATATAGAGGCCGATTCCAGCAATCGGCCAAAATTATCCTCACCACATGTTCTGCTTGTGTTCAACATCGATCTACTGGGCAGCGGTTTACGTCGGCTGATGAAGTTAGGAAAAATCAACATTGGTCCTACCGGAGCCGACGTGCAAATACAGTGCCTTGGCTAAACTACAGAGCCGATATCTGCAGTTACCTGACAGATTCGGCTCGGGGGGCATCTCTAATCAGATGAACATGTGCAGATGAACATGTGTGCAGTGAAATGTTGGGGGCCGATAGAAAAAATCGGCCAGCAAAAAAAAATTCTCATAATGGGTATAAAGCCGATGCATAGCCATCGACTCTAGTTCAAGACGCGGCTACAATGATCTACTTGCGGCTTGTTCAAGACACGGATCTTCACCGAGTCCAGTTCAGCTGTGAGGCCTTCTGCGTCCTCGAGGGAGTGAACAATGAGAGCTTCCTCAGTTGCAATGAGCCGTTTGCAACAGTACTGTCAGAAGTCGGTTTTGGCGTGCAAGGCGGCCTTTTGCTCGTTAAGTCGTTAGTGTTTCGTCTACAATATCGGCTTTCAACGGAGGAAGAAGCAATCGATGAGGGCAAGAGCGACTGGTTCGGCATGGTGGCTGTCTCAGAGTTACCTGGGTTCAAGGCCCTTAGTCTGATCTGTGCATCCTCACCAATATTCTCGCCATGACTGAGGCTCGGGGGGCAGCTGGCCTAGTAGATGCTCTGTTTTTTAGAAGCCGATTGAGGAGTCATCGGTTGATCCTTCATTGCAACTTCCTTCAAAAATGGTGAGTTCTTGCAGAAGAAGATCATTGGGCCTGGTTGGAAGAATTCAAAGGCTCTCTTGAAGACTCCACATTATCCACCAGATCTCAAGGTCATCAGTTGAAGAATTGGAGGATGGATCGTAAAGGACCGATGCGTTGCTATCGGCTCATTAAGCATTGGCTAAGGGGACAAATCGGCAGAATCAGTATGAGGGGAAATCGGCTAAATTAAGCTCAAGGGAAATCGGCAAAATCAAATTGGGAGAAGTTCTTCATTGATAAGCAAGGTTTCTTACATAAAGAGCTGATTGCTCTCTAAAGGAAGTACTAGGGGATACATTGCCCCATCTACTACTACTGATCCTATGCTAAAGGTCCTATCTACGGGCCGTCGCTGCCCTCGTCGTCGCCATCGTCGCCGCTGTTGGTGCTACTCCCGGCGGGCTCGTCGTCGCTGCTCCAGCGGCCGCCGACCGGGCCTTCGTTGTCCTCGTCCTCCTCGTCAGCGTCGTCGTCGTCGCTGTCGAAGTCGCTGAGGTTCCCCGGCCAGGGGCAGAAACGCTTGGCCGGCGGCTCGTCGGAGGAGGTGTCATCCTCCTCCTCCTCCTTCTCCTCCTCCTCCTCCTCGGGGGAGGTGAAGTCATCGCAGGAGAAGCGATCGTCATCGCTCTCCTCCTCCGTTTCCCCGTCGGCGAGGAAACGGAGGTCACTTTCCCCGTCGGTCGAGGACTTGTCGTCCTCAGACCAGACGGAGAAGTCATGGCTCGACTCCTCCCCGGCTTCGATGGCGCGGCGGATGTTGGCCGCGTGGACCTCCTCCGGGTTCGGCTCCGGCGTCGGCTCGCGAGAAGAGGAGGACTGGGTGGAAAGATCCGATGAGGCAGAGGAGGAAGAAGACATGGTGGCGCAGGAGGGCTTTTGGAGTGCTAATGCGAAGGGGATGCGGAAGTAAACTGTTTGGAGCGGTTAAATAAAAGGGGATATAGTGGAAATTCAATGCCGCAGCAGTTTCCGAGGAAGTGGTGCCTAAAAAAAAAACTGCCAGGTCACGCGGAGAAGTTGAGGAGGCAAGGCATCATGATGAAGGATACTGCGACGGTTCTACCACGACATGACCCGACGAAGAAAAGCAGAGTGATTTTGGAATTATCAATTCCAAAACCAGGGGGGCATGTGTTATCACCAGAATTTGACCGAGTCAGAGGTGGGCCGCGATCAAGATGGACTTGAAGAATATACATGGAAGAAATACGTGAATCGGCCTGTTATGCAAAGTTTGGGCTAGTTTGCCCGTGTATCTGTAATATAGTAGGATACGTGTCGGTTAGTTAGAGTTTGTCTCGTGCACGGTGGGGATTATTCCCACGTTAGAAAGTCTACGGACTATAAATATGTATCTAGGGTTTATGAAATAAACAACAACCAACGTTCATCACAAACCAATCTAGGCGCATCGCCAACTCCTTCGTCTCGAGGGTTTCTTCCGGGTAAGCATCATGCTGCCTAGATCGCATCTTGCGATCTAGGCAGTACAAGTTTATTCGTTGTCATGCGTTGCCCGTACTGAAGCCTTTTTGATGGCGAGCAACGTAGTTATCTTAGATGTGTTAGGGTTAGCATTGTTCTTCGTATCGTATGCTGTCGTAGTGCAACCCTTATACATCTAGCCGCCCTTACACCTATCTTAGGTGTAGGAGCGGCACCCCGCTTGATCATTATTTAGTAGATCCGATCCGTTACGGTTGCTCCTTGTTCTTCAAGGATTAGTTTAATATCTGCAATAGTTAGGCCTTACAAAGGGTTGGAGGATCCAGCGGCGCGTAGGGTGTAGTTTGCTAGCCCTAGACAGGATGTTCCGGGGATCAACCTCGTGTTGGTTTTTAGGCCCTGTCTAGGATCGGCTTACGATCACCGTGCGTGGCCGCGAGGCCCAATCGTGAGTAGGATGTTCCGATTATGCGGTGAAAACCCTAAATCGTAGTAGATTGCTTTAGCTTTATCTTGATCAAGCAGGACCACCATATATTCGTACACCTGGTGCGAATCATGGGTGGATCGGCTCTTTGAGCCGATTCACAGGACAACCTGAGAGCCGATCGAGGCTCGTATTTAATGTTTACGTGTATGCCATGCAGGAAACTAAGCGAGGCATCTCCATCACCTTCCTGACCAGGTATAGGTCAGGTGGCACGCCCTTGCACCAGCATCGGACGTGCGTGCCGGAGTCTTTGCGGGCCGTCGCTCGGAGGGACCAGGGCCAGCCGCAGCCCTAAGTTGCTCCCGGCTCTCCTGTGTTGCCCGTCGTTGCTCGCCGGTGGGTTTCTGACCGCAACAGCTTACAGATGCTTTTTAAAAATTTAATAGAATTAAATTGGCTAAACCAAATTTGATGAATTTCATATATTTGGAAAGCTTGTGAAAAGATCTACCCAACCTCACTGGTCTCGACACTAGATCCTTTGTAGAATTAATGTGACAAAAATAACAAGGCAGGGCCTTTTCAAACTTCAAACTTTATTTAAAAATCAACCAACAATGCTTTTGAGTTGATTCCAACTTTCACATACTCTACATGTTTATGTAAAAATATCACATGGTTACTTTGTATGATCATGGGCTAGAATAGAAAATGGCTCTATTGCTATTTCTAGTCCATTTGAATCATCCAAAACTATTTATTAAATCTTATGAGAGGTTTTCCCTGATTTACATCTTGTCTCAAGTAACTCAAAATGAGGTATTTACCATGGTCTACATAATATCATATTGAATTATTTGGTGATATTAAATTATGATTAGGGTAGTGTTAAATTGCATGAGGTATTTTACCTCACTTAAATCATTCTTCCCAAATGATAATGATGAATTGTTGACCTTGGCCAACATGGATTCATACATTGATTATTTGAGGAACTTAAATCTTAACAAGATTCAATGAGAGGAAACTATTTCTTCAAAGACCTAAATAGAAACCCTGATCAATATTGTAATGAGAAGAAATTATTTTCTTAAAAAGGAAACAAAGTCAACCAACTTGTTACTAGTATTGTGATGCTAGAATAGCTTGTGTGAACCAATTGTGTGCTTAGTCTAGCTCTTCAGCTTTGATTGGTGATTGTTACCTCGTATTCGTTTTAGATGCTAGTACCGAGGAGCACCAGGAGGAGGAAGTCTACTTCCAGGAAGAAGAAGACCACTTTGATCAATACACCAACCAAGGCAAGCTAATATTCTTGCAAGTGCAAAGCTCTACTAGAGCAAGGCACCATTACACTTTTACTTTATGTTCAATGATCCAATCCTAAGTTTTTACCATTACAAGCTTTTACCTTTGATACGTCTCAAACGTATCTATAATTTCTTATGTTCCATGCTACTTTTATGATGATACTCACATGTTTTATACACACTTTATGTCATATTTATGCATTTTCCGGCACTAACCTATTGACAAGATGCCGAAGAGCCAGTTGCTGTTTTCTGCTGTTTTTGGTTTCAGAAATCCTATAAAGGAAATATTCTCGGAATTGGACGAAATCAACGCCCAAGGTCTTATTTTTCCACCAAGCTTCCAGAAGACCGAAGGAGATACGAAGTGGGGCCACGAGGTGGCGCCACACTAAGGCGGCGCGGCCAAGGAGGGGCCCGCGTCGCCCTGTTGTGTGGGCCCCTCGTGTCGCCCCTAAACCTACCTTTTCGCCTATAAAAAGTCTTCGTCGCGAATACCCCAGTACCGAGAGCCACGATACGGAAAACCTTCCAGAGACGCCGCCACCGCCAATCCCATCTCGGGGGATTCAGGAGATCGCCTCTGGGACCCTGCTGGAGAGGGGAATCATCTCCCGGAGGACTCTTCATCACCATGATCGCCTCCGGATTGATGTGTGAGTAGTTCACCCCTGGACTATGGGTCCATAGCAGTAGCTAGATGGTCGTCTTCTCCTCATTGTGCTATCATTGTTGGATCTTGTGAGCTGCCTAACATGATCAAGATCATCTATTTGTAATGCTACATGTTGCGTTTGTTGGGATCCGATGAATATGGAATACTATGTTATGTTGATTATCAATCTATCATCTATGTGTTGTTTATGATCTTGCATGCTCTCCGTTGCTAGTAGAGGCTCTGGCCAAGTTGATACTTGTAACTCCAAGAGGGAGTATTTATGCTCGATAGTGGGTTCATGCCTCCATTTAATCTGGGACAGTGACTGAAAGTTCTAAGGTTGTGGATGTGCTGTTGCCACTAGGGATAAAACATCAATGCTTTGTCTAAGGATATTTGTGTTAATTACATTACGCACCATACTTAATGCAATTGACTGTTGTTTGCAACTTAATACTGGAAGCGGTGCGGACGCTAACCTGAAGGTGGACTTTTTAGGCATAGATGCATGCTGGATAGCGGTCTATGTACTTTGTCGTCATGCCCAATTTAATTTCACACTACTCATCATGATATGTATGTGCATTGTTATGTCCTCTTTATTTGTCAATTGCCTAACTGTAATTTGTTCACCCAACATGCTATATCATATTGGAGGGATACCACTAGTGAACTGTGGACCCCGATCCATTCTTTTACATCGAATACAATCTACTGCAATACTTGTTCTTACTGTTCTTAGAAAACATCATCTTCCACACTATACATTTAATCCTTTGTTACAATAAGCCGGTGAGATTGACAACCTCACTGTTACGTTGGTGCAAAGTACTTTAATTGTGTTGTGCAGGTTCCACGTTGGCGTCGGAATCTCTGGTGTTGCGCCGCACTACACTCCGCCACCAACAACCTTTACGTGCTTTTTGACTCCTACTGGTTCGATAACCTTGGTTTCTTACTGAGGGAAAACTTGCTGATGTACGCATCACACCTTCCTCTTGGGGTTCCCAACGGAGGCGTGTTGTACGCGTATCAAGCACATTTTCTGGCGCCGTTGGCGGGGACCTGAAGAAAACTTGCACTACAGATATTTCTAACTCCCACGTCAACTGCACGCCAGCAGCACATTTTCTGGCGCCGTTGCCGGGGAGATCAAGACACGCTGCAAGGGGAGTCTCCCACTTCCAATCTCTTTACTTTGTTTTTGTCTTGCTTTAATTTATTTTATTTACTGCTTTGTTTGCTTTCTTATATCAAAATACAAAAAAAATTAGTTACTTGCTTTACTTTATTTACTGTCTTATTTGCGTTCTCCATATTAAAAACACAAAAAAATTAGTTACTTGCATTTACTTTATCTAGTTTGCTTTATTTACTACTGCTAAAATGGGTACACCTGAGAATACTAAGTTGTGTGACTTCACTAGCACAAATAATAATGATTTCTTATGCACACCTATTGCTCCACCTGCTACTACAGCAGAATTCTTTGAAATTAAACCTGCTTTACTGAATCTTGTCATGAGAGAGCAATTTTCTGGTGTTAGTTCTGATGATGCTGCTGATCATCTTAATAATTTTGTTGAACTATGTGAAATGCAAAAATATAAGGATGTAGATGGTGACATTATAAAATTAAAATTGTTTCCTTTCTCATTAAGAGGAAGAGCTAAATATTGGTTGCTATCTATACCTACCTAATAATAAAGGAGCTAATGTTTCCTTGGTTTGGTCCGTTATTATGCGCTTTCGTCCAACCATAAAGGCGCTTTCGTCGCCCCTCCTACTCAAAATAGTTTCCTCCATCCGCTCGTGTAGATCCCTAATTTTCATTGTTTCCAATCATTTGGTATCGTACGGCATTTGGACTTCTAAATACGTGGGTTCAATTTCAGCACGGAGAGATCGTGTCGCACTTGAACTCGAGCATGAAACATCTATATATACCGCAGTGGTTATCCCCAGCTTTCACGACGCAGCCGCCGAACCCTTCCCCAGCCGTCGACTTGGCCCCTACACGACGCCGTCAAAGAACGCGGCAATGTGGAGCTGACAATCGCCGGTATTCCACGCTTCACAAACTTCTCGAGCACAACTTCATCTGTTCGCTGCCGTCCCGGGCTTCTGTTGAAGCTGAGTTCGATCCGAGCCAAAACAGCCAAGCTAGCCAGGGCGATATATGTGCTTCGCGCGATCACCCTCACGAAATCGATGGGCGACACAACGAGTCAACGACATCCTGGCTCATCTCCTCAACAGGGAGATTGGATACCTGCGTAAAGAATACGGTGTACTCCCTCCTCCGCGGCGGTGTCCTCATGATCTCCTTCAAGACGTCTGGTGGCGGATCTTCAGTCAGTGACATCAAGTATATACGAACCTAGAGGCATAGATAGAGACGACGCTGCGAACTAGAGGCATTAATGTTATCGTCCAACAAGCACTATCGTAAGACAACAACACCGTGGATCACAGGGTCAGACTGTCCATCCACCGACCTAAACTTCAAAGTTCTTGTAGTATATCTATTTTTTTGGCGTCCGTAAGTTCTGTTGCTCACCAATCGTTCGATCCATGTTCCGTGCGGCAAATCGTGTGCTTTCTGAGATCCTTTTTCTTCCGTCCGGTGTCTACGCGGCAAAAGTGCAGATTGTTTGCTCTTCCGGTCAACTGCCACTCACAGCCGCACAAAGCCTCTCGTTCTCAAGGATTTATTTGAAAACATGGTGCTCTGGACGTTTGATGATGCCGCACAAAGCCTCCTGTTGTCCTACAGAGCTTGCTCCGTGGTACGCGATTCTCTGATCGATACATATTTTATGGAAAGCGAAATCTGATGAAGAGATGGACTGCAGCACGCTGGCATCTACTCTAATCGATCCAATTTTTAAGCAAGCGGAAATCTATTGGAGCATGAACTTCGGCTCTGTTCCTCAACTCTGATCGATCTGTCAATAGAGTTGCTTTATTATCGGGAAGTACTAATCTTGCGCATGTCCTCTTTCCGATTAGGTCCGGCAATTGGGAGGTTCACCACTCCTAATGTATTCCACAATCCACATACATGATATAATCTACATGTTCAAATTGCATGGATCATGTGTGTATATGCATCTTGGTCATCCGTTAACTGATTCAGCATACCCCTCCCTCCATACACTTGGTCTTATCTCATTCTTGTGTCATGTACTAGATTATACTCAGAAATGATTTCTGTACGTACTCTAACCAGTGGGGTTTATCATTTTAAACAAAATTTTGAAGTGAGAACATTAGTAGTATATATACTAACAACGATTTTGCCTGGTAGAATGACTTGACAATTATGGTCACAACCGAGTTTGACAAAAAATCATTTTTGAGGGATAAAAGTTTGTCACACACTAAGAAGGTTTAATTACATGCCGAAGGGTCAAGGAGTCCCACATGCAAACTGCTGTGATTTTGTAATTTTGAAGACAGCAGGCTATAAACCATCAAGCTAGAATCTTTGTTGAGTACAGCTTAATAATGCTAATCGATATGCTTCAGGTCAATCAACAACTAAATATTAATTGTTGATACATATATATATGAGTATATTGTCTAACATGATTAAGTGTGACATCTTTTTTCTTTGAATTTCTTTGCGATGTAATCTAACAAATATTCAATACAAATTAATCCGTAGCAATGCACGGGTATTGCCCTAGTCTTTGCCTAAGAATAGTATTGATTCATGGACTAAATGTAAGGATGCTTTCATTGGTAGATATTATCCTCCTGCTAAAATTATATCTTTGAGAAGTAGCATAATGAATTTTAAGCAATTGGATAATGAGCATGTTGCTCAAGCATGGGAAAGAATGAAATCTTTGGTTAAAAATTGCCCTACCCATGGACAGACTACTTGGATGATCATCCAAACCTTTTATGCAGGATTGAATTTTTCTTCACGGAACCTATTGGATTCAGCTGCTGGAGGTACTTTTATGTCCATCACTCTAGGCGCTGCAACAAAGCTTCTTGATGATATGATGATTAATTACTCTGAATGGCACACGGAAAGAGCTCCACAAGGTAAGAAGGTAAATTCTGTTGAAGAAACCTCTTCCTTGAGTGATAAGATTGATGCTATTATGTCTATGCTTGTGAATGGTAGATCTAATGTTGATCCTAACAATGTTCCGTTAGCTTCATTGGTTGCTAAAGAAGAGCATGTTGATGTGAACTTCATTAAAAATAATAATTTCAACAACAATGCTTATAGGAATAATTCTGGTAACAACTATAGGCCATATCCTTCTAATAATGGTAACGGTTATGGTAATTCTTATGGGAATTCTTACAACAATAATAGGAATGTACCCTCTGGTCTTGAAGCCATGCTTAAAGAATTTATTACTACACAAACTGCTTTTAACAAATCTGTTGAAGAAAAGCTTGGTAAAATTGATATTCTTGCTTCTAAAGTTGATAGTCTTGCCGCTGATGTTGATCTTTTGAAACTAAAAGTTATGCCAAATGAAACTAAAGATATTAAGTCATTTGCTACAGCAAACGCCATCCAAGTTCGAATTAATGAGAATATTAGATTGATGGCTGAATTGCATGCTAGGTGGGAAAGAGAAGAAAATGCTAAAGAGAATAATGTAGCTAAAGTTTGGACTATTACCACCAATAGTAATGATAATGATTCACATGTTGCTACACCTCCTACTATCAATGGTAAAATAATTGGTGTTGGCAATGTTTCTACTCCTAATGCAAAGCGTGCAAAACTGCCTGAAACTGCTAAAACTGTTGAAACTGCCTGTGATAAAACTGCTGAAATTTTTCAAAATATTGGGGACAATGATCCCATTGTTGTAGATCATAATGGTTTAGATTTTGATGATTGTCACATCTCTGAAGTTATAAAGTTCTTACAAAAACTTGCTAAAAGTCCTAATGCTAGTGCTATAAATTTGGCCTTTACAAAACATATTACAAATGCGCTCATAAAAGTTAGAGAAGATAAATTAAAACTTGAAACTTCTATTCTTAAGAAGTTGGAAGATGGTTGGGAGCCCATCATTAAGATGAAGGTCAATGATTTTGATTGTAATCCTTTATGTGATCTTGGTGCAAGTATTTCTGTTATGCCTAAGAAAATCTATAATATGCTTGACTTGCCACCATTGAAAAATTGTTATTTGGATGTTAATCTTGCTGATAATTCTACAAAGAAACCTTTGGGGAGGATTGATAATGTCTGCATTACGGTTAACAATAACCTTGTCCCCGTTGATTTTGTTATTTTGGATATTGAATGCAATGCATCTTGTCCCATTATTTTGGGAAGAACTTTTCTTCGAACTGTTGGTGCTATTATTGATATGAAGGAAGGTAATATTAAATATCAATTTCCTCTCAAGAAAGGTATGGAACACTTCCCTAGAAAGAGAATGAAGTTACCTTTTGATTCTATTATTAGAACAAATTATGATGTTGATGCTTCGTCTCTTGATAATACTTGATTCACACTTTCTGCGTCTATCTGAAAGGCGTTAAAGAAAAGCGCTTATGGGAGACAACCCATTATTTTACTACAGTACTTTTATTTTATATTTGAGTCTTGGAAGTTGTTACTACTGTAGCAACCTCTCCTTATTTTTATTTTATCGCATTGTTGTGCCAAGTAAAGTCTTTGATAGTAAAGATGATACTAGATTTGGATTACTGCGTAGAAACAGATTTCTTGCTGTCACGAATTTGAGTAGTATTCTCTGTAGGTAACTCAGAAAAATATGCCAATTTATGTGCGTGATCCTCAGATGTGTACGCAACTTTCATTCAATTTGAGTATTTTCATCTGAGCAAGTTAAGTGCCCCAGAAAAATTCGTCTTTACAGACTGTTCTGTTTTGACAGATTCTGCCTTTTATTTCGCATTGCCTGTTTTGCTATGTTTGATGGATTTCTTTGTTCCATTAACTTTCAGTAGCTTTGTGCAATGTCCACAAGTGTTAAGAATGATTATGTCACCTCTGAATATGTGAATTTTTGATTATGCACTAACCCTCTAATGAGTTTGTTTTGAGTTTGGTGTGGATAAAGTTTTCAAGGATCAAGAGAGGAGGATGATACAATAGGATCAAGGAGAGTGAAAACTCTAAACTTGGGGATGCCCCCGTGGTTCATCCCTGCATATTTCAAGAAGACTCAAGCATCTAAGCTTGGGGATGCCCAAGGCATCCACTTCTTCATCGACAACATTATCAGGTCACCTCTAGTGAAACTATATTTTTATTCCATCACATCTTATGTGCTTTACTTGGAGCGTCTTTATGTTTTTATTTTCGTTTTGTTTGAATAAAATTGGATCGTAGCATTCTTTATGTGGGAGAGAGACACGCTCTGCTGTTGCATATGAACACATATGTTCTTAGCTTTATTCTTAATGTTCATGGCGAAGGTTGAAACTGCTTCGTTAATTGTTATATGGTTGGAAACAGAAAATGCTACATGTGGTAATTGGTATAATGTCTTAAATAATTTGATACTTGGAAATTTTTGTGCTCATTTAGATCATGTTTAAGCTCTTGCATCATGTACTTTGCACCTATTAGTGAAGAAAATACTGTAGAGCTTGTTGACATTTGGTTTGCATGATTGGTCTCTCTAAAGTCTAGATATTTTCTGGTGAGGGTTTGAACAACAAGGATGACAGTGTAGAGTCTTATAATGCTTGCAATATGTTCTTATGTAAGTTTTGCTGTACCGGTTCATACTTGTGTTTGCTTCAAACAACCTTGCTAGCCTAAGCCTTGTATTGAGAGGGAATACTTCTCGTGCATCTAAATCCTTGAGCCAAAAACTATGTCATTTGTGTCCACCATACCTACCTACTACATGGTGTTTTCTGCCATTCCAAGTAAATACTTCGTGTGCTACCTTTAAATAATTCAAAAGTTATTACCTCTTATTTGTGTCAAGGTTTTATAGCTCATGAGGAAGTATGTGGTGTTTTATCTTTCAATCTTGTTGGGCAACTTTCACCAATGGACTAGTGGCTTCATCCGCTTATCCAATAATTTGCAAAAAGAGCTGGCAATAGGGTTCCCAGCCCCAAATTAATTAACCTTAATAGACACTACTCCATGGTATGTGATTGATGGAAGGCACCCGAGGATTCGATTAGCCATGGCTTGAGAAAGCAAAGGTGGGGAGGAGTGTCATCTCTAAATAAAACTAAATAAATAGACACTCCTTCATGGTATGTGATTGTTGGAAGGCACCCGAGGATTCGGTTAGCCATGGTTTGTGAAAGCAAAGGTTGGAAGGAGTGTCACCCAAAAATAAAAATAATCATGGGAGCCGCTTTTTGAAAGTCTGTCTGGCAAGGGAGTTAGAGTGCCCACTACCATTCGTTGACAACAACAAACACCTCTCAAAACTTTACTTTTATGCTCTATTTATGATTTCAAAACTTGAAAAGCTCTAGCACATGATTTTATCCCTGCTTCCCTCTGCGAAGGGCCATTCTTTTACTTTTATGTTGAGTCAGTTTACCTATTTCCTTCCGTCTTAGAAGCAAACACTTGTGTTAACTGTGCATTGATTCTTACATACTTGCTTATTTTTTATTCATCATATTACTTTGTGTTGACAATTATCCATGAGATAAACATGTTGAAGTTGAAAGCAACCGCTGAAACTTATATCTTCCTTTGTGTTGCTTCAAAACTTTCTACTAAGAATCTATTGCTTTATGAGTTAACTCTTATGCAAGTCTTATTGATGCTTGTCTTGAAAGTACTATTCATGAAAAGTCTTTGCTATATGATTCAGTTGTTTAAATCATTGTCTTTACCATTGCTTCGAATCACTTCATTCATCACATATGCTTTACAATAGTATTGATCAAGATTATGATAGCATGTCACTTCAGAAATTATCTTTGTTATCGTTTACCTACTCGAGGACGAGTATGAACTAAGGTTGGGGATGCTTGATACGTGTCAAACGTATCTATAATTTCTTATGTTCCATGCTACTTTTATGAAGATACTCACATGTTTTATACATACTTTATGTCATATTTATGCATTTTCTGGCACTAACCTATTGACAAGATGCCGAAGAGCCAGTTGCTGTTTTCTACTGTTTTTGGTTTCAGAAATCCTACAAAGGAAATATTCTCGGAATTGGACGAAATAAACGCCCAGGGTCTTATTTTTCCACGAAGCTTCCAGAAGACCGAAGGAGATAAGAAGTGGGGCCACGAGGTGGCGCCACACTAAGGCGGCACGGCCAAGGAGGGGCCCGCGCCGCCCTGTTGTGTGGGCCCCTCGTGTCGCCCCTAAACCTGTCCTTCCGCCTATAAAAAGTCTTCATCTCGAATACCCCAGTACCGAGAGCCACGATACGGAAAACCTTCCAGAGACGCCGCCGCCGCCAATCCCATCTCGGGGGATTCAGGAGATCGCCTCCGGCACCCTGCCAGAGAGGGGAATCATCTCCCGGAGGACTCTTCATCACCATGATCGCCTCCGGATTGATGTGTGAGTAGTTCACCCCTGGACTATGGGTCCATAGTAGTAGCTAGATGGTCGTCTTCTCCTCATTGTGCTATCATTGTTGGATCTTGTGAGCTGCCTAACATGATCAAGATCATCTATTTGTAATGCTACATGTTGCGTTTGTTGGGATCCGATGAATATGTAATACTATGTTATGTTGATTATCAATCTATCATCTATGTGTTGTTTATGATCTTGCATGCTCTCCGTTGCTAGTAGAGGCTCTGGCCAAGTTGATACTTGTAACTCCAAGAGGGAGTATTTATGCTCGATAGTGGGTTCATGCATCCATTTAATCTGGGACAGTGATAGAAAGTTCTAAGGTTGTGGATGTGCTGTTGCCACTAGGGATAAAACATCAATGCTTTGTCTAAGGATATTTGTGTTGATGACATTACGCACCATACTTAATGCAATTGTCTGTTGTTTGCAACTTAATACTGGAAGGGGTGCGGATGCTAACCTGAAGGTGGACTTTTTAGGCATAGATGCATGCTGGATAGCGGTCTATGTACTTTGTCATAATGTCCAATTGAATTTCACACTACTCATCATGATATGTATGTGCATTGTTATGCCCTCTTTATTTGTCAATTCCCAACTGTAATTTGTTCACCCAACATGCTATATCTTATTGGAGAGACACCACTAGTGAACTGTGGACCCCGGTCCATTCTTTTACATCGAATACAATCTACTGCAATACTTGTTCTTACTGTTCTTAGCAAACATCATCTTCCACACTATACATTTAATCCTTTGTTACAGCAAGCCGGTGAGATTGACAACCTCACTGTTACGTTGGGGCAAAGTACTTTGATTGTGTTGTGCAGGTTCCACGTTGGCGCCGGAATCCCAGGTGTTGTGCCGCACTACACTCCGCCACCAACAACCTTCACGTGCTTTTTGACTCGTACTGGTTCGATAACCTTGGTTTCTTACTGAGGGAAAACTTGCTGTTGTACGCATCACACCTTCCTCTTGGGGTTCCCAACGGACGCGTGCTGTACGCGTATCAACCTTGTTTATCAAAGCTTACTTTTATAGTTAACTTTGGTCTAAGTATAGAGTGTTACAAGAGTATCAAAGTTAGCCTCAAAGCGTTATCATCTAGATAGCACCCCTCATGACTAATGCTAGTGCTAACAAATAAAATTGGCTACTCTAGATGGGAACTTGTGATTTGAAATGACTTTGAAAACCTTGGAATGATGAGTCATTCTATTGAAAGATCTTTGAAGGTGAATATGACTTGGAGAATATGGTGAATTTGAAAAAAACTGATGTTAGGTTTGGATGTGATACCTTTCCAATTATTTAGTACCCCCACAATACCTGATTATGGGTAGGGCTTAACTGGAAGTTTATGCATCTCAGTATGGGTTCCCTCTGAACAAGCATCATAGGGGTTATTCCGAGGCTGCCTCCGTTGAAAGTGAAATGATGTGAAATGAGGTGAATGTCCAGCCCAAGCCCCGTGTAGTTCCCAGGCTGACGGTTTGTCTTCACTGGGTGGCCAAGCTCATGGGGAGAGGTGCCTATACTAGGGTATGTAAGTGAAAGGTTATGGTTGATGATCCGCGTACTGAGTTACGATGATTCAGGGTTATTCCTGACGGATGTAATCAATTGTTGTGGCACAAGTGTGCAACCTCTGCAGAGTGTAAACCTATTCGAATAGCCGTATCCACGGTTACAGACGATTGGAAAGGCTATACTGTTCCATTGTCAGATATTTTCTTGAACAGGATTGATGATTTGATTGGTGAACTTGACTTGAATCACAACTGAATTGTGGGATTGACACTAATGTTCCCACTTGAGTTAGTTAGCATATGAAGAGTCCTTTATTAAATGCTTGTGAACTAAAATTGGCTTTATGCAAATAAACCTAGAGCTTAGCACCCTCTTAATAGAAGTGATGGTACTTACACTAGTATTAGTTTGCGAGTACTTTACAAGTACTCACGGCTGTGTCCCTGGCTATTCAAATGGCCAGACTATGAAGAGGAGCAGTAATACCAAGATGACGGCCAGCAGGACGTCTACGACAACTAGGAGTATCTTCTGACTCAAGCGTTGGCCTGGGGATTAGATAGTCCACTATCTACGCTTCTGCTATGTAATGTGTTCGTTGATCATTAGATCAACTATTTGTGTAATATTGGATCATGTGATCTATATTTGTAAGACGACTATGGTTTGTAATGAATGATGACTTATGATATCAACTGTTATGTCTCGCAACAACAATCTTCCTGGGATTGCGATGTATGGCATAATAGGCATCTGGACTTAAAAATCCGAGTGTTGACAAGTTGGTATCAGAGCCATTGTTTGACCTTAGGAGACCCTAGTTAGACTGGACGTTCGGACAAACTTAGTTTCAAAAGCAAATGAAGTGAATATGTCTAACCAAATTTATTCACTCTCTTTTCCTTGAGATCTTTTCAAAATGATAAGTCATGCTCTTCCTTATAAATCTACATAAAATTTTGACACACTTCTCTAACTTACTCATCCAATTCACTTTCAGATGGAGCCAACCAACACCAAATTTTACCAGCTGGGGAATGGCGGGAGCCTGATCTTCGAGAGGGACTTAGATGCCCTATCAGAGTTCCTTGGATGCCCGCACCCCGGGTTCCACGGTGTCGAAGTCAACGACCAGCCCGGAGGGGAACTTCTGTGGGTTATCACCGCTGATCTGAGGGGCAAGATGGAGCCTCCTACTTATGAGAGGATCCTCTTTTCCTTCAGGGAAAGCAACTGGCTGGACGTACTCGCTCGTGCTCTTCAGGAAGCACTTGCCCGTCTATGCGGGCAGAATGTGGTGGAAATCCAAGGGGCTCGCTTTGCTCACCTCGCAAGGCGTGACTCCATTGGAGGACCCATGGACTTGCAGTCCCACCCCGAGCTGAGGCACCACGTGGAGCATTGATGACGCGTAAAGCACACGCCCGCTGGGAACCCCAAGAGGAAGGTGTGATGCGTACAGCAGCAAGTTTTCCCTCAGTAAGAAACCAAGGTTATCGAACCAGTAGGAGTCAAGGAACACGTGAAGGTTGTTGGTGGCGGAGTGTAGTGTGGCGCAACACCAGGGATTCCGGCGCCAACGTGGAACCTGCACAACACAATCCAAATACTTTGCCCCAACTTAACAGTGAGGTTGTCAATCTCACCGGCTTGCTGTAACAAAGGATTAAATGTATGGTGTGGAAAATAATGTTTGTATGCGAAGAACAGTAAGAACAAGTATTGCAGTAGATTGTATTCGATGTAAAAGAATGGACCGGGGTCCACAGTTCACTAGTGGTGTCCCTCCAATAAGATATAGCATGTTGGGTGAACAAATTACAGTTGGGCAATTGACAAATAAAGAGGGCATAACAATGCACATACATATCATGATGAGTAGTGTGAAATTCAATTGGGCATTACGACAAAGTACATAGACCGCTATCCAGCATGCATCTATGCCTAAAAAGTCCACCTTAAGGTTAGCATCCGCACCCCTTCCAGTATTAAGTTGCAAACAACAGATAATTGCATTAAGTATGGTGCGTAATGTAATCAACACAAATATCCTTAGACAAAGCATTGATGTTTTATCCCTAGTGGCAACAGCACATCCACAACCTTAGAACTTTCTGTCACTGTCCCAGATTAAATGGAGGCATGAACCCACTATCGAGCATAAATACTCCCTCTTGGAGTTACAAGTATCAACTTGGCCAGAGCCTCTACTAGCAATGGAGAGCATGCAAGATCATAAACAACACATATATGATAGATTGATAATCAACATAACATAGTATTCCATATTCATCGGATCCCAACAAACGCAACATGTAGCATTACAAATAGATGATCTTGATCATGATAGGCAGCTCACAAGATCGAACAATGATAGCACATGAGGAGAAGACAACCATCTAGCTACTACTATGGACCCATAGTCCAGGGGTGAACTACTCACACATCAATCCGGAGGCGATCATGGTGATGAAGAGTCCTCCGGGAGATGATTCCCCTCTCCGGCAGGGTCCCGGAGGCGATCTCCTAAATCCCCCGAGATGGGATTGGCGGTGGCGGCGTCTCTGGAAGGTTTTCCGTATCGTGGCTCTCGGTACTGGGGTTTTCGCGATGAAGGCTTTAAGTAGGCGGAAGGGTAGGGTTGGAGGCGTCACGAGGGGCCCACACAATAGGGTGGCGCGGGCCCCTCCTTGGTCGCGATACCTTAGTGTGTCGCCACCTCGTGGCCCCACTTCGTATCCTCTTCGGTCTTCTGGAAGCTTCGTGGAAAAATAAGACCCTGGGCATTGATTTCGTCCAAATCCGAGAATATTTCCTTTGTAGGATTTCTGAAACCAAAAACAGCAGAAAACAACAACTGGCTCTTCGGCATCTTGTCAATAGGTTAGTGCCGGAAAATGCATAATAATGACATAAAGTGTGTATAAAACATGTGAGTATCATCATAAAAGTAGCATGGAACATAAGAAATTATAGATACGTTTGAGACGTATCAAGCATCCCCAAGCTTAGTTCCTACTCGCCCTCGAGTAGGTAAACGATAACAAGATAATTTTTGAAGTGACATGCTATCATAATCTTGATCAATACTATTGTAAATCATATGTGATGAATGAAGTGATTCGAAGCAATGGTAAAGACGATGAATAAACAACTGAATCATATAGCAAAGACTTTTCATGAATATTACTTTCAAGACAAGCATCAATAAGACTTGCATAGGAGTTAACTCATAAAGCAATAGATTCTTAGTAGAAAGTTTTGAAGCAACACAAAGGAAGATATAAGTTTCAGCGGTTGCTTTCAACTTCAACATGTTTATCTCATGGATAATTGTCAATACAAAGTAATATGATGAATGCAAATAAGAAAGTATGTAGGAATCAATGCACACGGTTGACACAAGTGTTTGCTTCTAAGATAGAAAGAAGTAGGTAAACTGACTCAACATAAAAGTAAAAGAATGGCCCTTCGCAGAGGGAAGCATGGATTGCTATATTTGTGCTAGAGCTTTTATTTTGAAAACATAGAAACAATTTTGTCAACGGTAGTATTAATTCATTTGTGTTATGTATAAGATATCCTATAAGTTGCAAGCCTCATGCATAGTATAACAATAGTGCCCGCACCTTGTCCTAATTAGCTTGGATTACATGGATTATCATTGCATAGCATATGTTTCAACCAAGTGTCACAAATGGGTACCTCTATGCCGCCTGTACAAAGGTCTAAGGAGAAAGCTCGCATTGGATTTCTCGCTTTTGATTATTCTCAACTTAGACATCCATACCGGGACAACATAGACAACAGATAATGGACTCCTCTTTAATGCATAAGCATTCAACAATAGATAATATTCTCATATGAGATTGAGGAATGTTGTCCAAACTGAAACTTCCACCATGGATCATGGCTTTAGTTAGCGGCCCAATGTTCTTCTCTAACAATATGCATACTCAAACCATTTGATCATGATAAATCTCCCTTACTTCAGACAAGACGAACATGCATGGCAACTCACAAGATATTCAACAAAGGTGAAATAGTTGATGGCGTCCCCAGGAACATGGTTACCACTCAACAAGTAACTTATTAAGAAATAAGATACATAAGTACATATTCAATACCACAATAGTTTTTAGGCTATTTTTCCCATGAGCTATATATTGCAAAGACAAAGAATGGAATTTTAAAGGTAGCACTCAAGCAATTTACTTTGGAATTGCAGAGAAATACCATGTAGTAGGTAGGTATGGTGGACACAAATGGCATAGTTTTTGGCTCAAGGATTTTGGATGCACGAGAAGTATTCCCTCTCAATACAAGGCTTAGGCTAGCAAGGTTGTTTGAAGCAAACACAAGTATGAACCGGTACAGCAAAACTTACATAAGAACATATTGCAAGCATTATAAGACTCTACACTGTCTTCCATGTTGTTCAAACCCTCACTAGAAAATATCTAGACTTTAGAGAGACCAATCATGCAAACCAAATGTCAACAAGCTCTACGGTATTTCTTCATTAATAGGTGCAAAGTACATGATGCAAGAGCTTAAACATGATCTATTTGACCACAACAATTGCCAAGTATCAAATTATTCAAGACATTATACCAATTTACCACATGTAGCATTTTCTGTTTCCAACCATATAACAATGAACGAAGCAGTTTCAACCTTCACCATGAACATTAAGAATAAAGCTAAGAACATATGTGTTCATAAGCAACAGAGGCGCGTGTCTCTCTCCCACACAATGAATGCTAGGATCCGATTTTATTCAAACAAAACAAAAATAAAAACATACGGACGCTCCAAGTAAAGCACATAAGATGTGACGGAATAAAAATATAGTTTCACTAGAGGTGACCTGATAAGTTATCGATGAAGAAGGGGATGCCTTGGGCATCCCCAAGCTTAGATGCTTGAGTCTTCTTGAAATATGCAGGGATGAACCACGGGGAGCATCCCCAAGCTTAGAGTTTTCACTCTTCTTGATCATATTGTATCATCCTCCTATCTTGATCCTTGAAAACTTCCTCCACACCAAACTCAAAACAAACTCATTAGAGAGTTAGTGCATAATCAAAAATTCACATATTCAGAGGTGACATAATCATTCTTAACACTTGTGGACATTGCACAAAGCTACTGAAAGTTAATGGAACAAAGAAATCCATCAAACATAGCAAAACAGGCAATGCGAAATAAAAGGCAGAATCTGTCAAAACAGAACAGTCTGTAAAGACGAATTTTTCTGGTGCACTTAACTTGCTCAGATGAAAATGCTCAAATTGAATGAAAGTTGCGTACATATCTGATGATCACGCACGTAAATTGGAAGATTTTTCTGAGTTACCTACAGAGAATACT
The DNA here is from genome assembly GCF_019359855.2 of Lolium perenne. NCBI lineage: Eukaryota > Viridiplantae > Streptophyta > Magnoliopsida > Poales > Poaceae > Lolium > Lolium perenne. Next base: position 211,687,137 of record NC_067250.2, on the reverse strand, counting down.
ACTCAAATTCGTGACAGCAAGAAATCTGTTTCTGCGCAGTAATCCAAATCTAGTATCATCTTTACTATCAAAGACTTTACTTGGCACAACAATGCGATAAAATAAAGATAAGGAGAGGTTGCTACAGTAGTAACAACTTCCAAGACTCAAATATAAAACAAAAATACTGTAGTAAAATAATGGGTTGTCTCCCATAAGCGCTTTTCTTTAACGTCTTTCAGCTAGGCGTAGAAAGTGTGAATCAAGTATTATCAAGAGACGAAGCATCAACATCATAATTTGTTCTAATAATAGAATCAAAAGGTAACTTCATTCTTTTTCTAGGGAAGTGTTCCATACCTTTCTTGAGAGGAAATTGATATTTAATATTACCTTCCTTCATATCAATAACAGCACCAACAGTTCGAAGAAAAGGTCTTCCCAAAATAATGGGACAAGATGCATTGCACTCAATATCCAAGAAACAAAAATCAACAGGGACAAGGTTATTGTTAACCGTAATGCGAACATTATCAATCCTCCCCAAAGGTTTCTTTGTAGAATTATCAGCAAGATTAACATCCAAATAACAGTTTTTCAATGGTGGCAAGTCAAGCATATTATAGATTTTCTTAGGCATAACAGAAATACTTGCACCAAGATCACATGAAGCATTACAATCAAAATCATTGACCTTCATCTTAATGATGGGCTCCCAACCATCTTCTAACTTCCTAGGAATAGAGGTTTCAAGTTTTAATTTATCTTCTCTAGCTTTTATGAGAGCATTTGTAATATGTTTTGTAAAGGCCAAATTTATAGCACTAGCATTAGGACTTCTAGCAAGTTTTTGCAAGAACTTTATAACTTCAGAGATGTGACAATCATCAAAATCTAAACCATTATGATCTACATCAATGGGATCATTGTCCCCAATATTTTGAAAAATTTCAGCAGTTTTATCACAGGCAGTTTCAGCAGTTTTAGCAGTTTCAGGCAGTTTTTCACGCTTTGCATTAGGAGTAGAAACATTGCCAACACCAATTATTTTTCCATTGATAGTAGGAGGTTTAGCAACATGTGAAGCATTAGCGTTACTAGTGGTGGTAATAGTCCAAACTTTAGCTACATTATTCTCTTTAGCATTTTCTTCTTTTTCCCACCTAGCACGCAATTCAGCCATCAATCTAATATTTTCATTAATTCGAACTTGGATGGCGTTTGATGTAGCAAATGACTTAATATCTTTAGTTTCATTAGGCATAACTTTCAATTTCAAAAGATCAACATCAGCAGCAAGACTATCAACTTTAGAAGCAAGAATATCAATTTTACCAAGCTTTTTTTCAACAGATTTGTTAAAAGCAGTTTGTGTACTAATAAATTATTTAAGCATGGCTTCAAGACCAGGGGGTACACCCCTATTATTGTTGTAAGAATTACCATAAGAATTACCATAACCATTAGTATTATGAGAAGGATATGGCCTATAGTTGTTACCAGAATTATTCCTATAAGCATTGTTGTTGAAATTATTATTTTTAATGAAGTTCACATGAACATGCTCTTCTTGAGCAACCAATGAAGCTAACGGAACATTATTAGGATCAACATTAGATCTACCATTCACAAGCATAGACATAATAGCATCAATCTTATCACTCAAGGAGGAGGTTTCTTCGACAGAATTTACCTTCTTACCTTGTGGAGCTCTTTCCGTGTGCCATTCAGAGTAATTAATCATCATATCATCAAGAAGCTTTGTTGCGGCACCTAGAGTGATGGACATAAAACTACCTCCAGCAGCTGAATCCAATAGGTTCCGCGAAGAAAAATTCAATCCTGCATAAAAGGTTTGGATGATCATCCAAGTAGTCAGTCCATGGGTAGGGCAATTTTTAACCAAAGATTTCATTCTTTCCCATGCTTGAGCAACATGCTCATTATCCAATTGCTTAAAATTCATTATGCTACTTCTCAAATATATAATTTTAGCAGGAGGATAATATCTACCAATGAAAGCATCCTTACATTTAGTCCATGAATCAATACTATTCTTAGGCAAAGATAGCAACCAATCTTTAGCTCTTCCCCTTAAGGAGAAAGGAAACAATTTCAATTTTATAATGTCACCATCTACATCCTTATACTTTTACATTTCACATAGTTCAACAAAATTATTAAGATGGGCAGCCGCGTCATCAGAACTAACACCAGAAAATTGCTCTCCCATAACAAGATTCAGTAAAGCAGGTTTGATTTCAAAAAATTCTGCTGTAGTAGCAGGTGGAGCAATAGGTGTGCATAGGAAATCATTATTATTTGTGCTAGTGAAGTCACACAACTTAGTATTTTCAGGAGTACCCATTTTAGCAATAGTAAATAAAGCAAACTAAATAAAATAAATGCAAGTAACTAATTTTTTTGTGTTTTTAATATGGAGAACGCAAACAAGACAGTAAATAAAGTAAAGCAAGTAACTAATTTTTTTTGTATTTTGATATAAGAAAGCAAACAAAGCAGTAAATAAAATAAAGTAAAGCAAGACAAAAACAAAGTAAAGAGATTGGAAGTGGGAGACTCCCCTTGCAGCGTGTCTTGAACTCCCCGGCAACGGCGCCAGAAAACTGTCTTGATGATGTGTAAAGCACACACCCGTTGGGAACCCCAAGAGGAAGGTGTGATGCGTACAGCAGCAAGTTTTCCCTCAGTAAGAAACCAAGGTTATCGAACCAGTAGGAGTCAAGGAACACGTGAAGATTGTTGATGGCGGAGTGTAGTGCGGCGCAACACCAGGGATTCCGGCGCCAACGTGGAACCTGCACAACACAATCCAAATACTTTGCCCCAACTTAACAGTGAGGTTGTCAATCTCACCGGCTTGCTGTAACAAAGGATTAAATGTATGGTGTGGAAAATGATGTTTGTATGCGAATAACAGTAAAGAACAATGTTTGCAGTAGATTGTATTCAGATGTAAAAGAATGGACCGGGGTCCACAGTTCACTAGTTGTGTCTCTCCAATAAGATAAAGCATGTTGGGTGAACAAATTACAGTTGGGCAATTGACAAATAAAGAGGGCACAACAATGCACATACATAACATGATGAGTAGTGTGAAATTCAATTGGGCATTACGACAAAGTGCATAGACCGCTATCCAGCATGCATCTATGCCTAAAAAGTCCACCTTCAGGTTAGCATCCGAAACCCTTCCAGTATTAAGTTGCAAACAACAGACAATTGCATTAAGTATGGTGCGTAATGTAATAAACACAAATATCCTTAGACAAAGCATTGATGTTTTATCCCTAGTGGCAACAACAGATCCACAACCTTAGAACTTTCTGTCACTGTCCCAGATTAAATGGAGGCATGAACCCACTATCGAGCATAAATACTCCCTCTTGGAGTTACAAGTATCATTTTGGCCAGAGCCTCTACTAGCAACGGAGAGCATGCAAGATCATAAACAACACATATATGATAGATTGATAATCAACATAACATAGTATTCCATATTCATCGGATCCCAACAAACGCAACATGTAGCATTACAAATAGATGATCTTGATCATGATAGGCAGCTCACAAGATCGAACAATGATAGCACATGAGGAGAAGACAACCATCTAGCTACTTCTATGGACCCATAGTCCAGTGGTGAACTACTCACACATAAATCCGGAGGCGATCATGGTGATGAAGAGTCCTCCGGGAGATGATTCCCCTCTCCGGCAGGGTGCCGGAGGCGATCTCCTGAATCCGCCGAGATGGGATTGGCGGCGGCGGCGTCTCTGGAAGGTTTTCCGTATCGTGGCTCTCGGTACTGGGGTTTTCGCGACGAAGGCTTTAAGTAGGCGGAAGGGTAGGGTTGGAGGCGTCACGAGGGGCCCACACAACAGGGCGGCGCGGGCCCCTCCTTGGCCGCGCCGCCTTAGTGTGGCGCCACCTCGTGGCCCCACTTCATATCCTCTTCGGGATTCTGGAAGCTTCGTGGAAAAGTAAGACCCTGGGCGTTGATTTCATCCAATTCCAAGAATATTTCCTTTGTAGGATTTCTGAAACCAAAAACAGCAGAAAACAGCAACTGGCTCTTCGGCATCTATCTTGTCAATAGGTTAGTGCCGGAAAATGCATAATAATGACATAAAGTGTGTATAAAACATGTGAGTATCATCATAAAAGTAGCATGGAACATAAGAAATTATAGATACGTTTGAGACGTATCAAGCATCTGGACTTCATGTTGCACAACACTCAGAAGGAGCTGGACAACTCTCGCGTTTACGCCAACCAGACTCACCTCCACCTAGCTCAGCATGCTGATGCCATCGAGATGCTTGCCAAGGACCGCAAGTCACTCCGCCAGCAGTGTGCCAAGAAGGACGCTACCATTGTGCGCCTTCGCGCAAAGATAGTATCCTTGGAGGCAACTGTCAAGGCCCAAGAGGACCAGCTGAGGGAGATGGAAGAAGATGGTGAAGACATTCAGGGAGGAGAAGCCTTCCTGTGTGATGATGATGACTTCGAGGAAGACGAGAACACTAATGTTGAGGACTACGAGTTTCAGGAGGCCGGAGAAGATGACTTCATCCAGATCGATGTGGATGATGAAGAGTAGTTGCACTTGATCACTTGTGTAGGTATGAGTTTGTATCCCGTCACTTGTATCGTAGTGCGAGTAAATGGTTCTTAAAACCATGGATGTGTTAGCTTGTAATATGTGATGTTTGAATGAATGAATGTATGTTTGTGTTTTATATCAAAAGAATTCAAGTGTTAAATTTTCAAACTTACCCAAAATAAGCCATAGAAAATTCCCTCTTATCTCATGATCTATCTCAATGTTGAGATGGCCCCTCCAACTCGCAACAACAGCCAGGATGCCATGATGCAACTGCTGCAGACCTTGATGGCAGATCGAGAGAATGAAAGAGCTGAAAGACAAGGCAACATAGATGCGCTGCAATAGATCGCTAACAGCAACCAAGGCCATGGAAACCATGATCACCCAGGATGAAAACTCAAGAACTTTCAGAACACCAACCCTCCTATGTTTAGCAAGACCGAAGAGCCACTTGATGTTGATGACTGGCTCCAGACAATGGAGAACAATTTAGAGGTTGCGGGAGTCGAAGCCGCAGAGAAAGTCCAGTTCGCCACTCATTACTTAGCAGGACCAGCCCGAGCCTTGTGGACCAGCACCCGTGCCATGAATGCGGGACAGATCATGACTTTGGCAGATTTCAAGCTCAAGTTCAGCAAATATCACGTGCCCCCGGGTCTAACTAATAAGATGAGGGATGAGTTCCGGTAACTCAAACAGGGTAGGATGTCGATGGTAGAATACCGCGACAGGTTCCTCACACTGTCAAGGTATGCCCCCGATGAGACTAACACCACCGAGAAGAGGAAGGAGAGATTTCTGAACGGACTGTACGACGAGATGCAGACTGTGCTGGTCAACATTCCCTTTGCCGACCATGAAGCCTTGGTGGACTCCGCCATCCAGATGGAGGGGAAGCTCAATCAAGCAAATGAGAACCGCAAACGCCGCATGATGCACTAGAGTGGGCCTAGCAATACCCCAAGGTATCGCCCCAGCTCAAGCGGAGGTTTTGCCCCAAGAAACAACAAGCCGCAGATGCAGATGCCACATCCGGGTTTTCAGAACCGGAGTGGAGGACACCCCAGGCCAGGAGGCCACAACACTAGCAACAACACCAACCACAACAACAACAACACCAACACTGCCCCAAGGACTGGGAGCAACGCTGTCCCCATCACCCCCAAGGACAAGTCCACCATCACTTGTTATGAATGTGGAATTGTGGGTCACTACTCCAATGAGTGCCCCAAGAGGTTAGCCAAGACTGCAGCCAACACCGTTGCACCTGCTCAGCAGCAAAGCCGTGTCTCCACCGGTAGAAAGTTCACCCCCAACAACCCCAACAACCGCAACGGCCATCTCTTCCACATGAATGCAGAAGAAGCCCAAGAAGCACCAGATGTTGTACTGGGTATGTTTTCTGTTAACTCAGTACCTGCAAGAGTGTTGTTTGATTCTGGAGCATCGCATCCGTTTGTCACTGAAGATTTTGCATGCACTTGTAAAATTCAACCCATCAGTTTGAAGCACGTAATGATAGTTCAAATACCTGGTTCAACAACAAAAGCTAGAAAATTTTGCAAATATGTGCCTATCAAAATACATGAAGTAGATTTTTATGCAAATTTGATTGTTCTGGGAATAAAAGGTTTGGAAGTAGTACTGGGTATGGATTGGATGTCAAAACACCACGGATTGATTGACTGTGCCAAGAAGGCCATCACCATGACTAGTAACACCGGTGTGTTAGTAGAACACGTATCTGAAAGGCTTCCCCGAAAGTTTACCTGCAACCAAAGTGTAGCCAAGCCAACTCTGGATCAGATCAGGGTCATCGGTCGATACCCTGATGTGTTTCCTGATGATCTACCCGGTATGCCCCCAGATCGGGATATCGAGTTTATCATTGAGTTAATCCCTGGAACAGGACCTATAGCCCAGAGAGCCTATAGTATGAACCCGACAGAACTAGTGGAGTCGAAGAAGCAACTGGATGATATGTTAGCCAAAGGTTTGATCCAACCAAGTGCCTCACCCTGGAGATCACCAGTTTTGTTTGTGGATAAGAAGGACGGTGCCACTCGTTTATGTACGGATTACTGTAAGCTTAACGATGTCACCATCAAGAACAAGTACCACTTACCCAAGATAGAAGACATGTTTGACCAGTTGACCGGTGCCAAAGTGTTCTCTAAGATTGATCTTAGAACTGGTTATCATCAACTGAAGATTCGTGCAACGGATTTCCCAAAGACTGCCTTCACCACCAGATATGGGTTGTATGAGTACAACGTCATGTCGTTTGGATTAACTAATGCCCCAGCTTATTTCATGAACCTCATGAATAAGAACTTCATGAACTTTTTAGATAATTTTGTTGTTGTCTTCATCGACGACATCCTAATCTACTCCAAATCCGAAGAAGAACATGAGCAACATTTGGAGATTATCCTAGAAACCCTTAGACAACACCAGTTGTATGCCAAGTTCAACAAATGTGAGTTTTGGTTGAAGGAAGTAGGATTCCTAGGACATATCTTGTCTGCAGGAGGAATTGCCGTAGATCCCGCCAAGATCAAGACCGTTACAGAATGGCAAGCCCCAACCACTCAGACCGAGGTCCGCGGATTTCTTGGATTAGCGGGATATTACCGCAGATTTGTTGGCTTTTCGAGCATAGCAAGACCAATGACTCAACTGTTGAAGAAAGACAAGAAGTTTGAATGGACTGATAAATGTGAAGAGAGTTTTCAGCAGCTCAAGAGCAGATTGACCTCAGCCCCAATATTGATCATGCCGGACATCACCAAGCCCTTTGACGTGTACTGTGACGCTTCCAAGATTGGTCTTGGATGCGTGCTGATGCAAGAAGGCAAAGTGATATCATATATGTCAAGGCAACTGAAGCAACATGAGCAGAATTATCCAACCCATGACTTAGAGCTTGCAGCCGTAGTTTTGGCCCTGAAAGTTTGGCGTCATTACCTTATGGGTAATCGTTGCGAGATCTATTCGGATCACAAGAGCCTGAAGTACATTTTCACCAAGAAGGAGCTGAATATGAGCCAGAGAAGATGGATAGAATTAATCAAGGATTATGATATGGAAATTAACTACCACCCCGGCAAGGCCAATGTGGTAGCGGATGCCCTGAGTAGACTGACGTGTCAGTTGAACTCTATGATCGCGGAAGAGCAACCTAGCATGTATCAGGAATTTGAGCAGTTTAGACTAGAGCTAGTTAGTGAAGGATTCCTAGCTAGCATAGAACTTCAGCCTACCTTGATTAGCCATATCAAAGAAGCCCAGAAGGGAAATGCTAGCATCAACAGAATCAAGAGCCAAATAGCTGCAGGGAAAGCACCTGGATTCACCGAAGATGAAGCACAAGTTCTTTGGTACAACGGATGCCTATGTGTGCCAGCAGATTCAGAGTTGAAGCAAGTCATCCTGAAGGAAGCCCATGACACCCTTTACTCCATTCATCCCGGAGGGACCAAGATGTATCAAGATTTGAAGGAACAATTCTGGTGGCATGGAATGAAGAGAGAAATTGGAAGCTACACCGCCAAGTGTGATATCTGTCAGAGAGTCAAGGCGGAACATCAGCGACCCGCGGGATTGCTGCAGCCACTGCAGATTCCGGAATGGAAGTGGGATTCAGTAGGAATGGACTTTATCACTGGTTTACCCAAATCCACCAAGGGAAATGATTCTATTTGGGTAGTGGTTGATAGATTAACTAAGGTAGCCCATTTCATCCCCGTCAAGACCACATACCAAGGCCCAAAGCTAGCTGAGTTATACATCTCTAGAATAGTCGCCCTGCACGAAACCCCGAAGTCAATTGTGTCAGATAGAGGATCCCAATTCACCTCAAGATTCTGGCAGAAAGCACATGAAGGACTAGGAACCCGTCTGAATTTCAGCACCGCATATCACCCGCAGACTGATGGACAGACTGAAAGAGTCAACCAGATACTCGAAGACATGTTGAGAGCCTGTGTACTGGAATATGGATCTAAGTGGGAAGACTGCCTGTGTTACGCAGAATTCTCGTACAACAACAGTTACCAAGCCAGCTTACAAATGGCCCCCTTTGAAGCCCTGTACGGAAGGAAGTGCCGTGCCTCTCTGAATTGGTCGGAAGTCGAAGAGAGCCAAGTTTTTGGACCAGATGTTCTCCGAGAAGCTGAAGAAAAGGTGCACAAGATCCGTGAATACCTCAAGACTGCGCAATCAAGACAGAAGAGTTACGCCGACAAGAGACGCCGAGAGATGACATTCGAGATCGGAGATTTTGTCTATCTCAAAGTATCCCCCCTTAAAGGAATGCAGAGATTCCAGCTTAGAGGAAAGCTTGCATCCCGATATGTTGGACCCTTCAAAGTTCTGAGTCGCTGAGGAGAAGTATCTTATCAACTGGAACTGCCGGAATAAATGTCGGCTGTGCACAACGTGTTTCACATCTCATTACACCGGAAGTGTTTAGAAGTGCCCGAGAAGACCGAGGTTTTCAAGAATATTGATCACAGATCGGTGGATATCAACAAGGACTTGACGTATCGCGAAGTGCCTATTCGCATCCTGGAAGAAGCTTTCAGAACCAATCGCACCAGGAGTATCAAGTTCCTAAAGTTTCAATGGAGCAACCATACCGAAGAAGAAGCCACTTGGGAGCGAGAAGACTATATGAAGTGGGAATTCCCAGATCTCTTTAGTACCTAGTTTTCTTTAAGATCTCGGGACGAGATCTTTTGTAAGGGGGAAGGGTTTGTAACATCCCAAATTTCAAATCAATGAAGACAAGGAGTTTCCAATATTCAAAATTTAGAACCAACAAAAACTTTTAATTACATATGTGCCATGCATAGTGCTCATACTCAATTCTTTGTATAATTGCCATGATGAGTGTTTGCAACCTTGTACCATGTGCTCGAACCTCAAACCCTACCTTTGAACCTTGGAAGATCACAAAGAAGAACAAAGAAGAAGAAAAGAAAGAAATTGGAAAATCACAAAAACCCTCACATATGGTTTTGGCCATTTTTGAAAATCTTTAACCTAGGCCAATTTGGCTTGTGCCATTAGTTGGAGAATGTTACTAAACACTTATAAAAACTTTTTTAATCAAAGAAACTCAAGTCAAATCAAATTTGAATTCAAATTGTGCTCACATGCACTAATGGTCAAAACTGCCATTTTTAACATGATGCCTACTTTGAGCCTCTGTTTTAAGAGATTTTCAAACCAAACAATTCCAACTCTTTGCACCTCATCCAAGACCACATCAAGGTGAACAACTTTGGTAAAGCACACCCCTGCAAATTCTCGCTAAATTTAAAGTTATGCTCAAGCAAAGTTGGAACCTCAAAGCAGAAACAAGATCATACACATTTTGAACTTTCACAAACAAATTCAATTTTGCACCCCACCACCACCATTGTGTGAATTTCATTATATGAATCAACTCCACCAAGTTTCATTTCAAAATTTGAAAATTTCTTTCTTGCGTCCATTGTGTCGAACACTTGGTGGGCAGGAATCAAACCAAATCAAATTTACTATTTTGAATAGTGTTCTGCCCCAAATTTGAGTTGCACTTGCTCCTACATTGTCCCCTTGTCCCCTCCAACACAATGCACCTATCTTGCAACCCTAGACATGGCCAAACATGGCAATGCCATGCCCATGCCGGCCATGCCTTACATACATCATGCCATCTCTAGCTCCTCTCACTTCTAGCTTTGCCCACCATGTCTCCCTGCTCCCCCTAGCTCTACTGAGCATGCTAGTACTAGCCCTGGTCGGAGAAAATCACCACAGCGACCGGAACACGCCGTGCCCACGACGTCCAGAGCATGCCAGGGTGGGCATGGGCGCCGCCCATGGGCGCGCCAGTACACGCGTCGCCCCGTCGACCACGACGTCGCCTGGACCCCCTCTTCTACCCTGAGCCTCACCACAGTACCAGGAACCTACCAGACATCCCCTTGTCCCCGACTGTCACCCACCGTCGCTGGAGAAGAAACCAAAGTCCGCCACTGCCGCGCAGAACACCGCATGCGCCCGACCGCGTTAGGCACACCGCCCAGCCGCGCCATTACTGCCAGGAGGACCGCCAAGACATGCTGAATAGCGCCACACCCTCGCCTAGCTCTCTCGCGCTCTGTAGCCACGTCGCCATGGTCGACTTCGCCGCAGCACCCTGCCTCGCTCCGCCGCTATAAAAAGGGAACGCACGCGCCTCATTTCTCCACACCACCTCGCTTCCCTCTTCTCATTCGACCTCCTCGACAACCTCCCCTCTTCTATTGCCCACCGTAGCCACCCAATTTGGTCACCGGAGTCCATGACGCAGCCGCAGAAGGAGGAGACGCCAGAAGCCACCCCGGACCTGCCGTTTGTTCCTGGAGCCTCGCCGTCGTCCACAACGCCACCGCAGCACCTCTCCGACGATCGCTGCGCCGCCGGTGAGCTGCCGACCCCCTGCTCTCACCGCGCCAGTACCCCTCTCTCGTCGTCGACGACGATGGCTGTGAGCCGTTTGATCATCGTCTGATCGTGCGCCCCACACCGCGCGTACCCCTTCGCCGTTTATGAGGCACTGACAGTGGAGCCCACTGTCAGGCGGCCCGCTCGCGCGAGACGCGTAGCTGGGCCGGCCCATTTTTATTTTCTCTCGCGGGCCTGCTATTTTTCCCGCGCTGGCCCAAGTTTTCAAATTCGATTAATTCAATTTAAATCCAATTTGCTTACACATGCTTTTTCAAAATTTAATAGAATCAAATTGGCTTAACCAAATTTGATGAATTTCATATATTTGGAAAGCTTGTGAAAAGATCTACCCAACCTCACTGGTCTCAACACTAGATCCTTTGTAGAATTAATGTGACAAAAATAACAAGGCAGGGCCTTTTCAAAATTCAAACTTTATTTAAAAATCATCCGAAAATGCTTTTGAGTTTATTCCAACTCTCATAAATCACATTTCACATACTCTACATGTTTATGTAAAAAATATCACATGGTTACTTTGTATGATCATGGGCTAGAATAGGAAATGGCGCTATGGCTATTTCTAGTCCATTTAAATCATCCAAAACTATTTATTAAATCTTATGAGAGGTTTTCCCTCATTTAAATTTTTGTCTCAAGTAACTCAACATGATGTATTTACCATGGTCTACATAATCTCATATTGAATTATTTGGTGATATTAAATTATGATTAGGGTAGTGTTAAATTGCATGAGGTATTTTACCTCACTTAAATCATTCTTCCCAAATGATAATGATGAATTGTTGACCTTGATCAACATGGATTCATACATTGACTATTTGAGGAACTTAAATCTTAACAAGATTCAATGAGAGGAAACTATTTCTTCAAAGACCTAAATAGAAACCCTAATCAATATTGTAATGAGAAGAAATTATTTTCTTAAAAAGGAAACATAGTCAACCAACTTGTTACTAGTATTGTGATGCTAGAATAGCTTGTGTGAATCAATTGTGTGCTTAGTCTAGCTCTTCAGCTTTGATTTGTGATTGTTACCTCGTATCCGTTTTTAGACGCTAGTACCGAGGAGCACCAGGAGGAGGAAGTCTACTTCCAGGAAGAAGAAGACCACTTTGATCAATACACCGACCAAGGCAAGCTAATATTCTTGCAAGTGCAAAGTTCTACTAGAGCAAGGCACCATTACACTTTTACTTTATGTTCAATGATCCAATCCTAAGTTTTTACCATTACAAGCTTTTACCTTGTTTATCAAAGCTTACTTTTATAGTTAACTTTGGTCTAAGTATAGAGTGTTACAAGAGTATCAAAGTTGGCCTCAAAGCGTTATCAGCCAGATAGCACCCCTCATGACTAATGCTAGTGCTAACAAATAAAATTGGCTACTCTAGATGGGAACTTGTGATTTGAAATGACTTTGAAAACCTTGGAATGATGAGTCATTCTATTGAAAGATCTTTGAAGGTCAATATGACTTGGAGGATATGGTGAATTTGACAAAAACTGATGTTGGGTTTGGATGCGATACCTTTCCAATTATTTAGTACCCCCACAATACCTGATTATGGGTCGGGCTTAACTGGAAGTTTATGCATCTTAGTATGGGTTCCCTCTGAACAAGCATCATAGGGGTTATGCCGAGGCTGCCTCCGTTGAAAGTGAAATGATGTGAAATGAGGTGAATGTCCGGCCCAAGCCCTGTGTAGTTCCCAGGCTGACGGTTTGTCTTCACTGGGAGGCCAAGCTCATGGGAAGAGGTGCCTATACTAGGGTATGTAAGTGAAAGGTTATGGTTGATGATCCGCGTACTGAGTTACGATTATTCAGGGTTATTCCTGACGGATGTAATCAAATGTTGTGGCACAAGTGTGCAACCTCTGCAGAGTGTAAACCTATTCGAATAGCCGTGTCCGCGGTTACGGACGATTGGAAAAGCCATAATGTTCCATTGTCAGATATTTTCTTGAAAAGGATTGATGATTTGAATGGTGAACTTGACTTGAATCACAACTGAATTGTGGGATTGACACTAATGTTCCCACTTGAGTTAGTTAGCATATGAAGAGTCCTTTATTAAATGCTTGTGAACTAAAATTGGCTTTATGCAAATAAACCTAGAGCTTAGCACCCTCTTAATAGAAGTGATGGTACTTACACTAGTATTAGTTTGCGAGTACTTTACAAGTACTCACGGCTGTGTCCCTGGCTATTCAAATGGCCAGACTATGAAGAGGAGTAGCAGTACCAAGATGACGGCCAGCAGGACGTCTACGAAAACTAGGAGTATCTTCTGACGTCAAGCGTTGGCCTGGGGATTAGATAGTCCACTATTACTACGCTTCCGCTATGTAATGTGTTTGTTGATCATTAGATCAACTATTTGTGTAATATTGGATCATGTGATCTATATTTGTAAGACGACGATGGTTTGTAATGAATGATGACCTATGATATCAGCTGTTATGTCTCGCAACAACAATCTTCCTGGGATTGCGATGTATGGCATAATAGGCATCTGGACTTAAAAATCCGGGTGTTGACAATATAAACCATCCAGCCAAACGTCATTCCACAAGGAACAATCACCTAGATTTTCTGTGCATGTTGTAACTCCTTTGTAAATATTAAACATGGCTAATTAATTGACGCGGTTAGCTGAGTTCCTGTTAGGATGTTGTAGTATCTAAATATGTTCAAGTTCGTTCAAAAAAAATCTGGCTGGGTGAGTGCAAGTTTGTTTGGCTTCGGAGTCACAAAGTAATGCAGAATGTGTCCTTGCGTAATTTTCATACGTTATGAGACATCTGCGTTGTTTCCTTACTGGTGGAGCCTCAGCCTCATTTTGTCCAAACCAAGTTATAAAATACTCCAGCAATAATGCCCTTTAGTTGTCACTTACAAAAGATGAAAAGAGCTCAGTTCAGCAACCTATTTTTGTAATTGATTCATACTGCTGGCTGAACTTAATAAAGCTTACAAATGAATAGAAGGATAGATCACAGCAGACGAAATTCTATAAAGTGGCTAAGTTGCAACTTATGTATAAAAGCAAAATTGGTATGGTTTCCTGAATTTTCTTAGTCGGATTTCCGTTGCAGTGAGCAAGAAAAGAACGTCTGGTAAATCTCCTCTCCATTTTGTTTTTTATTTCCATTAATACTTGAGTTGGCATTTCTGATAGTTTTGGTTGCTGTTTGCAGAAACGAGGCGGATCATATTGAGTGGTTTAACATCGATGATTCTATGAGAAATCCTCTGGCTGGCTTCTGAAGGTACGATGCATCATTCTGATTAGTTTATCTGACAGTGAAGTATGTGTTTGTGTGTGGTTCTCGTGATCTTGCATGATTTGAATGTTCAGTGAGCATGTGAAGTGAGCACCAGATCATATGATGTTTGATAATAATGGTCTTTTATTCCTGATATATCAATTGGTGAAATTGTAGGAATATATACTAATGTAGATGTTTATTGCTTTGTTATTTTCAGAAACTGATGTCATGTTCACATGTTATAACATGGATAGGTACTTCTGAATTGTCCCTAAATCCTGGGCAGAGGCATACCATGAACGTGCACCAACTCTACAGGCAGAATTGGCCATCGATTTTTACTGGCCATCGATGGCCCAAAGAATTTCTTCTGAATTGGTTATCATTTCTACACTCACCTGCATGGTTCACATTTTCTGCTAAATACATTTTCTTGGAGAAAGATGCATGTCGCATGATGCTATTGAGTTCTGAATTGTGCATGGGTTATTTTTCATGCAGGTTAAAATTCAGTTTGAGCTGGTTGAGCCTCCAAAATATGTAGTCGCGGGGGAGAAGCTGACCTTTGCTGGGTACTCGGGATGAGGGTCGGAAGATGATGAGGAAGCAATCCTAGACAGAAAACCATGTTGCACTAGGCAGGTGATTGCCATGTTACAAACAGAATCTAAGTTTGCTTGCCACTATGAACACCGGAACTCACTCTGTTAGGCTCTTTGACCGTGCAATGGTGCTTCTTTGGAAACTCCATATTAGCAATGTCACTGGCATCTTATCTGATTGCTGCAATAGGCCTTTCTTTTTATAGAGGGCCATGTTGTTTCTAGGAAAAATCTGAACATACTCTTTACAGTATATAAAGAAAATGCCTGTTGCATGGTCTAAGGGAAGTGACCCTGGTGAATTTTTTATTTCGTGTACATGGCATGCTTGCTGAAATTATAAATTTTCTCCTCGGGTCAGTGAGAGTCTATACATTTAAAACAGACAAGTTCACAATTCTTTTCCATCATTTTACAAAACAATCATACGAACTATAAATTTGTGCGAATTCTACGGAGTCGTGCGCCAAGGCGCACATCTAAATCTAGTTAGTGGCGCACATCCAAATCTAGTTAGTATGATGCTTTACCGTGTGCAAAGACAAAGTACAAAGATATTACCTCCCTGTTCCACTCAAAAGAAAAAAAATCTCCCTGCTAGAGTCTCAATATCTATAATATCTATAAAGTTGATCCCCAGCATATAATATCTATAAAGTTGATCCCCACTATGCGGATATCCAAAACTGAGCTCGTGCTCATCTACTCCTGGAGAAATCAGCCAATCAAATGCCTTAGCGTGCACTCGTGGCCTTGTACTTGCCTATGTATAGTTCAGGTATTTCTTCTTAGATAGATAATAAGTCACATGTGACTGTTGTTGCAATCACTGACAGCAATTAATGATATCTTTGCTCTCACTCACCCTTCACCGAAAGAAACTAGAGGCTATTTATTTTAGGCTAGTGGGTACAGGCATTGCCAGGGATGTACATCTCTTTGTATCCATCAATTTCAGACGTTGTATTTGGCAAGCAAAATACACTGGCACATCTCCCAATGCTCCTCATGCCCAATCAGCTTGCAGGAGCAGATGAGCTCGTGAGCAGAAACGCCACGTTCCCCACTATGTGCATTTAATGTTTGCAAGCTGATTTGTTAGTGAGCCACGTCACCTGAATAATCTGATCCATTCGATCAAACTTAGACACTCGATCTGCAAGTGCACGTTTAACACACCAGCCCAACTTTCAATAGCCTGCCCATGAACTGCTCAGCTGATCCTTCCGAGAAACCAAAAGATGGCGGACCCTCTTCCTCTCCCCCACTCCTTCTCCTCCATCCTCCAGTCATAAGGAAACCACCAGCATCTCTTCCCCTCCTGCTCACATCCATGTGTGCGCGTAGATCGTGGAAAATAAATCCGCGGAGGCAGCCGAAGGGATAATGGTGCCGATAAAGACTTCGTTCTCCAGCGAGATGCATCATATGCATCGCCCGGCCGGCCGGCCTCCATGACTGCGCCTCCATCCGACCAGAGTCCATCCAGTTGTGGCCTCTACCTAAGATATATCGACTCCCTCTTATGCATCTTCTCTACCTCGGTTCTCGATTTCTTCAGGTGCTTCACAATTTGGAAGATATAGTCGATCTCCCTCAAGCTTGATTCTTGATCTTGCCTGACGCTATAGAACGTCGCAGCCGTCTACGCATGTTTCTCTCTTGCAGATAGATTTTCCCTTGCCTCTCACGGTAACTCGATTAGCATGGGAAGTTTTCTTGCCTCTCAGGATGACTCGATTGGCATGGGGAGTGATAATATAGTTTACTTTGTTCTGACCACCAAGTTGTCTGATTTGATAAATTGAGCCGACATATTTGCATTGTTGATGAATGATGTTGTTGTTCTGCGTTTATTTCCTTGTAGATGGGATTTCCATCCGCTCAGTTCTGGAACCTGACGGAGGCTTCTCTTGGATCCTATTTCTATGCTACTAGGGAAAGAAAAACTTTATATGATTCCCTATTCCTGATGCAGATCTTCTATTTGGTGCAGTTGAAGACCGAGAATAGTCGTCTAATTAATTTTCCCTGCTACTAAGTTAGTATCACCAGATCTTGAGCTCTGAATCTACAAGTATTTGGTCATTCTCTTTTGTGTGATTGTACAGAGAAAGGATGAACCAAGAATTTAAGTGTCCGTTGGTACCACATTTTCTCAGGCGTACGTTCTTGAATTTAATTAGTAGTTCCTTTCAGATTATTTTCAATGGATTATTATGCACGTCAATTATTTATACAGGAAAACAGTTGTTCTATGCTGCAGGTTAGGGAGGAATAGACCACAGACGATCTCTTTCTGATTTGTACAAGGAAAAGGAAGAACAATTTGACCCAGGGCATTCACAGCTTCATCTATTAATCTTTGACAACCATGCCGTTATGTATTATACGGCCTAGAGCTTTTTTATTGAGATGTCCTAATTTGGGTATAAAAAACCTGTCCATGGGAAATGACTGGATAACAAAATTTGATACCAAAAAATGTCTAACTGAATAGAGCTATGTGATTGACACAAATAGAACTTCCAGATTTTCTGGTAAATAATTTGCATATGCTTCGTAAATATTAGAATGTACAACTATATATTAAATGTTGGAGTTAGTCAACTAGATAGTTTGCCCACTTCATTTCTGGGCGGTACCCAGAATTATAATTAAGCTTTATTTTCACTTGGAAAGATCAAATAGGTAATGCTTTGTCACCGATGATTTTGTTGAACTTTTGTAGATCATTTTCGTTGTAATTTATTTGCACATGGGTCTAATGGAACATGGAGGTACTGTGAAAATATTGGTGGTGTATGCTCGGTCCACTCAGATATGTATGGTCGGTCCACTCAGATATCATTACATATAGGACATAGGAGTAATTCATGTTCAGTCAGCTAACTGTTCGGATTTAACAACAAAATGTTGTTAAACACTCTATATGGACATACTATTCATTACATGATTTTACAACTCTATACAATGTATTTCTTACACAATACCCATTAATAATTATTATGTCTAGAATTTTATGTCACCATTTTATGTGGTCTGTTTGTGGAGCAAACAACCGTTTAACATGATTTTCCACTGCAACGCGCGGGGTTGTCACCTAGTATATCTTGTGTGTGGTTCTCCTATGTACAGTTTCAGGTCATACATATCAATCTTCATTAATCTGAAAAACAAATGACACGCGGGATGCTAGAGTTAATTACTTGCAAGAAATCATAATCAACTTGCCAGAATGCATACACGTAGGCAGCCAATGTATCCCTACCGCCTATGGCTGAGGCCAGTTCCTGCAAGCCAATGGCCGCTTCCCAACTTCTCTGCCAGATTTGATAGCCTAGCATCACTTCCTCGGAAACTGCAATGGCATTAAATTTCCACTATGCTTCCTTTATTTAACCGTGCCGAACGATTCGCCTCTTCATCCCCTTGCTCTGTTCTAGCCATCGGCACCAAAAAACCCTCTTTCCCTGTAGCAATGTCTTCTTCTTCCTCCGTCTCATCAGGCCTCTCCTTCCAATCTTCTTCCTCGAGCGAGCCAGAGTGGGACTTCGACTTCGTGCCAGATGGCCCACCCGAGGCCCTTGTCGGGTCAGATGGTGACCTGCCCCCGACTGATGGGGAGGACGACCTCCAGTTCCTCATCGAAGGGGAGCTGGAGAGCGAGAGCGAGGACGACCTCCACTCCTGGGCGAACCCCACCTCCTCCGACAAGGAGGAAGAAGAAGAAGAAGAAGAGGAAGAAGAGGAGGATCAAGAGGAAGAAGAGGAGGATGATTCCTCCTCCTCCGCTGGATATCCGCCGGCGAAGCGCTTCCGCGCTTGGGCGGACAGCGAAGACGATGATGATGACGAGGAGGAGGAAGCTCCAGCCGAGGGGTGGGGCAGCAGCGACGAGGAACTCTCCGGAAGCAGCGCCGGCGGCAGCTACGACGCCGACGACGAGGACAGCGAGGATTAGTAGTGTAGGATTGGTAGTTCTTGAGCAATCGGCTCTTCTTTTGTTCCTCCTTTCTTGAGCAATCGGCTCTTCATTGTAAGAATCCCCTTTTATTAATGAAGAAGTATTCCCAGTCAATTTTTTGCCGATAGTCAAAGTCAAACAATCCCCAAAAGAGCCGATGGCATCGCATCGGCCTCTACCATAAAACGCGAGTAAGGCCAACCCAGTTGCCCCTCCAAACGGTAACCTGCGACCTCCATCTGAGAAAGCAAACTCAGATCCCTAAATCGCCGCCCGAGCAGTTCCAACTCACGGCCACCCGCATCTCAGATCTCGACCGCGCCGCCCCAGCTCCACAGCGCATCCAATGGCGGAATCATCCAATACCAACGCCATGGTCTCCGGTCTGAAGGTAACCTTTAACCGCCTTCGCCATTCGAATCAACGTTAGGATTGACAGCAAACACCTGAATTAATGTCCTATTCCGTTATTGATTTTAGGTTTCAGACATCCTGCTGCCACATCCTTCTCTCGCAAATTCTATGTGTCTTGGTCCCCGTTCTTCCGAGAGTCCCGCTCTCTTAATCTCATGCGAGGCTAACAGAATCCCCTTCGTGAACCAGAACTTAGATCTGTCTTCCTGGGCCGACTGTCTGCGAGCCTGGCCTAATCCTCCTGAGGGTTGGGTGGCATGGTATAATAGAGTGTCAAAAACTCATTATGCCACCTGGGAAACTATAGGGATAGCCGATGCCTTGTCATTATCATTGTCCCCCTTGAAAAGAATGAAAATATTCTGAAAACTATCGGCTACTTCTGGTCTGATGCACTGAACTGCTTCATGTTTGGCCACGGCCCCATGACACCAACCCTGCTGGACGTGGCCATGATCACAGGCCTAGACATTGCATCCCCAAGCCCCTCTGCATTTAAGTTGCCAAAGGTTCCTTTCACCCTTTCCTCTAAAAAAGAGTGTACCAGCTGGGGTGCCTACCTTAATCGTTATATGAAAACCAAAGGCCCTGTGACAGAGAGGGAACATACGGCCTTCCTGAACTTCTGGTTGGAGCACTTCATATTCTGTGGCCCATCACTCGCCCCAACCAAGAATTACCTTTCCCTGGCCTATGAACTCGTCAAAGGCACTCAACTTGGCCTTGGCAAACTGTTTATTGGAGAGGTTTATCGATCTCTTCAACTGATGTCTGTCAAACTGTTCTCTCAAAAGACAGTTAAAACCGGAGGCCCCTGGTGGTTTATTCAGTTCTGGGCTCAGCTGTACTTTTAGAACCAGATCCCAGACTTCCCACCTTTGGCCACCTGCACCTTCCCAGATGCTAATGGAAAGGAGATCCGGTGCACCAGCTATGGCCAAGCTTTGTATGGTCTCCCAAGCAGCAGGCTGATCCCTAAGGAAGCAGCAGGGTGGTTCAAGATTTTCTTCCAAGGTTTGGACAACCCCCTGTTCTTTCCTTATACTGAATCGGAGAACTTTGAGAACCCAGTCTCCTTCCGATTGGATAACTTTGCCGATGACGCTAGCACCCGGCACTTGTATTCTATCATGATTCGTCCTTGCTTCCTCCCAGTTGGCATGAGTACCTCAAACCGAATCATCAAGCCTGGTTATGAGTCTTACCAACCGGTAGTAGTAGCCCGACAGCTTGGTCTTGGGCAGGTGCCCCCACACTTCTTTCTCCACCACCTGACAGCAAGCAGAGCTGAACTGCCTGACATCCTTACTTGCCAAAGGTGCTATACTTTCTTTGACGCTCTGGCCATTCCAATTCCCCACAACCTCCGTTTCACCACCACTACCGATGGTTTCGAGACTTGGTGGTCCACGTGGAAGACCCATGCCTTCAGAAGAGCTCTAGGGCCATTGCTGAGACAACTTGATGTCGAATATGACGTTCCTGCAGACCAGGTACCATTACTTATAAATTTCTTGCAATGGCTCATGATAATTGTCTGTAACCTGACTCTATCTCTTGGCAGCAACAAGATGGCCCGGAGCCCGTGCAAGCCGATGGCTCCCCCTTCAAATTCCTTCCACCAGCCCCGGTGGTTCTCTTCTGCCAGAGCTCGCCACCCCTGAAGAAGGTCATAATGGAGAGCCAGCCGATTTCACCAAAATTGGCTCCCAAGAGTAAAGCATCCTCGGGGCCAGTTGCCCCCCGAGCCTCAATCCCGGCGAGGAAGGCCGTGAGGAAAGTAGCTGCCAGAAAGACCCTGAAGCGCAAAGCTCCCGCCCAAGAAAGCTTGCACGTAAGCTGACTCGTGCCTTAGCTAAATTTATCTGTCCTCCGAGTCTTTTGCAACATGCTTGTACCCCTTTTTATAGACTTCCACCGAAGAAAACTCCAGCGGGGAGGCACGGTCCAGCCAAAGGGACTCGAACCCGGACAACTCCGGGAGATCCACCACACAGAGCCAGACGGACTCGCTAGCGTCGGCTCCCAAGAAAAGGTCAACTCCCGAGCCTGCTGCCCTTCAAGCTCCGATCAGAACAGGGTCACGCGTGAAGCGTCGATGCGTCAAGAGGGCTCGCAAAGACCCACGAGCTTCTCCATCAAGCCAGGAGGTTTCAAATGTAATCATCTCCCTGGTTTATATTTCGTGTTAGCCCATTGCCACTCGGGTCGGCTAATTACTTCCTTTTGCAGACCAATGATACCTCTAGCGGAGACGTCGAGGAGGTACTGATGCCATCCGCCACGCTAGACCTAGCCACCTCGACGATCGTGGTTGACCAAGTGACTAACCTAGCCAAGTCCACGGAAAAGCTGATTATCACAACATCGGCTGCTTCTCCTACCTTGGGAGAGGTACACCCCACTCCCTTGGCTCTATCCCTTTCTTTGTTGTATACTCATACCACTTTTGTTTGTCTTGTCAGGGTTGTGATCTTTCAAGCTTGCTGACGTTCGATCCTGAATCCATCGAACCAGCTACTTCCAAGGCAGGTGAAGAGCCAAATCCTAGCACGGTCCATGGTCCACTCCAGCGTCTCAAGGCTTTGCTCTCTTCCTCAGTTGAGACTCTGGTTGAAAACCCCGAGGAGGTCAAAGGTATCCTCGAAGACATCCAGCCCCATCTCCCAGTGACACTGCAGGTGAAGCTTTGGCCAGCTGTGACTCTATCGGTCTTCAAGTCACGTGTACAATCGGCTCGTCAAAGAATTATCCTTCTGAAAGGACACGGATGTCGCCTAGAGGGGGGGGGGTGAATAGGCGATTTAAAACTTTTACGAGATGGGCTTAACAAATGCGGAATAAAACTAGCGTTTACTTTGTCAAGCCCAAAGCCTATATACTATTGTTCACCTATGTGCACCAACAACTTATTCTAAGCAATACAAGCAAGTATGTGATAGCAAGATATATATAACTTCAAGCACGATGGCTATCACAAGGTAAAGTGCATAAGTAAAGAGCTCGGGTATAGAGATAACCGAGGCACGCGGGAGACGATGATTTATCCCGGAGTTCACACTCTTGCGAGTGCTAATCTCCGGTGGAGAGGTGCGGTTGCTTAGTGCTCCCGAACGCCACAAGAGGCTCACCTTGAGGTGTGGTTGCTCGATGCACACCAACGCCACAAAGGCCTCACCCCAAGATGCGGTACTCACACCACACACCGAACGCCACGAAGGCGCCTCACCTAAATCTCCGGTGACCCTCGCCACAAAGGCCTAGGTCACGGTTCCACTAAGGGATTTCCTTCGAGGCGGAAACCGGGCCTTACACAAAGGTTGGGGCACACATCCACAACTTAATTGGAGGCTCCCAACAAATCACCACAAAGGTCTAGAATCCGTCTAGGGTTCCAAGAACCCAAGAGTAACAACCTTCTTGCTTTCACCTCCACGAATCACCGTGGAGAACTCAAACCGATGCACCAAATGCAATGGCAAGAACACCACAAAGATGCTCAAGTCCTTCTCTCTCAAATTCCAACAAAGCTACAAAAGCTATTGGGGGAATAAGAGAGGAAGAACAAAGGGATTCACCAAGAACACCAAGATCAAGATCTAGAGAGTTTCACTCACAAAGAGATGGATTTGATTGGTAGAATTGTAGATCTAGATCTCCTCTTCCTTTTCCCTCAAAAAGGTTCAAGAATCATTGGAGGGATTCGAGGTAGAGGGAGCTCTCAAATACTAGCAATGGAGGAGAGCAAAAAGTGTGTGAAGCAACAGAAAAACGAGAGGAGGAAGAAGACTATTTAAAGGGGCTGCAGGAAATCTGCCCGTTGGGCTCGTCCAGAGAGAGGCCGGCAGTGCCGGCCCGTTATGGCCGGCAGTGCCGCTGGCAGGGAGCGGCTCGGCTGGGCGAGCGAGGCAGCGCGGGGCGAGCGAGCGAAGCAGCTGGGCGGCGGGGGGAGCGAGCGGAGCAGCGCGCGGCCCAGGCCTGGCGAGCGGCGCGCGGTAGGCGGCCAGCAAGCGGCGGAGCCTGGGCTCGAGCTGGGCCGGCCCGGCAGTGCCGCTGGTGGCAGGCCGGAGGTGCCGCGCGGCCCGGCAGTGCAGCGCGTGGGAGCCGGCAGTGCCGGAGTGGGCCGAGCGGTACTGCCGGCCCATCAAGGGCGGTAGTGCCGGCTGCCTCCTCTTTTTCTTTTTCCTTTAAATCAAATAGAAGATAAACTTCAAAAGACAATATCTAGAGTTTGGAAACTCAGATCAAGACGAAACCAATTTTGTTGGAAAGAGGACGACAAGAGCTACCCAACAAAAAGTGAAAATATGGAAACTAGTTGGGGGTGATTTTCTATTAATTTTAGAGGTGCAACACCTCAACATGAGAAACCGAGAAAATCACCAAACTCGAAAACGCAACAAGAGATCTATGCAAAATCCGTTTTCGATGAACTAGAGCTTGTCATGAGAATAAGCACAAGCTCCAAAACATCACATGGATAAGATCCAAATAACAACCAAGAAAGATGATGCAAGGATGCAAAGGTTTGAGCTCTCTCCGAACGATACGATCGAGTTACTCACTCGAGAGCCCTCTTGATAGTACGGCAACTAAACTATAAACCGGTCTCCAACTACACTATGAGACCGGTGAGAAAGAAACCCTATCAAGAGCAAACCTTAACCTTGCGCGTTCCTCTTGAGCTCGATGAAGACGATCTTGATCACAACAAGATGAAACGCCTTTCTTGATTGTGTTTGCTTGATGAAGTCTTGTGGGATTGCTCCCCCATAATCCACCATGGGAGAGCTTCTTCTTCGGCACATCTTCACATATCCATGGTCACCATATGGATGGCAAGATTCAAGCAAATGATCTCTTAGAGATGGCTCATCTTGAACTTGCACTTCATTTCTTCATTCTTCATCATGTTGATGTCTTGAAGTAACTTGAGGGCTCACTCCATCTTCATCTTCAAGACATACTTGACACTTGATATCTTTCATCAAATTCTTCTTATTGCAACCTTGAAGCCAACATATGGTTCAAGAATTGCCTATGGACAACTCCTACAAATATAACTCAATGCAAACATTAGTCCATAGGGA
This sequence comes from Lolium perenne, assembly GCF_019359855.2. Lineage (NCBI taxonomy): Eukaryota > Viridiplantae > Streptophyta > Magnoliopsida > Poales > Poaceae > Lolium > Lolium perenne. The sequence goes on along the minus strand of NC_067250.2, from coordinate 211,662,679 downwards.
TTGTCATTAATTACCAAAACCACACATGGGGGCTCCATGCACTTTCACCTTCGTCATGTCCAGCTACCATTGAGGGCCGATATTGCAGATAAGTGCCAACGGCTCAACGAGAAAAAGGCTGCTTTAGACGCCAAGACTGACACTTCTGCCAATAGTGCCGAACTCGAGACCCTGCACAAGGAACTGGAAAACCTTGAAGAGAGGGTCAGGATGACCAAGCAGCTTATCCAAGACAAGGAAGCCCTTATTGCCCGCTGTCGAGAGGAAGCAAAGGGTCTCACAGCCGATCTGAAGACCGATCTAGCTAAAATCCGTGCCCTGAGCAGTCAGTTGGTGACGGGCAAAGACGAGGACGACGAGGCTGAGATCGCCGAGGTGGATCGTATCCGTGCTGACGCCCTTCATGCCCTCAACGCGTTTCTTCAGTAGAGCCTTTCTGTGTAAACTGTCAAATGTTTTGCTGAACTTGTACCTCTAAAGTCGATGACTGTGCATCGGCTTTCTATTCTGAAGTCGATGTCTTTGCATCGGCTGTACTTTGCATGCAAAAATATTTTTTTTACTGGCCGATTTTTCTATCGGCCCCTCACATTTCACTGCCCATGTATCGCACATGTTCCTCTGATTATGTGCCCCCCGAGCCGAATCTGTCAGGTTACTGTAGATATCGGCTCTGCAGTTATCCAAAGAACTAAACCTGAACATCGGCTCGACATGACCAATGCCGATTCCTTCGAGCTCACAAGCCGATGTAAACCCGTACCCTTGTTCAGGTCACCTGTTAGATCGACACTGACCACAGGCAAAACGTATGGTAAGGATAATATGGGCCGATTGCTGGAATCGGCCCCCAACTTGATTGCATTGCTCAAAAGAGGTTTACATCTTGTTCGTGCTTCACTATGACTACGTGACATGCTTGAGACAAGATCATTACTTTTTATTTTTTGGGGCCGATCACAAGGATCGGTCTTCCCATGTACGTTCATAGACTTTGCTCTTGTTACACGGTCAGGCCAGTGGATAAGACCAGCCTCACCCCGTTTTTTGACACGTCGATGTACTCGCAGTCGTCCAAAGTGATGCCTGAGAGTGGCTCTTGGCCTTCCGTCTCCCAAACGTTCATGCCAGCCGTTGAAATCTCGGCTGTATCGTCTGCATGGACAACTTCTACTTCATCTCCATCCCACTGTATTAGGCATTGGTGCATCGTAGATGGAATGCAACAGTTGGCGTGGATCCAATCTCTCCCTAGCAGGACAGCGTAAGTGCTCTTGCTATCGACGATGAAGAATGTCGTAGGGATGGTTTTCCTCCCTACGGTCAGATCCACGTTCAGAACACCTTGTGCATCAGATGCTTGGCCGTTGAAATCGCTCAGTGTAACGTTGGTCTTGATCAGATCCGAGCTAGAGCGTCCCAACCGACGTAGCATGGAGTATGGCATGATGTTGACTGCCGCTCCGGTGTCCACCAGTATCCTATTGATAGGCTGCCCATTGATAAAACCTCGTAAGTACAGGGCCTTCAGGTGTCTGTAGCTTCTTTCACGTGGCTTTTCAAATATAACCGGCCGTGGGCCACAGTCAAGTTGTGCCACAGGCGCTTCGTCTAATCCTGGAGCACAAAACTCCGCTGGAAGGATGAACACCATGTTTGTACTAGCCGATGTCTCATCATCGGCTTTCCTTTGCTTGGGGCGCCACTCCATCTTTTGTGGTCGACCCTCTTCGTCCAGGGTTCGTTGAATTTTCGCGGCCAGATCAGGCCGCGCCTTCCTTAGCGTGTGCAGGTATAACCTTTCGGCTTCCTCCAAGCCACGCAGTCGCTGAACCCTACGCTTTTGGGAACGGCTGAGTCCATCAGGGCACCACCTTGGCCGGTGGTACTTGTCCTCTTCTTCTTCGTAGTCATCTTCTAACTCCTCGAGGTCTTCTTCCCGAGAGGACTCAGCTTGCTTGTTCCTAGATGGGAGAGGCCCTAGACGTTTGAACACTGACACGTCTGTTGCACCCTTCTTCTTCTGTCTACATTCTGGGCAGTTGCCGATTGTAGGCAATCGGCTCATTCCTGAATCCCAGCAGTGCTTGAAGAAAGGACAGTCCCAGTGCTTGTCCACGTCGTCTTGTTCTCTTGACCTTTCCTTGGCACGGCGCTCGTATCTCTCCTCATCGCGATCATGCCGACGATGTCTCCTGGCGTCCCTGCTAGCTAGACGATCCCTTTCATCGTCACTGTTGTACCGCCGGTGCTGGTCGTACTGACTTACATATTTGTTGAGGAGATGATCAGAGAGAGGTCGTTGATATCGCACATTCTTCACTTCTCCCTCAGTGATGTAGCGTTTGCCATCGTGCCGGAGCCGATCGCGTGGAACGGCTTCCTCCTTGTCCTTGCTACGAGAGCGGCTGCCCTCGCCTTTGTTCTTACCAGAGTGGTGCCCAGGCTCGACCATGTTAATGCTTAACGAGAAACCTGGTTGGCACCCCTCAGGGTACGCATATTCCACCGTGTTAACGGCGGGGAAGGGGTGTGTGTCGACTTTCATGGCGTACTGGTTGAAAATTAGACGTCCTTGTTCTATCGCCATTTGGATCTGCTGACGCCACACCCTGCAGTCGTTGGTGGTATGGGAGAACGTGTTATGCCATTTGCAGTATGGCTTTCCGTTCAGCTCCTGTACCGTGGGGATTTTGAGGCCTTCGGGTAACTTCAGCTGCTTCTCCTTGAGTAAGAGGTCGAAAATTTGCTCAGCTTTAGTTACGTCAAAATCAAACCCTCTGGGCGGACCTTGTGGCTTAACCCACTTGCAGGACACGGGGGTTGCCCCCCGAGTCCATTCAGCCACATCTACCTCTTGATCTCCCGCAGACCCTTCATCTTCCTCTGTCTCAACCAGAACTACTGCACGCTTGAATTTGTCCTGGTACAGCTCTGGGTGGCGCTGTTCATATAATGACAGTTTCTGAACCATGTGTGCCAGTGAAGGGTAGTCTGCTTGGGAAGCCATATCCTTGATAGGTGATGCGAGACCCACCACCGCCAACTCAACCGCTTCCTTTTCAGTCAAACGAGCCGAATAGCATCGGTTCCTAACGACCCTGAAGCGCTGGATGTATTCTGACACTGTTTCTCCGCGCTTCTGACGTACTTGTGCTAGATCGGCAATGCCAGCCTCGGAAGCTTCTGAGTGATACTGCATGTGGAATTGTTCCTCCAACTGCTTCCAAGTCCGGATCGAATCTGGTGGCAGTGATGTGTACCACCCAAAAGCCGATCCTGTGAGGGACTGTGCGAAGAACCTCACACGTAGTGCATCTGCAGCTGAGATCGTGCCCAGCTGCGCCAAATATCGGCTTACATGCTCGATAGAGCTGGAGCCATCTGACCCACTAAACTTGGAGAATTCAGGGAGTCGATATTTGGGTGGTAGTGGGATCAAATCGTAGTCGTTGGGGTACGGCTTGGAATAGCCGATTGCCCTCCTTTTCGGCACCATGCCGAACTGGTCTCTCAAGATCGTGCTGATCTGATCCGCGGTGCTAGCTGCAGGAGTGGAGCTCTGAAGATTCGTTGGCGTGGCATACTTAGCTAGCCACGCTTGCTTCTCAAGATCTGAGCTAGCTACAGGAGTTGAGCTCTGGAGGTTCGTCGGAGTGGCATACTTAGCCAGCCACGTCTGCTTCTCAGGATCTGATCCAGAGGCTCCTCCTGCTGTTCCGGAAGTCCCTGCTGTTGCAGCCTGGTTCGTGAGTGCCCAGTTACTGCTGTCTGGCACGTATGTGCACGTGTATCCGTGAGGGATCTCCTTAGGCGTCTCGTACAAGAACTGGTAATCGCTAGGATCGCCACCGATCTTGTAGACAACGAATGCCGGTGTACTCGGCACCTCTGGTGCTGCCAGCGCGAACGGCAGCGGTGGTCGGCTCTGGAGTGGCAGCTCTCCTTGGTGAGTCCCTAGAGCAGGCCCTGATGGAGAGTACTGATGCCTCAAGATTTCATGGAGCACCCGAAGGGCGACACGCTCCAAAGTGTTCACCAGGCTCTCGGAGTGGCGGTGTAGCGAATGAGCTACCATGAAATTGATCTCCTGACGCAAGGACCTGGTGCGTTTTTCTGAAGGGGTGGACAGGTCCACTCCATCGAGCGCGCCTTCAGGTGTGAACCCTCTCCACCTAATGCCGTGTGAGCGGGTCCTGTGGAAAGAGCCGATGAGGTCGGCTTCGAGGATAGCTTTGACATCGTCATACTTCTTCTTGAGCTCCTCGGGCAGATCCTCGTACGTGACTGGAGTACCTTCCGCCATCTCAGATGTAGATGGCGATGCAGTTGATGTCGAAGATTGTCCCACCGGGCGTGCCAGAATGTGTTGGCGTCCGAAACCCACCGGCGAGCAACGGCTGGCAACACGAAGAGCCGGGAACAACCTAGGGCTGCGGCTGGCCCTGGTCCCTCCGAGCGACGGCCCGCAAAGCTCCTGGCACGCACGTCCCGATGCTGATGCAAGGGCGTGCCACCTGATCTATACCTGATCAGGAAGGTGATGGATTTGCTTCGCTTAGTTTTCTGCATGGCATACACGTAAACATTAAATACGAGCCTCGATCGGCTCTCAGGTTATCCCGTGAATCGGCTCAAGGAGCCGATCCACCCATGACTCGTATGGTATGGGGTTTACGATTGCATGGTGGTCCTGCTTGATCAACATGTAGCTAAAACGACCTACGACGATCTAGGGTTTTCACCACATAATCGGAACATCCTACTCGTGATTGAGTCTGGCAGCCACGCACGGTGATAATAAACCGACCCTAGACAAGGCCTAAAAACCAACACGAAGTTGATCCCCGGAACATCTTGTCTAGGGTTAGCAAACTACACCCTACGTGCTACTGGATCATTCAATCCGTTTGTAAGGCCTAACTATGCAGATATTAAACTAATCCTTGAAGAATCAAGGAGCAATCATAACGGATCGGATCTACTAAACAACGATCAAGCAAGGTGCCGCCCTTACACCTAAGAAAGGTGCAAGGGCGGCTAGACGTCTAAGGGTTGCATGAACGAAAGCATGTGATACGATGAAAACAATGCTAACCCTAACACATCTATGATAACTACGTTGCTCGCCATCAAAAAGGCTTCAGCACGAGCAACGCATGGATAACGAATAAACGTATACTGCCTAGATCGCAAGATGCGATCTAGGCAGCATGATGCTTACCCGGAAGAAACCCTCGAAACAAGGGGTCGGCGATGCGCCAAGATTGGTTTGTGATGAACGTGATTGTTGTCTTTCTCAATAACCCTAGATACATATTTATAGTCCGTAGACTTTCTAACGTGGGAATAATCCCAACCGTGCACGAGCCAAACTCTAACTAACCGACACGTATCCTACTATATTTACAGATACAAGGGCAAACTAGCCCAAACTTCGTGTACAAGGCCGGTTCACGTATTTCTTCCATGTATATTCTTCAAGCCCAATCTTGATCGCGGCCCACCTCTGATCCGGTCAAATTCTGGTGATAACAACTGTGAGACAATTCGTCTGGGACTTAGCCGTTTTGCGAGGCTCTATGTGTGGCGCCGACGCCGCGGGCGCCACAGTAGCACGTGTGGCGCCGATGCCGCGGGCGCCACACATAGAGGCTCGCGAAAACGGCTAAGGACTTATCGTCCGGAGCCCCTGGATGTTTTCGACCCAGAAGTTTATATAAGTTGGCATGTGTGGCGCCGATGCCACGGGCGCCACACAGTGCAGTGTGGCGCCAGTGTGCAGGGCGCCACACATTGACTTGTGATAAAAACATGAAAAATCCTACCAAACTCCAACAGTTATGAATACAACAAGTAGCAATTTCATGACATACACATATAACACTTCATAGGTCACATTGTAGCACGTAGATTCAAACAACAAGTAGCATTACAGATCATGGTTCGAAATGACATAGGGTTCACAAATCGATACTTATGAAGATAGAGTTCACAACAACACGTAGCACATCCTAGTATCGTCCTCGACGTGCCGTCCTCGCGGGCTGCTTCCGGACGGCCATCCTCTTCGTCCGCTGCCGTGGCTGTTGTTGCTGCTGCTCTTGCTGCTCCTCCTGCTCCTCCTGCTCCTCTGAAGAGAATGGCTCGTCGTTCCTCATCCTCGACAAAGCTGATCTCCGCGGCGGCCCCTCATCCTCCTCAGTGACAACCTTCTTTCCTCGGTTGACATAATCTTCCGGAGTGTACCGGTTTGGACCCTTGCCCCTTGGCTTCAACTGGTAAGCTGACCGTGGGGCTTGCTTGGAGGTATGCTTTGGAAGTATGCCTTGACTCAGAAGTAGCTCGTCCTCAGGAATCTTCACAAACATGAACACATGAGATTACAAAAGTTGAAATTAGTAAGAACATGTTTGACAGCAACAAAATAGTCCATACCTCCCGCTCTTCTGAAGAGGAAGATGTAGCGATTTCGCCTTCCCGGCAACCTAGCAAGCTGGCTAACCGCCGCATCTTTCGTGCAGTGTTCTGCGTCGTGCCGTTCATGGTTACAAATCCACCACATCATAGTAGCGTACATTCAAAGTTGGTGATCATACCTTAATGAAATACCGCAACGGTCCGACAGGCTTGTCATCTCTCTCGCTCTGCTCCCACATAACCTCGCACTCCTCAGCTGTTTTTTTGGATCTCCTCCCGCTGTGACAAACATAGCATACACAATTGAAGCGAGCACATGGCAATGTAGATGATGTACTAGTTAGTGAGAGAATCCATTACCACGAAGTTCAGCTCGGAAGCAATAGAAGTCGATCTCCCTCTGCGAGCAAAGGTGTCGTGCTGGCTTTGCCCAACCTCATCGAACTGGATGGGGTCTTCCAAGATCTCCTCAGGATACACGTGCTTAACTAACTCGATACGCGTGTTCTCATGGAACCACTCAAGGTAGTTGTTGAAAGCGGCGAAGTCGTGAGGCACAATCTGCTCAGGGCCAGCATTCCGTGCCGCTTCCAAACAGTGTTGGAACGCTGCGACGTGGCCGCTATGATGGACTGGCCAATTTGTGATCTTCCTCCGCCGCTGCCTATCAAGCCTGCAAGAATCAACAAGTTAGTTTGTACCTCTTCTATGAAGAATCTTCCATCGCATGATTCCAGAAGTTTACCTATGAAGCGCATTGTCCGTGTCTTGCCACACTGGTGGGCACTCCTGATACAGCCCAAACTGTCTAATCACTCTTTGCGGCTGGTGGTGTTCAACAAGCCACATGCATATGAGTGGGCAGCGCATACGCCAGAACCGCGCCTCCTCCGTGCACTTGTGGTTGAGGTCAGCCATCCCCGAGCCAATATGGTAGTAGCTACCATATGGCTCCCATTCCACCTGCAGCATATAAATATCTCAGAATTTAGAACATGCTAGTAGAATCAATGAAAACTAGGATTGCAAAAGAGTGATCGGTTACCTGCTCAGCGGTAAGAGTGTCCAACTCCGAAGTGTACTGCCTGTACATGACCATTGGATCGCTCGTCATCTCCGAGACATTGTCCCAAAGGTATGCCCAAGTGGGCTCCCGATCAGGGTTGTTCGGGTGATGAGGCCATGGCCTCTCATTGAGTACCCTGGGACGCCCAACTGATAGGTGGTCCCAGCTCCATACGGAAAGTAGGAGCATGCATCCACCAATACCGCCGCTCCCAGTCCTGCTCCCAGTCCTGCGACAAGCTTCGTCCAACTGCGCACATAAGACATTTGCACTAGTGGAGAAGAGGCCTTTGGACCCAAGCAAATGACCCACTGCTGAACCAAACCGGGTCCAATGCCCCCATTGGACCCGGTTCGTTTCTGCCCAGGACGACCCCACCCGCTGGCGCCTGTCCTGTAGCGGCCTTTGGACCCGGTTTGTCATACAAACCGGGACCAAAGGGTCCACCCGCAGGGCGCGGCAGGCCGTGTCAGCCTGGGGAACCCTTTAGTCCCGGTTTGTATGACAAACCGGGTCCAAAGGCCCCCTCTGGCTATATAACCTTGCCCCTGCCCAAGTGTGAGCCACACTTAGCCATTTTTTCACTATCTTCACAAGAGGGTGTATTGCTCTCCTCTCTTCTTCACATGCACAAGAGGTGTTTGATGAAATGCTTAAGAGGATTTGCCACTTGAGTTTACACAAATCAAGCCACACTTAACTTGCTTTTTTCTTCTTCATCGAGGTTAACAACTTTATCCTTTTCATCTGCAATTGATAAAATGCATGTGTATATATACATCGTGATGTTCTGTAATGGTTTTGATCAGCTTAATTATATCATGCAGATGAATCGGCAATGGATGTACATTGACCGACGGTTTGACGAGTTCACTGCAGGCCTGGATAATTTTATGGCCGTGGCGGAGGCAAACAAACATGGTGGCTTCATGTATTGTCCATGTGTGGACTGCAAGAATACCGTAAATTACGCTCGCTCGAGTCTCATTCACAGCCACCTTCTGCGATCCGGTTTCATGCCCAATTACTATTGTTGGACCAAGCACGGAGAAAGAGGGGTTATGATGGAAGACAATGACGAAGAGGAAGAGGATGATGACGGTTATCCCAATTTCCCTGAATACGATGATACTGCAGAAGGCAATGAAGACAATGAAGTAGAAGATCAAGAGGCACCAGATGAGCCTGCTGATGATGATCTTGGCCGGGCCATTGCTGATGCAAGGAGAGAATGTGAAACTGAAAAGGAAAGGTTGGCCTTCGACAAGATGATAGAAGATCACAACAAATTGTTATACCCAACTTGCGAAGATGGCCATAAAAAGCTAGGCAGCACACTGGAATTGTTGCAATGGAAGGCAGAGAACGGTGTCACTGACTCAGGATTTGGAAAGTTGCTGACAATAATTAAGAGGAAGCTTCCAAGGGGTAACGAATTGCCCGCCAGTACGTACGAAGCGAAGAAGATTGTCTGCCCTCTAGGATTAGATGTGCAAAAGATACATGCATGCATTAATGACTGCATCCTCTACCGCGATGAGTACGAGAATTTGGATGCATGTCCGGTGTGCACTGCATTGCGGTATAAGATCAGACGAGATGACCCTGGTGATGTTGAGGGCGAGCGCCCCAGGAAGAGGGTTCCTGCCAAGGTTATGTGGTATGCTCCTATAATACCACGGCTGAAACGCTTGTTCAGAAATAAAGAGCATGCTAGGTTGTTGCGATGGCACAAAGAAGACCGTAAGAAAGACGTGATGTTGAGGCACCCTGCTGATGGCTCCCAATGGAGAAAAATCGATAGAGAGTTCCCAAACTTTGCACAGGATGCAAGGAACTTACGGTTTGGTCTCAGTACAGATGGCATGAATCCTTTTGGAGAGCAGAGCTGCAGCCATAGCACCTGGCCTGTGACTCTTTGTATATATAACCTTCCTCCTTGGTTGTGCATGAAGCGGAAGTTCATTATGATGCCAGTGCTCATACAAGGCCCGAAGCAACCCGGGAACGACATTGATGTGTACCTGAAGCCATTAGTCGAAGAACTTCTACAGCTGTGGTCCCTAGCAGGTGTACGTGTGTGGGACGAGCACAAGCAGGAATTTGACCTAAGAGCGATGCTTTTCGTAACCATCAATGACTGGCCTGCTCTTGGTAACATTTCAGGACAGTCAAACAAGGGATACAATGCATGCACACACTGTTTACATGAGCTCGAAGGTGATTATTTGGAAAAAGGTCAGAAGGTCGTGTACCTGGGGCATCGTCGATTTCTTAGGCTTACCCATCCCGTAAGAAAGAAAGGCAAGCATTACAACGGTGAGGCTGATCACCGGAGGAAGCCTCCCCATCGTGATGGTGTTGATATATTTGGTATGGTCAAGGATCTAGATGTAATATTTGGAAAGGGTCCTGGCGGACGGTCTGTTCCGAATGACGATGCCGGACACGCGCCCATGTGGAAGAAGAAATCTATATTTTGGGATCTACCCTATTGGGAAGTCTTAGAGGTCCGCTCTTCAATCGATGTGATGCACGTGACGAAGAATCTTTGCGTGAACCTGCTAGGCTTTCTGGGTGTGTACGGGAAGACAAAAGATACACCAGAAGCACGGGAGGACCAGCAACGTTGGAAAGACCCCAAAAAGCTGCATGAGAGAGTTAAAGGACGTCATTTATCCAGCTACGCTCTTACAAAAGCAGAGAAGGAAATATTTTTTGAATGTCTTAGCAGTATCAAGGTCCCGTCTGGCTTCTCCTCCAATATAAAGGGAATAATAAATATGGAGAAGAAAACATTCCAGAACTTGAAGTCTCATGACTGTCACGTGATAATGACACAGTTGCTTCCGATTGCATTGAGGGGGCTTCTACCGGAAAATGTTCGACCTCCCATTGTGAAGCTATGTGCATTCCTCAATGCAATTTCTCAGAAGGTAATAAATCCAGAAATTCTACCGAGGTTGCAGAATGATGTGGTCCAATGTCTCGTTAGTTTTGAGCTGGTGTTCCCACCATCCTTCTTCAATATTATGACACATCTCCTCGTTCACCTGGTCGATGAGATTTCCATTCTCGGTCCTGTGTTTCTACACAATATGTTCCCCTTCGAGAGGTTCATGGGAGTCTTGAAGAAATATGTTCATAACCGTGCTAGGCCAGAAGGAAGCATCTCCAAGGGCTATGGAACAGAGGAGGTCATTGAATTCTGTGTTGACTTTATTCCTGACCTTAAGCCGATTGGTGTTCCTGAATCGCGGCATGAAGGGAGACTAAGTGGAAAAGGCACGCTAGGAAGGAAATCAATGATATGTAGGGACGGGATTTCTTTGACTCAAGCACACTACACAGTCCTACAAAGTTCCACCTTGGTGGCTCCGTATATCGGTGACCACAAGAACTTTCTACGCTCCTTAACCCGGGCAGTCGAACGATTGGATTAGACGTGAACACATGTCGACTTTCGGCGGTTGGTTGCAAAAACATCTCCTGAATAACGAACATATTGAAGATCAGTTGTACTTGCTGGCCCAGACACCATCTTCGACTGTAGTGACTTTCCAAGGGTACGAGATAAATGGGAATACATTTTACACGATCGCCCAAGATAAAAAGAGCACCAACCAAAACAGTGGTGTCCGCTTTGATGCAATAATGAATGAAGGCCCAAATGACACATATTATGGTTACATAGAGGATATATGGGAACTTGAGTATGGACCTTCTTTTAAGGTCCCTTTGTTTAGGTGCAAATGGGTCAACAAAACAGGAGGCGGGGTTCGGTAGACAAGTTGTATGGAATGACAACGTGGATCTCAACAATCTTGGGTATAGAGACGAACCATTCGTCCTAGCCAAGGATGTGGCCCAGGTTTTCTATGTGAAGGATATGTCTACCAAACCAAGAAAAAGGAAACATAAGGAAACAAATACATCAAACGATGAGCCAAAGCGCCACATAGTTCTTTCTGGAAAAAGAAACATCGTGGGAGTGGAGGACAAGACAGACATGTCAGAAGATTATAATCAGTTTGATGAATTTCCACCCTTGTGTGTGTTGTTTGATCCAAGCATCAAGTTAAATGATGAAGATGCTCCATGGTTACGGCCGAAGAAGATTAATTAAATGATGAAGATGCTCCATCATCAAGTTAATTGAAGAATGTTCATGGCACAAATGAGTATCTCAACATGGCAATCAATTTCCCATTTATTTTTGTGTAATCATGTAACTGTATGTAAGATATTAAAAGTGGAGATGCGCCACGGGAGATTTCCCAACCCTTTCCCCAACACTGTTAGATGAGATGTAGTCGTTCAGGGGCTTGGCAAGGCGTATCGATGCTCCTTTTATAGGCACGGCACCTCTTCTACTTTGTCTTGTTCCTTCGACAGGGCGTCGTGCGCTACATGCTTTATCTCATCGAGCAGTGCGTCCACCCATGCGTTCTTATCCTGCCGACATCTTTAGTCCCGGTTGTACCCACCAGCCGGGACTAAAGGTTACCCACACGTCCTTATCCCACCGACAGTTTTGTTAGATGACACAAAAAAGGATCTTTAGTCCCGGTTGTACCCACCAGCCGGGACTAAAGGTTACCCACACGTCCTTATCCCACCGACAGTTTTTGGTGCCACTGCGTTCCCGCCTATTTTTCTTCCCGCGCTTTCCACTGCTTCCCGCCTCCGTCCTCCCGCCATTTTTTCACTATATATATGTTGGCTTGGCCTCCATTTACATATCACATCTAGACTCATATCTGCAAACCTCATCACCAGGTCACATGGCTTCCATCGTATCTCTAACCCTCCGGGAGGCGGAGGCGCTGCGCGTCGAACTACCCCTGCCCGCCGGGCTACCGCGTCCCTACCGGCTGGTTGCTGAGCGTCGGAGGGGTACCGGTCCCTCCTGTCCCTCTAGGTGTGGCGCGCGAGATGGCCATCACGAACCACTACTACTTCGAGCTCACGCCAGAGCAGCGGAGGAATCCCCAGTGGCATCCCGACTACAGCCCGACTTGGGAGAGCTTCTTCATCAATCGGCGTGAGAGGGCGCTCGCCAGGCACGAGGAGGGCGGCCCGCCTCCTTCGAACTTCAACGAGGCCGGCCGTCGGCTGTGGTGGCGCGACCGAACTCTCCAGGGCGTCATGGCCCACCGTGGCCCCCGCCTGCGCTACCCTCAGTCCCAGCCCACGCGTGCTCTCCCGCCGAGGTTTGACTACCGCGACCCCGATGCCAGCGACGATGATGACGGCGACTACGACGACTACAGTGGCGAGTACTACAGGGCTAGGCACGAGTATGACTGAATGACTCGAACAGTCGAATCTGGCCATGTATCTTAATTAATTTTCAGTTGAGCTAGGCACGAGTACTATAGGGCTAGGCACGAGTACTATCTGGCCATGTATCTTAATTAATTTTCAGTTGAGTTCTGTACTTTAATTCCACATGTAATCTGGCGGGAAACTTTTCTCATCATCATCGTCTGCCACAACGACTTTATTGAAAATACAATAAAATAGATAAACAACTAGTCTAGTCGATCTACTCGTCGTCGGAGGTTGTCTCGGTCCAAATGTCGTCCCATCGAGGGTCGTTGTCGGCCCAAGTTGTATTCGGGTTATCGAGCTCGAACACGGCGACGGCCCGACGATGGCGCCTGTTGGACCTGCGTTGTGCCCGGAGGTCAGCGAAGAACGCGGCGGTGTTGTCGACGTCGTTGGGGAACTGCGCCCTCCACTGGCGCATCAACTCCTCGTCGTGCTCGGCGATTGCGATCCGGCGCTGCACCTGGCGGTGGCGGCGACGGTCCTCGTCGTCGACGAGGCACGGCGTCGGCGCGAGGAACTCCGCCTCCTCTAGCGATTCAACGTCTGGGAAGTTCATGTCGCACCGTGGCCGCCGAAATCGCCATGCGGCCGCGTCGTAAGCGCGCGCCGCCAGCTCCGGGGTGTTGTACGTGCCGAGGGTGAGCCGGAAGCCACCGGCACGCATCTCGGCGTAGAACCTACCGTTCGGCCGCGCTGGACGCCACGGAACCGGACGAGCCGCGACGGCGCGCGGCATCCCGGCGACGAATGAACGGAGGCGACGACGACGTGTGGTTCGCGCGCACGCGGCGCTTTATAGCACAGCGACGCGGCAAGTTTGGCGACAGTGGCGCGGGAAGCGGCGGGCGTGGCACGTGGAAGCGGCGGCGACGTGGCGCGGGGAAGCGGCGGGCGTGGCACGTGGAAGCGGGATCTACGCCGCACGGCGGTGGCGGCAGGGCGAGGCACGTGGAAGCGGCGGCGACACGTCGCACGGGAAGGGACACGTGTGGCGGTGGCGGTGGTGGGCAGTACACGGCGGTGGCCCGTACATGGCGGTGACGGTGGTGGCCAGCGGTGGCGGTGGCGGTGGTGGGCAGGCGGAGGCGGTGGCAGGCGATGGCCACTACACGGCGGTGACGACGGTGGTGGCAGGCGGTGGCGGTGCGGTGGTGGGCAGTACACGGCGGTGCCGACGGTGGCGATACACGGCGGTGGCGGTGGTGGGCGGTGGCGGTGGCGGCGATGGCCACTACACGGCGGTGACGGTGGTGGCGGTGCGGTGGCTTTTTCATTTGAAATAAGGCGGGAATGAAATTTTTTAAAAAATTGTTTGGACCCGGTTTGTATTACAAACCGGGACTAAAGGCCTTTTTTGCGCGCAACAAAACGCAACAAAAATGGCCTTTAGTCCCGGTTTGTATTACAAACCGGGTCCAAAGGTTTTGGACCCGGTTTGTAAAACGCACCGGTCCAAAGGGGGTATAAAACGACACTTCGCCTCCGCGCGGAGATCAATCGCGCGGAGACGACGGAAACGACGCCGCCAGGCTGCCCCGCCGCCATCGCCGCCCACCGCGCCGCCGCCACCGCTGTTGCCGTCGCCGCCGCCGTCCCGCGCTGTCCGCCGTCCGCCGTCCGCACACGCGCCGCGCCACCGCCACGCCGCCAGCGGCGGCATTTGTCCGCGCGCCGTCCGCCCGCCGCGCGCCGTCCGCCCGCCGTCCGCCCGCCGTCGCCGCCGTCCGCCCGACCGCTGCTGCCCGCCGCCGTCCGCCGTGCCGCCGCGCCGCGCTTTCCTCTCCGCCGCGGCGCCAAGGTGAGCCGGCCGGCCACCATTTTTTTTTTAAGTTTTAAGATTTTTAGATTTTTGTTTTTATATATGTTAGATTAATTAGTTTAGTGTTAGATAGAAAATTAGTGTTAGATTAATTAGATTTTTGTTTAGTGTTAGATTTTTAGATTTTTGTTTTTATATATGTTAGATTTTTAGATTTTTAGTGTTTAGTGTTAGATTTTTAGATTTTTGTTTTTATATATGTTAGATTAATTAGTTTAGTGTTAGATAGAAAATTAGTGTTAGATTAATTAGATTTTTGTTTAGTGTTAGATTTTTAGATTTTTGTTTTTATATATGTTAGATTTTTAGATTTTTAGTGTTTAATTAGTGTTAGATTTTTAGATTTTTGTTTTTATATATGTTAGATTAATTAGTTAGTGTTAGATAGAAAATTAGTTAGTTTGTTAGTGTTAGTGTTAGTGTTAGTTTGTTAGTGTTAGTGTTAATAGTGTTAGAAAATTAGTTAGTTTGTTAGTGTTAGTGTTAGTGAAAAAGTTAGTGTTAGTGTTAGTGAAAAAGTTAGTGTTAGAGTTAGTGTTAGTGAAAAATTAGTTATATAGTTAGTGTTAGTGTTAGTTAGTGAGTATGTAGTGCCACCGCGCCCCCGGCCCAAAATAAAGTATGTAGTGCCGGCGCCCCCCAAACGGTAGTGCCGGCGCCGACTAAGTAGTGAATTTATTTTTTAATTTATGTTAACGTTGGTACATATATATATGATTTGTTTCCGTAGCTACGATGCCGCGACAGCGACAGCCGGCGGGCCGTGGTCTGACTCTCACCGAGGAGATGGAGCAGATGGGGGAGGTCCGGGACTGGGCTCCGCCGGGGTGGCACTGGGAGGTCTTAGCTTCCGGGTCGCGGACCTTGGTGCGGAATCCGGGTCCCGTTGTCGACCCGGATATTCTTTGGTGGAGGTCTTATGGGCCACGGTCGTTTCAGAGGGAGCCGGCCCCGCCGGAGGAGGTAGCTCAGCGCATTGAAGCGGAGGACCAGCACGTTCGCCGTTACATGTACGCGTTAGACAACATGTATAGGACCGGATGGAGCGTTATGCGGGGATCTCATGTTAGCTATGCTCCCGTTGTTGTTCCGTGGCTTTGGGGGCACACCAGCGCGGCTCAGGACCCGGTCGGCGCCCTCTAGGACCCGGTCTGCGCGGTTGAGTGGTTGTAGTAGTGATTGATATGTATTAGGGTTAAATAAACATGAACCCGATCTATGTATGCATGTAACTGCAGTATCTGCTTTCAGCACTATATTATCGATCCTTAGTTAAGAACTACACATATGTAACTCCATTTTCAGTTTTCTGCATTATCCTTAATTTGATCATATGATGGTTCCTATGTATAGCTTGCAGGTCGTTGTAGAAAGCATGGAGAGAGATGAAATTCAAGAAAATTTCATGGAGGAACTCATAGCAAACGGTACTCTGGATGATCGCGACGACGACGTTATTCCAGATGATGGCGGTGACGATGTCACCGCAACTTATTTGAATGACTCCGGTGAGGGAGCGGAGGATATTGAGGAAGAAGATCCTAGTGGCGCCGGTGAGGAACAAGATCATCGTAATGGCTCCCGAACTGTAGTTATCACCGAGGTATATAAATTAATTAAGCCGCTGTTGATCGACTAGATGCATTAACTAATGAAATTGTATGCGACTATGAACTATTTCTTTTTTAGCCCTCCGGATCGAGCACTTCTTCTGTAAAGTCGAGGAAGCGAGGCCCGGCCAAAAAGTTGGATGACGGTGTTAGGCACGACATCACCCACATCGAGAATGATGGTAAACCGATTGCTCCAGAGAAAGGTGCAAAGGCATTTATAGCTCAATGCGGAGTGCTTGTTAGGGACCACGTCCCGATCACCGTTCGAGAATGGCACAAGCCGAAGGGACTAGTGCTGTCTGCAGAGGAAGAAGCTCAAGGTCTTTATATCGATGATGTAGCCAAAAACAGCATTATGAACAAGCTCATGGCACATTTCAACATAGTACCCGAAGAGGGGGGTGACGCTGAGAAGGCCAAGATGGAGCAGGCCCTCCGCGAGTTTGGCAAGAAGAAGATGGCCGAACTATTCAAGAGCCACAAGAAAAGATTGCGCCGCCTTATCAAGTTAAAGAAGACTCCGGACAGTGAGAAGGTAAAAAGTCAACTGGGACGAATTCGTGAAGTACAACACGGAGTCGGAAGAATTTTGAGAAGGTCGGAAATAAATAAGGCAAATGCTGCGTTGAAGCTATATCACCAAATTCTGGGTCCAGGTGGATACGGGGCTAACCGTCCTAAGTGGGAGGCAGCTGAGGCGGAACTGACCAGTAAAGGGATCAGATTAGGGACACACGGTTGGATCGAACGGTGCAAGGAGTGGTTCTACGGGATTGGGGGAACGTTGGATCCAGAAACAGGGAAGTGCATCTATAAGAAAGCTCATCTGAAGGTTCCCATTGATGCCCTGGAAAAGGCACATAGGGACGTGGAGGCGGGGTTGTTCCAGCCCGAAAGAGAGAACGATGAGCTGACACGCGCCCTTGGGAACAAAGAACACGGCGGACGAACACGAGGCACAAAGAGGCTCCGTTCCGTGGAAGTATGGCTTTCCTGCGGAAAGGAAGAGATTTCCTGATAAAAGCCATGAGAGGAGGAAGGCAAGGGAAACAGACCGCCTGGCTAACTTAGAGGAGGGTATGAGCACCATGCAAGCCCAATTAACCATGGTAACCCAAGTACTTACATCTCAGATGGCTCGGGGGCAGGCTGTAGATCCTGCACTGCTCAATGCCATCGCCCCGCTGCAATCTCAACCACACCGGAAAAGCAGCGTGGCTTCCTCTCAGCAGGTGGATAATGATGATGATGATGACCAGGTGGTCGAGCCTCCTCGCTACCCCCCCGTGGATGATCTCACTGAGAGCCGTCCTTGTGAGCTGCATGTTAAAGTTTTCAACCTATCCTTCAAGGCGGCGGTCGGCATCCTCTTACCTACAAGGTCTTACCATTGCCGTCCGGTCCAAGACGACTTTGCTGTTGTGATGGTGGATGAAGTGTTGAGAGAGTATGAGGGGTTGGTGCTTGAGCACCCTGCAGGTGAAGATGGGGAAATCAAAGAACTGGGAGAAGCCCGTAGAACCACCGTGCAATGGCGGAAGGAGAACATTGTGTTTCCAGGTGAGAAGCCAACAAGCAGGCCACCTCCGCCTCCTCCGCCACTGTGCAGTCTCCTCCGCGTGATGATTCTCCTCTCGCGCGATGATGATTCCCTATCCATGACCAGTCTCCTCCGCGTGAAAATACTCCGCCGCCTCCTCCTCCTCGTCAGGAGACTCCGCCGCTTCCACCTAAGCAAAAGAGGAAGCGGTCCGCGGCACCTCCTACAGCTCCGAAGAGATCATCAACTCCAATGAGGGAACAGACTCCAGAGTTGTTGCCACATGAGCAGACTGAAGAGCAAAAGGCGTTTCTTGCAATTGCGCCGAAGAAGATGTTTATTCCACCGCAGACAGTGAAGCACTTTGCCGAGACGAGAATGAAGAGACCTGAGCTGAGAGCTGATTATGACCGCTCTCTTGGACAGTCCTCTAAAGCGATGAAAGAAGCAAAAAAAGTCGCCCAGCTTGGACAGCAGGACATTCAGGCCGCACCCCACTTCATCGTGGAGCCATATCATGATCCAGAGACGGCATCGATGATCGAACGGGCGGCTAGAGCTCAGGGAGCATCAGTTGAGTACGAAGATTACTATCCAACGGCTCAAGTGGTAAACAAGTATAGATACGGATCTGATCTCGTCAAACCTGGCGAGCTCGCGCGTCTAGGGACTCAGATGCGAAGGTTGCATGACTGGTACCTGAAAGCCTGTCGAAGAGGTGATCGCTACCTCACGGTGTATCTTAGAGATGAGCATTACTTCCGGGGGGAAGACGAGATAAACATTGACGTAGAAGAACTGTTTCAGTTATTCAATCAAGACGCCCTCGACAAAGCTGTCATCAGTTGCTACTGCCTGTAAGTGATTTATTTGTGTAATTAAGTTTGTAGCTCATTCATTTGCACTAACAATTATCCTCATTATATTCTTTGTGTACGCTATACATTTAATTATGCAGAATGAAGAAGCTGGAATACAAAAGAGGCAAGCTCCTACCGCTGGGGTTTATAGACCCAAACACAGTTCATGAAGTTACGGTTTCAGACTTCGCCAAGGACACAGAGGACAACATCGTAATGTTTTTAGAGAAGCAAGCAGACAAAGAGGATATATTCTTTCCCTACAACTTCAAGTGAGTGTTATATATAACATACATTATGCTTGTGCACCTTCCACTTTATTCTCGTAATCATTGAGCTATGCTTGTGCAGTTTCCATTTTATTCTCCTAATCATTGATCTTCACCTTGGAGTCGTAAACGTCATGGACTCGAAACGTAAAGAATATGCGGAATGGGCGGACATGGCTGCCATCCTCCAGAGGTAGTTTCAATCAATTTCGTATTGGCATCTTCATCTGCTCTAATTCGAAGATATCATCAACTAATCAATTACTCATTTACTCATTATTTTTTGCCGGGCAGGGCTTGGAAACGGTTCATCAATACTGTTCCGGGTGAATGGAAACCGGAGCTTACATTTAGAGATTACCCTGTAAGTAGTACTATATATATAGCTATGTCCGTGAAACTTTATATATGATATTTACTTTCAATACGATGCTTGATTATTAGTTTGATCGAACTATTTTTTCGTAAAGTGTATGAGGCAGGAAAAAGGGAATAACTTATGTGGATACTATGTCTGCACCTTCATGCGTGACATGGTCTGTCCCAAGGGTGGGGATCCCCAAATACACCACACTCGTGTACGATAACAAATTTTCACAATTAATCTTAATTAGTACCATCTATTGTATTGAGTTCCATTCATATATTGATCTCCTTTTTTAAATATAGATGACACGCCTGCGGGACACTCTCATAACAGCGGATCAAATAAAAGCAATTCAAGAGGAAATCGCGGGATTCTTTATTACCGAGGTCCTTACCCCAGGTGGAGAGCACTATCGGAAGATCGTGACGTCGGACGATATTCGTTCAGGAAAAGTTGTATTGTAAATATGCATGCATTACGTGTACTGTGTTGACTATGTCGTGTACTGTTGACGATGTCTATATATATTCATGACGATTTTTTGTGGTTTCTTGAATGATATATATATGCATTGCTGAAACTCTGCCGCGGCAAGGGAAACAGACTGTTTCTCTGCCGCGGCAGAGAAACGCTGGTACAGCCGAAATCTGTGCCGCGGCAGAGAAATAGCAATTCTCTGCCGCGGCAGAGGAACATAGGCCCGGTTCGTACCACGAACCGGGACCAAAGCCCTTCCAGCGCGAGCTCCCAGGTCGCACCACGTGTTGAGGCCTTTAGGCCCGGTTTATCTTTGAACCGGGACTAAAGGGTACCCCCTTTAGTCCCGCCTAGTTGGTCCCGGTTCAGGAACCGGGTCTAAAGGCCCAAATGGACCGGGCCTATTGCCCCGTTTTCCACTAGTGTTGGTTAGTACTTTGTCTAGCACACTACTATAGGAAAATAGTACATAGAGCAAATCATCACCTGCCGGTAGAGGTAGGCAAGTGCCGCTGTTCCCCAACTCCACCGGTTATCCAACACCGTAAGCGCCTTCAGCCAACACCAATGGGCCAGCTTCCCCCCACTGTCAGGAAAGAGAGTCCTCGAAATCATGTACCATAAGTACACGCGGGCGTACGTCCTCCGAGTGTCCTCATCGGCCTCTTCCGGGCATTCTCCAAAGTTAGTCCTGATCCAAGAGAAAGACGTGCCAGCGGGAGCTCTCTTCTTTGGTTGTTCTGGCAGCGGAGGAGCCCTGCCAATAAGCACCTCCATCTGCTGGCGCCACCCATCAGAAGCTGTGTTCATACACAGTGGCTCGCCCTGAATCGGTAGTCCAAGGATCATGGAAACATCCTGGAGAGTAGGTGCCATCTCGCCGGCCCTCAAGTGGAAGGTGTGAGTCTCTGGCCTCCACCGGTCGACAAGGGCGGTGATTGCCGAGGGGTTCATGTTCGGCCCCCCACGGCTTACAAGGGATATGAACGGCATAAGACCGGTAGGCTGGATGAACTCCGTGTACCTCTCGTCATACGGTATATCCACTGTGCCATGGTAACGAATCTTCAAAGGGTGAAGATCCGTTGTCCTCTCCGTCATATGAACAGCCCGGTGATCCCTCTCGTACTCTTCATCCAGGAGCCACACCATCCTACATGTTTACACAAATACAACATATTATGAGCCATTCATACCAAATATGAGCAACACATACATGAGAATATATCCAAATAAGCCATCACACATACATTCATATCTAGGCATTCCTAACAAATATGAGTTATTCCATCAAGAATACTAGGCATATGTAACACAAATCTAGGGTTCATATCCAAATCCACCAACATATCCAAATCTTGCTAGGTTCAGAGCCAAATGCACTAACATATCAATGGTTCATATCTAAATCCACCAACATGAATTTCCATGTCTAGGGTTCATACCCAAATCTACCAAATCCACCAACACTAGTGGATGAATCAGAGGGAATCGAAGGGGAATACCTTGAGGAATGGAGGAGGAAGGACTTGGCCGGATAGATCTGACGATTCCTTGGTCGATTTGGTGGGGGGGTGGGGGGGGGGGGGCGAAGGGGAGGCGGCCGGCGGCGGCGGTTCGAGCAGAGAAAGAAAGGAGAGAAAGAAGAGAAAGAGAGGGTCGGGCGCCACACTTAAGTGGATGTGTGGCGCCCGTGGCATCGGCGCCACACATCGAGCCTCGCAAAACGGCTAAGTCCCAGACGTTCCGGAGCCCCTGGATGTTTTCGACCGAAAACATGATATAAGTTGGCATGTGTGGCGCCGTTGGGAGGGGCGCCACACATGCTGCCACGTCGGATGGGCGCACCAGCTCAGCGTCGAGGGCGCCACGTCGGCTGGGAGGGTGGCGCCGGCAGGAGGGGCGCCACATGGGCATGTGTGGCGCCCATGGGAGGGGCGCCACACAAAATGGTTAGATTGGTGAAATAGTTTCGCCGAAGGATCAGTCTGTGCTTTTCTTTCATTTTTGGGTTATTTTTGTGCAAATCGCCGCCTGCGACCAGGCCCATCGGCCGGCTACGCAGCCGTCCAGGATGGCATGGCCGACGTCTCCGTGGCCACCACCGATGTCGCCGCGCAGAGCGTGGAACTCGCTGGCGCGCATCCGCACGGCGACGCGCTGGCCGGGGACCGGCGGCGCGCTCCACGGGTACGGGTGCACCACCGCGCCCCTCGGCGTCGCCGCCGTGCCTTCCTTGGACGAGCAGCTCCCCATGTACGTATATATCCTTCTGATCGAGGCAGAAGCGATGCGATTTCTGTACGTCTCGACTTAAACCTGACGCACTCTCGCATATATAGCGAGCTCGGGTCGACCGAAATGATGGAAGAATTGAAGCCGGCCGGCGTCCATGAAATGCAAGTCCGGAAGCAATTCGCGAGGCAAGCAAGAGCACATGAATGGCTACGCTACCTAGCTACGCGTGACTGACTAAATGTGTAGAGACGGCTAGCTAGCAAGGGTGACTGTATCGTTCAGACGAGCTTTAACTAATTCAGTTTGGACCATGCTACTGCACTCTGTTGGCGTCGTCGCTTGCCTTGCTTCCGATCGATCGATTCCTTGGGCGCGGGGCAACTTAAGATAGTTGTGTACTTGTGTGCAAGCAACGTTCCCGGCAAGAAGATATTGTGTTTTACCAACAAAAAAAAGATCATCCAGATTTTCTTTCCTGTTGGCTTGGCATCATAATGATGGATCATCATATTCCTTCCGTTTGAAAATAAGTACCGGAGGTTTACATATATGCGACCCTATATATTAAACCGTTTCTAGATATATTCATATCTACACGAAGTTGCGACCCTAGAACGAAGGTACGTAGTAGTATATATGCAACCATACTAATTCACACTGATTAATTCACATTGTAGATAACATGGGTCGTTGCTTAAACATGGGTCGTTGCTTAATTCACTAGGATGGATAGAGCAAAAACAGCCTGAAAATGCTGCGTCACCATCGCGCCAGCTTCCATGTGACATAACCGTCCTCTAAACTCGGCCGAAACTTCTCATTCGACTATGGTATTCCATGTACCCGTTTCAGCCAACAACGCATATGCCTCATTGAGTCATAGTACCGGCGATACTGCTGTGTGGTATGTATCCGTAGACGTGGTCCTGCTGGTGCCACGACGACGCGTACAGGACGCCCCTGCTTACCTGGTACGCTCTCATCAAAGTATGAACCAAGCAGACAGCAGCCATCGTACGTAACCAGGACCAGGTCAGGGGGACAACAGCAACTGTCGTAGGGACAGCAGCAACTGCTGCAAGACAGGTATACCCAACACTGTGGAGGTGGCTACAGATTCCTGGACATAATGCACGTGCCAAAATCAAAATTGTTAACTTGATCAAATTTGAATAAAGTCTACCTTCTAACAAGCGAAGCGAGACAGGTCACTGGAGGCTTGGATCGTCGATGTCATCGACCTAGGTCACCACTGATATATCTACATCTTGTAAACTTTCACACGGGATAAGTCGAATATGTTAAATCTGCGGCGTTGCATAAGCTCTCTCCATGTATTAAAGTGGTTGGCGCTCGTGTTTTTACCTTTCTCATTGAGATGTTTTTCCACCTTAAAAGAATTATGTCTATGTGTTTGGTTTGATCTTCTTCGTTTTATTGCATCTCGTGATTACAACAAAAAAATACTCCAAATTAACGATGGAGAAGGTACACTTAATGACCATTTCATTTAATTGCACAAATGATTATTACAATTGTTCGCTCTAAAAATTAAAGGGTCTTCTTTCGGAGTTTCAACTATTAACTAATTAACCCCTAAAGTCTAGAAATACATATGGTACTCTCTCCGTCCCAAAATGTAAGGCGTCTAAGAAATGGTCAAAAATCAAGCTTTACTAACTTTGACCAAATACTTAGAAAAACATATTTACATCTACAATATCGAATGGACATATTAAGAAAATATATATTATGGTGAATCTATTCATGTTGATTCAGTAGTGCAAATGTTTATATTTTTTTGTATAAAATTGGTCAAAATTAAAAAAATGTTGACTTTTGACTAATTCTTAGGCGGCTTACATTTAGGAACGGGGGAGTATTTAATAGTCAAACCGCAGCAGAGATGTTCAAGATGTCCTATAGCCATGCTCTGAGTAGAGCTCTTTGCGAAGGCTTATTAGCAGAAGATAATAAATAACACTCCGTAGCATATACTCACGAAGAAGAAATTGTTCCGAAGGAAAGGTGCGTGCAGAAGAATTTGATTGAATGCGCGCTAATCTGTGCCATGTGAGGAGAAATAAACACATATATATACCAGCGTTTGTAAATCTATAATTTCCTACACAGGATGCATCCAACCAAATTTACATAAACTTAACAATGGAGGGGCTTCTCTTGACGAACTGGTCATTGCTCAGATCATTATTACAATTTTTTGTTGTAGAAATTAAAGGGGTCTTTTCATAGTCTTAGCTATTACCCAAGTAGAAATAATTAACCAACCAAAGTCTAGAAATACATATGGTTGATATATCTAACAATCAGACCACCGCAAAGATGTTCTAGATGTCCTGTTGTAATGTGTAAGTAAAGCTCTTAGTGAATGCTTAATGCGAGGAAATAGTAGATAATAACAGATACACACTCCAAAGAAACTGCTTTGGAAGAACGGATGTGTGCGGAAGATTTATGGTCACACTAACTTGTGCCATTGTCTTTACTATTATATTGAAGTTGGTCGTAGATCGTATAACGCGTTTGGTGAAGGAGATTGAGAGCATCTAGGCCGTCAATCTATATCCAATGACATACGGGTTCCACCACAAATAAAAGGTAAGTTCTAAATAAATCACGGAACAAACAGAAATTAGGGATTTGACATGCAATTAATATCTTTCCATTAATCCTACCGCTGACCTCTCCCTTCCATCGTTAGACTTAAGCATGCTATCAATCAAATCTACTTAAAAAATAGCTTCCTCCATGTCGGTGAGAACCTCCAACAGATCGCAACTCTATCTTCCTCGTTCTCTTTCTCGATGTCCACCACATCCCTGTCCAGTGCGTAAACGCACGGGTCAAGCATAGCAGAAGCAGCCGTTGACCCTTGTCTCGAACATCTTTTCGATCGTGCTCTTTCTCTCTCGGGCTCGTGGTTCACAGACCACAACATCATGACGGCCAGGTGCCTGTCGCGCGTCCCAGAGGTGAGGTCTCGCCGCGGCGGGCCACGTCATGGAGGTAGCAGACACCCACGGCGTGGTGTTGGGCGTGTCCGAGAAGTCCACCGATCTGGCGCTCCTCTGCGTGGCCACACCTATGACTGCACCAACGTGATGATGTCGTGGAAGAAGTAGAACACGGCGTTCCATTTCCACCTGGAGCAGAACTCAATGGTAGATACATCGCTATCGTCATTTTTCTATCTTGTTCAATCTGCTGAAATCCATGTGCAGCTCCTGGCCATTGTGGTACGAGATCATCGATGTGTGACCAGCTCCGCGACACAGCTTCCCGCCGGCAGGATCGTGATGCTCTACACTAGCTCCACGGAGGACGGCGTGTAGGTGCAGCTCCTGGCCGAGCCAGCGCCGGGGCCAGAGTGACGCACCAACTCAAGACCACCCTCGACGATGACCGGAAAGACTAACATGCCATCGGAACCTACGACGTCGGGGCCGACAAGTGGACGCTAGACGATGCGACATGGGTATCGGGCTCCGCTACAACTATGACAAGTTCTACGTTCAATGACCCCGTGGGGCGCGGCGCATGCTCTAGGCGTGGATCGGGGAGTTCGATAGTGAGCGCGCCGACATCCTCAAGGGATGGTGGTCCCTCCAGGTAACAACAATGCACATCCTTTCGTTTCGATTC